>NC_077233.1:255945202-256267702 GCF_027887165.1 Monodelphis domestica
CCAAATATATAAGGAACTAAGTCAAATTTACAAAAATCAAGCCATTTCCCCAATCGACAAATGGTCAAGGGACATGAATAGGCAGTTTTCACATGATGAAATAAAAACTATCAATAAGCACATGAAAAAAAGTGTTCTAAATCCCTCCTTATTAGGGAAATGCAAGTCAAAACAACTCTGAGGTACCACTTACACCTAGCAGACTGGCCAATATGGCAGCAAAGGAAAGTGATAAATGTTGGAGGGGATGTGGCAAAATTGGGACACTAATACACTGCTGGTGGAGTTGTGAATTCATCTAACCATTCTGGAGGGCAATTTGGAATTATGCCCAAAGGGCTTTAAAAGAATGCCTACCCTTTGACCTAGCCATACTACTAATGGGTTTGTTTCCCAAAAGATAAAAAGGAAAAAGACTTGTACAAAAATATTTATAGATGCACTTTTTGTGGTGGTAAAAAATTGGAAAATGAAGAGGTGTCCATTGATTGGGGAATGGCTGAATAAATTATGGTATATGATGGTGATGGGATATTATTATGCTGAAAGGAATAATGAACTGAAGGAATTCCATGTGAATTGGAAGGACCTCAAGGAATTGATGCAGGGTGAAAGGAGCAGAACCAAGAGAACATTGTACACAGAGACTGATACACTGTGGCACAATCAAACATAAAAGACTTTTCTACTAGCAGCAATGCAATGACCCAAGACAATCCACTGGAATTTATGAGAAAGAACTCTATCTACATCCAGTGAAAGAGCTATGGGAATAGAAATGCAGAAGTAAAACATATGATTGATCATGTCCTTTGATGGGGATATGATTAGGGTTTTGATGTTAAAAGATCTCTATTGCAAATATGAATAACATGGAAAAGGGTTTTGAACAATGATATATATATATAACTCAGTAGAACTGCTTGTCAGCCTTGGGAGGGGGAAGAAAAAGGGGATTGGGAGGCATCATCAATCATGTAACCATGGAAAAAATTTTCTAAATTAAAAAAAGGGGGGGAAAAAGTTGTACAGCCAACCCCCAGTCATAAAGACTAGGTATATTGGGCAGGGAATGAGGAACATATTGGACATCTATGTTGTTAACTTTATTGTGTGCATGCTTTAACTTTCTTTTGTTTTATAATTCTATTTATTGTGGAATAGTGTTAAATATATCTGCATTTAATATATTTTATGACTTGCATAAAGGTATTATTTTGTACGTATCTTTGTTATAAAGGTATAAGGGATAAATTAGGAATTTGGACAAAATAAGAGAGCAACTTTTAATAATTTAACAATTTAGTTTCATTAAAATAGATAGTAAAAGAATATAGTAAAATGAATCTAGTAAAAAAAAAATATAGGAAAGAGGTAGGGAAAGAAAATTTCCTAATGTCTATACTAGTTATCCTAACTACCTATAATTACTACCTAAAACTGCCTATATCTATTTATAACTAACAACCATCCCACAAAGTTCCAACCCAATCCAGCCCAATAAAAACCAACCCAATCAGTGTTTAATCCAACTCCAATTAGGTATGTCAACAAACACCAGCCACCTTCCAAAAAGTTCAAGACAAAAAAAATCTAAGGGCCCAAACTAAAAGTCAAAAACCCCAAAATCAAAAAGCCCTCTAAAGGCTAAGCCAAAAAGTCCTCTCAGTAAGCTCAGGCCCACCTTTATATTCCAGCAACTAAATGCCAACTACCAACCCAGCACACTCCCAGCAGACAACTTTCCCTCAAATGTGAGCCCTAGCTGTCAGCAACTGACAACTAGAACAACTCCCACTGTCCCCATTTATATCATTTTCCTACCTCACTTCCTGTCTCTATGGTTCCTCCTTCCTATCTCCATAGTTCCTCCTTCCTATCTCTATGGTTCTACTTCCTTTCTCTATGGTTTCTATTCCCTATCAGTATGGATTGGTTAATCTCTACATATCTCTATGATAAGAGGACTTCCAGGTCCCCTGTTAAATTTAAAAAAGGAATAAAGAATTCATTTTTACAAAGGCTAACTGAAGTCAGTGAATAGGCATAAATTTACATTAACTAAAAATTGCTTTATGTGAGGTCTGTGGAAGGGTCCACTTAGGTAAAGCAAAAACTGTCTGTATCTAGGCATTGGCTCTTTCTGGGAGCATTAACAATTTTAGTCACTCAATCAATATACATTAATTAAATGCCCCTACATGCAAAGCCTTTGCTACTGCCTGGGAATCCAAAAGATAGAAAAGAAAAATCCTCTACCATCAAGGAACTCACATTCTACTAATAAAAATAACCTATAGACAGATAAATAGATACAAGATAATTTGAGGAGGAACAATCACAAAAGGCTTTCATCTAAGATGTTTTTCTCCAATTCAACATGCACAAGACCATTGGGTAAAGATAAGAGAGCATGAAACGATGGTCAAGACTATTGAATATTTTTAGTGTCATACTTCCCTACATCCACTTTTTCCAAGGAAGACAAAATTTAATCAATGTCTAGAAAAGCATAACTAAGCTGATGAGTTCAGCTCAAGTGATAAATAGAGCAGAGTTATTAATAAACAAAGTTCATGCAAATTAGGGCATATCTTAGCATTTGTTGAATTTCAAAGTAAGAACAATCTGAAATCATCGCTTTCTGTCTGTGTAGGCTGATGATATAATTAAGTTTTATTATCAAACTACATGCTACATTGACCATGTAGTGAGTAAATTTGAAGTACATTGATCAGTATGTTGTATTTGTGCATATGGCAGTCAGGTAGATGGAGGGCAAGGCTTAGAGTCAGGAAGACTTCTCTTCCTGAGTTCAAATTCAGCCTCAGTCACTTACTATCTGTGTGACCCTGAGCAAGTCTCTTAAGCCTGTTGGCCTCAGTTTCCTCATCTGTAAAATGAGCTGGAGATGAAAATGGCACACCATTCCATTATCTTTGCCAAGAAAACTCAGCTGAGGTCATGAAGAGTTAGTTGGCCGAGACTGAAAAACAACTGAGCAACGACAGCTATATATGTTATATTTCTCAAAGCCATTCATCTTGATAAGTATAATTGTGGAAATCAATTGGGGGGGGGGGGCTAGATTTAATTAGATTTCTGAAAAAGGCAATGCTTTGTACCAACTACTCTTATTAGTAAGACTGTGCCATAATTTCCCACATTTGCAAAGTCCATAGGAAAGTGGACCAGAGCATAGATCACATGAGATAATCATCTCCAACCCACTTTAAGTAATTAACAAGATGCTCTACCTTTATACCTTAATTCAGTAAGAACCACTATATTAAAACAATCAACTGATGGCTTTTGATTTGAATAGTTTTGAAGTTCTTAAAAAGTCATTGAATGAAATGCAAGGCATAAGAGGCATATTTGGAATGGTGGTCATACCCCCATTATGGGGCTTGTATAAAACCAGGAAGCTAGTTGGAAACAGAGCATTAGAATATTTGACAGCAGAGACAAGAGCCAGTTCAATGAATTGGCTTACAAGTCTCTAAGTCAGAGTAGGAGTATATAGTGAGCTTTAGGCTCATCACACCCACTTGACTAGAAGAGGATTTTGTGAAATTTGGAGGGTTGGAGGATTTATACTTATTGGCATCCTAGTGTCCCTGGGACAGCAGTGGCTAACAACATTGTTAGCAGGGGAGCCAAAAACAAACCAGATACACCAAGGAACTATAGCTTCAATATTCTACAAGGAGTACAGCAGAAAAATAATATTACACTAAATAAGAATGTCTTGAGGACTCCAACAAAAGGGACTCCCAGGAGCTGTGAATGAATCTTTTTGCCACGTGTGCTCCAAACTAGGGCTCACTTTTCGCTTAACTTTGTGTGTAATTCTGGGAGAACATCATACTTTTAGAGGACAGGGGGTGGGGAGGATGGTTTGTACCAACTATTCTTACTATGCCACTTTGGTAAATACTCCTTCCTAAATACTAATTAAATTTAGTTGAATAATTAGTATACCTTTATAATCTTAATGGTGGGAAACAGTGTGTGTGCGTGTGTGTGTGGGGGGGAGGCGGTTCTTGGCCTATAGTACTAAGAAAGACCATTTCCAACCCCTTAGGATCTCCTAGAACCATGGAGGAAGAAGAGGAGCCCAGCCCTAGGGATCCAACCTACCAAGGTGTGTAGAGAGTGGGAGAATGAGCCCTGAACATATGCTACATAAGTGAAATATAAGTTGACTAATTTTTTAAATCCATACAACTTAAAAATGGAAATGGAGAATAATTACAAATAATAGTTGTTTCCAATTTTAAAAATTAAATAATAACTTTATAAAAGATAAGTATGGGACCAATTAGAATTAAAAAATCCACTAAAGCAACTGAAAATAATAAAACAAGTTATATATAGCTTAAGTACTTGAAACACAAAGAGCCCAAATCCAGATAATCTTAACCACTCTATTTATATTTGGTATTCATAAGCAAAGAGTTATTGACAGAGGAGAAATGCTACTGTGTTTGCTTTGTTTGAATGCTTTTGCTACAGATAGCAAAAATTGATGTCATTCTTTCTCTCCTCCAAAACTGTTGTCAGTTAAAAACAAATTTATTCCATAAACCAGCCTAGTAGAACAGGATGAACTTCATGATTGTTTAGGCAACTTACAAAACTTAAAGAAAAAAAAGGCAGTTCTGCTGAAATCTTTACCTTCCATGGGCCTGTTTTTAGGAACCACTCCAGAGTATCTGAAAGTACAGGTTTTAATGAAAAACCAGATGGAAATAAAACATTATTACAGGTGGGCTCCTGTGGTGAAGAGGGCATTGTTCTGTGAATTTTAGATTTACTCCACCCTGCTTAGTCTGGAAACCAGGAATGTATACACCCCTACTTAAGGATTAAGTGTTGAGGAGAATGAAACTATGACAGACATGTGCTAGCAAGTGACAAATAAGAAACAACTGACAGACCCCCTGGGCTGTCCTAAGTCAAGCTTAAGCTACCATTGGTATATGTGAAATGCAGGAAGTGATGTAAAGAACAGTCTATATATTTTGCATCACCTCCTCTGTCCATCCTTTCTTGGAGACATGACTCTTGCTCTCACTCTTGCTCACAGAGACGTTGGTCTCTGTCAGCAGCATGGGGAGTGCTGGGTGGCATTTGACATCTTGGTGGTTGGCAATTGTGACATGCTGGTAAGGGACTGGAGAAGCTCGGTAGTGTGGGTTAGGTGAGGCTCTTCCCTGAGCACCTGGGCGAGTGATTTAGGCTGATTCCTTTTTCCTTTACCTCCTAAAAGCACTATCCTCTTAGGAGGCCCCTCATCTTGGAGTAGACCTAGTAGCTGGAAGCCAAGTTAGTTTTAATCTTCTGAGGAGACCTCGTGGCTGAGTTCTCTGAACTTCCCTTGGCTTAGGCTAGTCCAGAGAAAACTTATACCCTTTTCTCTCTTCTTCTTCTTAATTTCTTCCCTCTATTGTAATTAAACCACCATAAAAATCCCAAACTGACTTGAGCATTTTATTGGGATTGAATTAATCCCTGGTGACCACTAGTATAATATATTCAGTCAATAACCCCTAAAATTTACCCCTTACAGTCCCAAGCTTCAGGTTGTACAGCTACCTTCAGAGCTAGCTGGGAGGATCTAGAAGTTTTTGGTTCTTCCAAGGTGGTGTGTACTGAAATAGGTGGGTAGAATAATAAGCACATAGATAAATAAATATAACTAACTAATTGTTTATTTAAGCTAAGAGAAGGAAGGGAAGGGAATTGGGAAGATCTTTGAATTTAACCCCCAAAGTAAGAGTATTAAATCCTACTAACTAATGCTGTTTTCTACCTATAAGTCTAATTTCTAAACTATACTAATTAATCCTTAATTACTATATTAAAATTAGGGAAATACTTATAGGTAAAGGAACAAAGGCCAGAGGAAGTCTCATAAACTTATGTCCTCTTGGGGTCTGGCAGAAGTCCCAGTAGAAATCAGTAGCTCTGCAGGAATCAGGAAGGGAAGAAATTATTTCACTCACACAGCCCAGCTATGTGGAGTGTTAACCACTCTCTCTGCCTCTTCCAGAAGATGAAAACTTGACTGAAGGAAAGTCCCAGTCTCCTGGCATCTTAATAATCTCCTCATCAGAAGAAATTGTCAGTCTCTTCTTCAGAGCTCTGGAATCTTGCCCTTGCTTCTGCCCTGTAGGATCTCCTGCTGCAGGTTTGTAGGACTTCCTTTTCCTGCTTTTAGCTTTTTCCTGCTTTGCAGCAAAGAACTAATCCTATATCCTTACAACAGTTCTAAGAAGAAATATGTTTAATACCCTCCTAGCCTGTGCTCTTGTCTATGAGCAACCATAAGCATTCTTCTACCTGGGAACTGGGACCAGGGTCCCCTGCTACCCTGTGACTTTAGTCTCTGATGTGAGCTCCTTCTCACCCTAGACCTGAGACCTGGACCTGTATATGGGCAATATAATAGAGTCCTGCATTCAGAGTCAGCAAAGGGACTCCTGTAATCTCCTTCTGATGAGTTGTCAGACCTCCTTCCCATCTGTAGCTGAGAGTCCCAGAAAGCTTTGCTGTGATTCAGTCACCCCCAAAGCCTACACTGGCTTAATTAGATGGAGCATGATGGTCTGCACTCCACTCCCACCATGCTGGGTCAGACTTGATGAACTTCTACATTATCTTAGCCTGAAAAATTGTTCTACCTCATTCTTTTGTGGGTTCTGCTACTCCAGAATTCATTTTGAGGTTTTAGATCAAAGTTATTTAGAGGTATCAGGCACCATGTACCTCCTCTACCATCTTAGCTCTGCCCCAATAGCATTTATTAAGTACTTACTATATGCCAGGCATTTGATAAGTGTTGGCAAATCAAAGAAAAACAAAAGTATAGTTCCTTTTCTCAAAGAGTTCATTTTAAGGAGACAAAGAACATGCAATTAACTATGTATATAGGATATAGAAAGTATAAATGGAAAGTAACCTCATTGAGAAGGTATTGGATCAGAACCAGAAAATGCCTCCTACAAAATATAAGAATTGGGCTTAATATTGAAGGAAGCAAGGGAAGCTTAAAACAAAAGGTAAAGAAAGAAAACATTCTAGGCATAGTGGGGAGGGGTGGCTAAGATAAAGGCATAAAGTCAGGAAATTTAAGTCTTATGTTTTAGGGGGTGTAGCATACCAGGCATATTAGTATCTTGGAAGTATGATTGATGTATTGATATTGTATCTTATGTGTTCATATGCCAGACTCATGGTCATGTTACTTATTGATTATTGTATTGTCGAATCTTTGGTCCAAAGGACAAGAGAATTCCCAAGCAGGACATTATTGGCCACAGTGCCCTAGTTCACGCCTTGTTAGACCACATTCTTTCCAAGTCGCATGTTGGATTAATCTCCTCCTCTTTGATTTCATGATTGTCAATTCAACCAATGTTAGAACCTATGCTATGTCATGTATTCACTAATTACCTCCCACTCCACATTCCTAAAATCTCCAATAAAAGTTGGGGGACTCCCTATTGCTTCTCATTACTCCTCTTGTTCTCTTGCTCATGAGAAGTATCACCAGAGCTTGCTACACCCCACGTGTTTTAACTCATTGTCTCTGAGTCTTTATTCCTGTGTTTCTCCCTCTATCTCTATTATCTATTCATCCATTTTCCTCCAGTCTCTATTCTCCTTCTCAGGTTACCACCCATGAGTAAATTGTGTAGGAAAGCAGGCATCCCCTACAGGGGGGAAAAGTCAGTATAAGTGGATCAGTGTCTAGAAGGGAGTCAAGTATTAGAAAACTATAAAGAGGAAAATCCAGATCATAAGGACTTTTAACAGCAAACAAAATTGAGTGGGGGGGGGGGAATGGACATGCTTAAATCTGTGCTTCAAGAAAATTAATTTGGCAGTGGGAAGAGATTTGGAGTAAGAAGACCCATTAGTCATGTATTATAATAATACAGGTGAGAGGTGCTAAGTATGGTGTGGTAGCTACATCAGTGCAGTGAAGTAAGAGAGAAAGCAGATTGGGTATATCATGTGAGCAAGAGTAAGGAATCAGCTGACATTGGAGCTGTGCACCTCCAGGACCAGAAGGACTGAGGTGCTCACAACAGTAATAGGGAAGTTTAGAAGAAGGACATGTTTGAAGGAGAGTAAATGAGTCCTTTTTTGGGTAAGCTGAGTTTGAGATGCCTACAGATCATCTAGTTTGAAATGTCAGAATGGCAATTGGAAAGGCAAAACCTCAGCTTAGAAGAGAGAGATATATAAATCTAGAAATCATTTGCATCAAAATAATTGAACTCTTGGGAGCTAATAAGATCATTAAGTAATATAGTATAGAGGAAAAAGATAAGAGATCCCAGTACAAAGACTTGTGAAATACCCATGGTTTGTGGCCATCACCTGGATAAGATCCAGCTAAGGAGACTGAGAAGAAATAGTCAGAAAACTAAGAGAGGAACCAAGAAATATCAGTATCGTGATACACAAACCTACAGAGAAGAGAATATATAAAAGATCAGCAGTGTCAAAGGCTTCAGAAAGGTCAAGAAAAATAAGGCTCATTTGACCTAAGAATCATGGGTATTACCTGTACTAATGGACATGCCCAAAATCATGCTTGGACAATCACATGGTCAATTACTCGAGAAACCAGTATCTTCCTATTTTGCATTACAAATGGATGAAACAACATATATAGTTAAAGATGTTCATTTGATAGCACATATACAGTATTATGTTGAAACACATGAAGTAATATTTATTACTTTGGAAAGCTCTTGGTGACAATGCCACATTAAGATAAAATCACTATATAACTAATGGATTTTCTCAATAAAAATAATTTCATCCAAGAAAATTATACTAATTTTTTTACTAATAGGATTCAGTATGTCAGGATAAAATACAGGTATGTAAGCCCCAATTTAAAATGGAGCTTTTCTTGTATAATTTGGATCTATTGAACATTTCCAACTATTACTTATGTTGAGATATATCAGTGAGAAGCTACACATAATTTTCTAAAAGCAATCCATCAAAAGTATGACAAAATTACATGATGATATGTAGACAGAGCTATCTCCTATATTATTATTATTACATCCTTACTTTCTGTCTTGGAATCAAGACTATTATACAAATAGGGGAGATAGAATGCTAAGTTAGGTTGATAGTCTAGTTAGATATAATATAGCTATTTTAAAAGGTGCACAGAAGGAAGATATGAAATGAATCTAGGAATGCAGGTTGAAACCAGATTGTAAAGAATTTGTAATGTGGTCTGAGTAGTTTTGTATGTCATTCTAGAGTAGAAGCTCTTCACCTCAGGTCCATAACTTAGTTTTTGAAAAATCTTTTTGGATAATTATATTTCAATGTAATTGGTTTCCTTTGTAAACCCAATTTATTTTGTGTATTTAAAATATTATCCCAAAAAGAAGTTCATTTTTCACCTATGTTGCCTAGAGTTTGTCATACACACACACACACACACATATGTTAAGAACCCCTACTTAGAAGCTATGTCTTTGTAAAGCTTTTTGAAGAGGGAACTAACATGGTCTGACTGATACCTTGGGAAAAATTTTTATTTGGGGGTTCTGCACTTGTGATTTCCTTGCTTTGGAAAACTTCTGGTGTGGAGAAGCTCTCTACCAAATGCAAATCAGCAACTTACCTGTGACAGGGTCTTAGTGAGTTTCTTGCAATATTTATTGACTAAGTGACATGCCTATGATCGCACAATTATATGTGGATAGGTAGGACTTGAACATAGGTCTTCCTTAACTCAAAGACTAGACTTCATTCATTTCACCATTCTGCCTCATCCAAAGAACAATATTTTAAAGCACTCACCATATGCCAAGCAGGGCTGTAGCAATGTATTATCTTTTACAATTAATTTCTGTTAGGTTTTAACATGAAGGATACAAATGTAGTTGTTTCATTCATTCATTCATTCATTCATTCATTCATTCATTCATTCATTCATTCACCATAGCCAATAAGCTCACTCTGTAGAGTTTATGTATTCTGTGTGGCACTAACCCTTCTGAGGTTGCACCTGAACATTCACATTTGGGGCCATCACTATTCAGAGCATACACAGATATTCTTTAACTGCTTCCTGTTAGCTTTTTCTGGGATAATAGAGTCTTTTAATTGACTTTTGAGTGTATCCAAATGGAAACACAAAAGATAGGAATGGATGAAATCAATCTCTCTCAATCTCTCTGTCTCTGTCTCTTTCCCCCTTTTCATCTCTCCCCCTTCTGTCTCTGTCTCTGTCTCTGTCTCTATCTCTCTCTCTCCCTCCCTCTCTGTCTCTCTCTGTCTCTGTCTCTCTCTGTCTCTGTCTCTGTCTCTGTCTCTGTCTGTCTCTGTCTGTCTCTGTCTCTCTCTCTGTCTCTGTCTCTGTCTCTCTGTCTGTCTGTCTGTCTCTCTCTCTCTCTCTGTCTGTCTGTCTGTCTGTCTCTCTCTCTCTCTCTCTCCTTCTCTCCTCTCTCCCTAATGCCAAGTGAGAAGGACCAGATGCTTTGAATCTCCAAAGTAGACAAAGTAGAAGAGAAGAAGCAACAGCTTCCATAGTGTATCTACTGAATTCCTCCAGTTTGCTCGACACTGGTTTAGACAGTGTGAGGGAATACACAGCTACAAAAAATGCTTGGTGACATTGAGAAACTTTCAATCCAGTAAAGAAAATTACACGAAGGCAAATACCTACAAGATAACATTTGATATGTCCCATAGGAGAGGTAAAAATAGAATGTTATAAACAGGAGGGAGAGGCCACCTATAACTAAGAAAGATTTAATAGAACTGGCATTTAAGCTGGGACCTGAAGAATGGGCAGGATTTATTTAAAGAGTGCATAAGGGATGATATAAGGGAAGAGCACAGAGGTCAAAATGTCTTAAGCATGTTGAGGAAATAGTAAGTGGGCTAGCTTATATGGAATATGTATAGGGTTTGTTAGGGAAGTGGTTGGAGATAATGTGAGTCCACAGCCTAATGGAAGCAGTTAGACAAGAAAGAGATTTGGCATTCTATACTCACTACCATGCCAGCATATCTTATCTAAAAGACTTTATGACTCTTAGGAATAATTACATCACACAGATGTTAATCCAATTTATAGTATAGGAAGATCCCAACATTTTGGGCTTCCTATTAGACCATCATAAATGCTTTGACAGTCTCGGGTAATGCATTTGCCACTGTACATCATTCACCTTGGTATTTATTCTCCATTTCTCCTCCCATCACAACATCTATATGAAGGAAGTATTATAATTATCATCTCATTCTCGTCTTTTTTCAATGGAGTTCACATAACAATGACCTAGGAATCATTGTGCCATTGGATAAAATAACTGTTCTTCATTTTTCAATAAACATTAAGACATAAGGGTTTTGTAGGGTAACTTAAAGTATCCTCTGTACAGTTCCAAAAACAGATAGGACAACAGGGAAGTGTACCTCACAATTTCTCAAGTGATTTTGATCTCCTCTTTTATGCTTTTATGTTTTTAATGTTTTCATTTGATATAATTTGGGAATTAAGTATTTGGGATGTTAAGATGTTCTTCCTAAATTTCTATGGATTGATGTCACATCTGGATGATTAGAAAACAGTTCAGTTTATGATAACCCAGTTCTAGTCCACTGGTTGAGTTCTCTCAGTCAGCAACATCGAACTCAAAAAGAACATATCACTGTCAGTCATATATTGACTTGAAAAAATACAAGTTAACATTATCTATGCTGTGTTGAATTTTTATCTATTTTGCTAAACATCTCACAATTATATATTTTTAAATTTTTTACAATTATTTACAATTAACTCAGTATGCACTTGGATGTTTGGTGGTCCACAGGAAGAAAGTTTGGCACCTCTCCCCTAGGATATTTTGAAGACTATATTTGTACCATGGGGATTTGTTGTCTGTAAGTCCATGATAGATAATGAGTTTCTGATCAATAATTCTACATGATTCTAGACTCTAAATTCTAGATAATATTCTTCTAGGTATTCAGTAGGTGCTAAATTTTTACAGCCTTCAATAATGAGTTACTCAGTTTCACATAATCTACTCTGATCATTAAAAAAAATCTGGGCTCCCTAAAATAACATTTCGGTAGTTTCTGGGGGGAAAAAAAACCAAAAAACTTTGTCCTGAATTGCCATGAGAAACTCCTTCATTTTCAGACAAATTCCTATAACTCAGTCTTTTGTTTAATGCATTTTGGTGTTACCTATGAAAAAAGTTTTTGACTCTACTTTTGCATCTTAATTGCTTCTAAGTTCCAACTGAGAATAAGTCATTTTTAAAATTATGTTTGATAAATTAAATAATGTGTGTCTGTTATCAGCCTTTACAATTATTTAGTAGTGTGATACCTGCTTATTCCAAAATCATTTCCATAGGTTTTGACTTGCTTCTCATGTACTCCAAGGATTCTTTTTAATCTTCTTCCTCCCTTTTGGTATAGAAGTACTAATCTATCGCTGCTGCAGGGTGATGAGATTTCCTTTATTAATTTCATATGGATTTTTGTTAGGGTACTTTTCAAATCTGTTATGGTCCATGTTATGATTCCAAGAGTGTACATTAAGACAGGCACGGCATAGAGTTAAAGACTGGAAATATGTTCTTCATATTCAACATGGATTTTAGGATACCAGTGAGTCTCTTAATGTAGTTAACTATAGATTTTCTCCTTGATATCTTTGTGCTTGATGTGTCTTGCTTGAAAGAGACCAGGAATTTTCTACCTTCCTCTCTTCTGATTTCTTTACATCTTAAAACTCAATAGTAAAGTTTTTGATTGATGTTGAATTATTTCTGTTCTTTTCACTTGTCCTCAGAGGGGTTTCCACATCTGTTACAATGGATCACTTGGAGCCTAAGAGTGAGAAGCAATTATTTGCCTAAATACATTCTCAATGATAGTTCAGTAAAAGTAGCCCTTAAGGAGTTTCCATGGGTACCTTGGAAGCTCCTTGTTTGAGGCAGTGCAGTCCTGCATTCTTTGCTCAAAGCACTTGCACCTGAATGCCAAGTTTGTGTGACTCTGGGTAAAGTCACTTAACCTTGCTCAGGCTCAGATTCCTCATTTACAAAATGGCACCTATACAGCCCAGGTTTGTAGTGAAGACTAAATGAGACAATATATGTAAAGTGCTTTGCAAAACTTAAAATGCTAACTATGGTTATTTTTGGTATTGTCCATCTGGGGAAAAATAACTCAAACTGCTTCTATATCTATTCCACGGGTTTATAATTAACAGAGGCTGATATTGTGGTGGGAAAGGTCAGGGTATTAACTTAATCTGCCCCCAGACTTCTGGCATCCTGATGCACAGCTTGGGAGACTGCTTTGATTCCTTGCATCACCTTAATTTTTTTTTAACTTTTACTTTCAATTGTTTATTTAAAAAATTAAGAATTTTAAATATGCCTCCCTCTTCCCTGATCCTATTTCTCTGCACATCTCTCTTTTTGTTCCCTTTAATTGGGCAATATTGCATTCAAATTTTCTACTTGCCATTCTAGCTAGACATTGAAGTAATGTTCCAACCCTACTTTGCACAATTTTAATAGCCTTCTCAAGTCGCTTCTGATATGATCACATTTGATACCTGTACTTCGAGGTATTCCTAAATCGTTACACCTGGATAGCTCCTTCTATGGCTCTTACATCCACTGTGTGGTAGTCCTGAAATGCTTTGACATTTTCTGTCAAACACAGTGAGATAATGTGTTCATTTATGGTCATTATAGCAGGTCATCTTTAAATTTTCTGTTTTTTCTATAATTTTATGTAATTAGTCTACCAGTTGTATACATGTGATTAAACTCCCTCCCATAAAGGCTTTAAAAAATTCCAGTCTAAGTATACCCATTTCCTTTTCAAAATCTATTAGAATTGGAGCTCAGATTAATTTTAGTCCCTGAGATTCTTCAACTTTTCTCTCTTCAGATCTCAGTAATTCCCAAATTTTTATTTTTATTTATGTTTTTTTTATATTTTATTTATGTTTATTTCATTAAAAAATAGACCAAAGGACATAGTTATTTTTATGATTGTCTTGCAGAGGTCAGTAATGTCTATCTCTGACTTGGAGCTGGGGGCACTGTTGAAACTGTCAGGGAATTTTCTTGACCTCTTGGATGAGGTATCCCTGTCAACATTCTGGTAACCATAAGAAAGCAAGATACTTTTTTTAGAGACTGGTTCTTCTTATCTCATCTGGGATAACTTTGATGGTCCCTTACAAGCCTGATTCCTCTGCTGATTGGCCCAGAAGCTTTGACTTGCTTTATTCTTACACTGACTGATTTGCCCCAGCCTGGTGGCACTTTAGTCCCCAAAGCCAATAATATCCGATAAGAGGCCAAACTAAAAGCAAAACAGATGTATTAGTATGCTAAAGAATCTGTTAGAGCTAATAACAATTTCAGATATTGGAGTAAAGATTTAATTTTTATAACCTTTCAGGTCTGTTTAGAGTACACAAGCAATCAGGGGCATTCTGTGGAACCTTAGGATAGAAAAGCAAAGCACTTCATAGTAGAAGGAGGGGGTACAGACAGAGGAGAATAGGTCAAGTGAGAAGAGTATGTAGAATGTAAATGGCAAGATTTAGTACCAAAATAAGAAACCATTCCATTTTCAAGGGCAGGAGACAAAGAAAAGAGAATAAATAATTTTATAATGAAAATTTAGCAAGTGGTTGGAGGATTTCTATGTTGTTACTTGAAATCCATCAAAATATTATAAAACAATTGCAGTTTCTAATTTCTCCCATAAAACAAAGCAGCATGAAGTCTTGCTTCAGGATGAAGTCAGCTGGGAAACTATTTCCAATATTAATTGGAATTAAGTATAAAATTATATACTGTATGTAATGTATAAAGCATTCAGTCCATTTCATTTGTATTCATGGTTGGCCCACTTTAGTGGTGAAAGCCATTTGTACTAAAGCACTACTAGTAGTTAAATATTGGTATTTCTGATTTGTTCTGATGTATGATAACTAGGTGTAGTTCCAAAGTGTTTTATCTTCATTCCTATAGCTCCTTGTATTGGAGAGTCTGAAGTTGGTGGTTATCGTAAGTTTGAGAATTCTGAGCTACACTGAAGCTGATTGCACTAAATTTGGTACCAATATTATTGGCTTTGGGGACTAAAGTGCCACCAGGCTGGGGCAAATCAGTCAGTGTAAGAATAAAGCAAGTCAAAGCTTCTGGGCCAATCAGCAGTGGAATCAGGCTTGTAAGGGACCATCAAAGTTATCCCAGATGAGATAAGAAGAACCAGTCTCTAAAAAAAGTATCTTGCTTTCTTATGGTTACCAGAACATTCATGTCTTCATCAAAAAGTACCAGTATCTTTGTTCCTCTCCATATTAAGATGATCATTAAAATGATTTTAAGGTGATTTAAGGCAATCCTATGCCACCTCATGTATTTCCTTGATTCTTCAAAAAAGTTACCTCATATTAACCTTATCCAATCAGTGACATCACCAGAAACCAATTCACCACCATTTCAGGGTTCCCACCACACTTTCACATAATCCTCCAAGGTCTCAAGGTACTCAAAATATCTATGAATCAGCTTTCTTGGCATTTCCTTGCTTTGATGTTCCCTCACCACCAACAGCCTGGTATGGACCATGCTTTCAGAGATTTGTTTTCAGAGTGGTCATTGGCATTGCCATTTTTGTAAGAGAGGCCTTATGGTTATTTACCAAGAGACAATAAAGAAGGACAGTTTGAGATAAAGAGAGGGAAAAATTGTTGACATAAAGTAGAAAGGAAAGAATGAGAAAATAGGATTAAGAACATAGTTATTATGAGGGGTATCAATTATCTGAACATCTTTCAGAGCTCCCTTTCTGTCTAAACCAGAAAAGTTCATTATTTCTTGACTTGTTTTAATGGTAATTTCATCCTTCAAAAGGTTGAGAAACCAACCATGGGAAATTCTAGTACAGATCTAATTCTTATCAACAAAGAGGAACTGGCTGCTGATGTGAAAATTATACAAACCATTGGGAGAAGTGACCACTCTGTCTTAGAATTTGTAAACAGGTGACTTCTAGTAATATCTAAGGGTTCATATTGGTCCAAAAATACTTCTGGGGGAATCAAGAAAGCCTTGCTAAAAATTATCAAGTGTTGAGTAAAAAAGTAAAAATGATAGTGGCACAGGTGGTATTTTCATCATTGAACACAAAAGCTTTTGAAAAGAGAAACAGATTTGGAAAGCAGTCAATTAAAGATGTATATAGATAAAAGAATTTTGACATTTTGATCTGAGCTTTAAAAAATGCAATGGCAAGCACCTGACAAAGGTTAATAGTTATATACTTGTCCAGCATCTTACAAATCTAACCAAAGGAGCTTTAAACTAAAAAGAAAGGGTGAAGGAGAAAACTACTAATGTATTTAACATCAAGTCAGACATCATAGAACATAAATACAATATAGGAGGAATAAAACAGTAGAGTCACCAGAAGTTCAAAGAAGACAGACTCCAAGAACAGAGCCTGTAGTGAAATACATAGTCTCAGATAGCAATATACAATTCAGTTTAGTTCAATTTAATCAGCATGTATTAAATATCTATGTGCCAGGGACTTTGCCAGAGGAGACTGTAAGGGTAATTTTAGGGTTGTGACTTAAATCTAAATTAATTGTGGTCGCCAGAGGAAATCCCAAATAAAATACCCAAATCAGCTGGAAATTTATGGTGATTTTAATTAATATAGAGGAAAGGAATTAAGGAGAAGAGAGAGAAGGAGGGTATAGGATTTATCCCACCTGGCCTGTGCCAAGGGAAGTTCAAAGACCTCCACAATGAGGTCTCTGAAGAAGATTAGAGGCTCTCTAAAAGGATAATGTTTGGAAGGTAAAGGAGAAAAGAATAAGCCTAAACACCAAGAGAGCTCAGTTAAGATGTCACCTGAACTAGGCTACTCAGCTTCTCCCAGTATAGTATCAAGGAAAACTCACAACCAAACTGGACAATAACTGCCACCATGCCAAGATGCCTAAATGCTCAGCAAGCTGCCAGCCAGATACCTCTCCGCCACCGAAGAGAGACCAGAGAGAGGAAGAGATGTGAAATATATCACTTTCCTGTGTCTCACATGTACCAATGGTAGCTTAAGCTTGACTTAGGACAGCCCAGGGGTCTGTCAGTTGTTTCTGATTTGTCATTTGCTAGCACATGTCTGTCATAGGCCATCCTCCTAAATACTTAATCCTTAAGTATGGGTGTAAACATTCCTGATTTTTTTAGACTAAGTAGGGTGGAGTAATCTAAAGTTCACAATACCAAATCAAAAATGAAGTTTACTATATTTTATAATGTGAGGAAACAACATAGGTAGCCAAATACCAAACAATATTAGAGATATAAATTCAAAATATATACAAAGTAAAAGCAAAATAATTTGGGGGTGGGGTGCAATGGAATACTAACAATTGGAAAGATTATCAAAGCCTTCTTGGATGAAGTGACATGAGCTGAGCCATGAATGGTGCTAGGGAATACTGTAATTGTTGACACTGATGATCACCCTCCTCACTCTCTCTGTCTTCTTTGATATTCTCTCCTACCTATCTGATCACTCTTTTTCTCTCTCCTTTGTTGGACCCTCCTCTAAATTATACCCTCTAATCCTAGGTGGCCCTCAATGTTCTGACCTGGGCCTTCTCATATCCTTCTATACTACATCACTTGGTGATCTCTTCTGCTCGTATGGATATAATTGCAAATAATTGCAATGAGGAGGAAAAGAGAGACTTGCCTAATAACCCTTCTGGGGCTATACAGGAAACTAAATACAATTTAAATTTGTAAAAGCCCAATACAAAATATGGAAATCAAGGCAGGGGACAAAGAATGACTGCTAAATGCAAAATACCATTCTCATAAAAGTAGTATCATGAATGCTAGACCTCAAAACAGTGTTGATACAAGTGGAAAGCTAAGGTAATAACCTAATAGAGGGTTTTTTGTTTCTGATGTAATTCAGGTTTCAAACCTGAAATATTTTGCATAAGTCTTTGTTAATTGGTGGAAAGAATGATAACACAACGTGACCCTATGTGACTTTGTGAGGAGAGGAAATGTTGCAGAAATTTTGGAAAGGGAGACATCCTTTATTTCTGCCTTGAGAGAAAAACACATGCTCCCAAATTCTGGGGTGAACACATCCAGGAGTACTTAATATGTGTTTGTTCATGAAAGAGACCAACCAGCCAAGTGTCAGTGATACCTATATGGTCAAATTTGCTTCTTTCCATTAGGAGATGCAACTCACTGTGTTTAGTATTCATATTTTGTACATTTGTATATAGATACCCAAGACCACAAATTTTCCTGCAGTCTTCCTGCACCCCCAGTTGAGAAAAGAGGAGGGTTTTGGGAGAAAGATAATAAGTTCTGTTTTGGACCTGTTGATTTTAAGATGTGTATGAATATCCAGTTCAAGGTATCCAGTAGGCAGCTTGAGATGCAAGACTGGGGGGTCAGGAAATAGTTTAGGTATAAATATTTACCAGGGAGCTAATGAAAACACCAGCAAAATAGTAGATAGGGAGAAGAAAAGAGAGCCTAGGCAATCAACAGTATCAAAGGCACAAGAGAAATCAAGGAGGATGAGGATTGAGGAAGGGCCAGTAGATCTGACCATTATGAGATCATTGGTAACTTTGTAAAGATATTCTATTTTACCACGTACTTGTAATAACAATTTTCCACATAAGTTTTCTGAAGTTATACGATCCAAATTGTCTCCCTCCTTTCTTTCCCTGCCCTTTCCCAGAGATGGTAAGCAATTTGATCTGGGTTATACATGTGTTATCATGCAAGACATATTTACACCTTGTTGGATCATTGGTAACTTTGAAGAATGCAGTTTCAATTGACTAACAGAGTTAAGAAGAGAATGAAAAAAGGAAGTAAGAGGCACCTGCACAGACAGCCTTCTCAAGGAGGTTAACCATATAAGAGAGGAGAGTTTAGGATAATATCTAGGCAAGGTATACATATCAAGTGAACGTGTTTTGAGGCTGGGGAAGACATGGACTTTTTTTTAGACAGTGAATAAGTGGCCAATAGAGAGAACTTTTAGATAGTGAGAGTGGGAAAGTTGGAGGAAAATGGTATAGGATCATTTGTACATATAGAAGTTTTGGCAAGGAGAAAGGCCAACTCTTCATGTAAAATGGATGAAGAAGGCATCTGGTTGATATGAGATGAAGATAAATAGGAAAAAGGGAGCTCTCAGCAAATAGCTTCAATTCTTTTCAATATGAAGCAAGGTTCTCATCTAGGAGGGTGAGTGAAGGTTGTGCCATAGAAGACTTGAGGAAGAATGAAAAGATTAGAAATAATTGCTGTGGTGAGTGGAATAAGTACATTGATTAAAGAGGTGTAGTAAGTTCCTTTGCTGCAATGAGGACCCAGTTAAGTTTATACAACATAAATCTGAAGCGTAGTCTGTCTATATGGTTTCATGATTTTCTGTAGCACCTTCTGGTTAAACATGAATAGTAATGAAAGCAGCAGATGTTGGCAGTAATCCAAATTTGGAGCTTGGCAATAGGGAAAGAGGCTAAGGGGTTACAATATAGAGGCCAGTGTAGAGTTGAGCTGCTTGCCATGGCATGGAGATAGAGCAGGAAGGGGAGTATAACCAGTGATGGCCTGAGAAAGGTCTAAGCTGGAGGAACTGAAAGTAAAAGGCAAGATCAAAGGACAGACCATTTCTGTGAGAAGTTGAAGGAGAGGAGAGGAATATGTCATGAGAAATTCACAAACTGAGGAACTGGTTAGTTAGGCTGTTTGAGAGAGTATCAAAGTGCATGCTAAAGTCCCCTGGCATGAGGGCAGGATTTAGGATTGAGTCAGAGATGATGAGCCAGGCACTGAGCTCATTGAGGGAGTCAGGAACATGCCCTGGTGGCCAGGTAGATAACAGCTTCCAGGACCTTGACTAGATGATAAATATGAATTGAATGAACCTCAAAGGAATAGAAGTTATTGAGTTAGGATGGCAGAGAGTGAATAAGTGATAACTGTGAACAATGATCATTCCAACTCTTACTACAAAGAGGAATGGGGAGGAAGGTGGAAATGAGTAAACTCAGTGAAAACCAGAAGATGATGTGAGAAAGGAGAAGGTTTAAGATGAAAGCAACTTTATATGGAGCTGGCTTTCCAGAGTGAAAGGGATGAGTAGAACTAAAGTGAAACATTGCAGGATTAGAGTTGAAGAGAATGTGAGTATGGAAAAAATATATAGTGGGGGAATGGAGAATAGTTTTTACTATACGACAACAGCCAGTGGTCTAAGGGTTCAGAACCATGAGTGGGAATAAGCTTATCATTGAGGAATAAGTCCAGATAGGTTTTCTGTGACTCAGGAGAAGTTCATTGAGGGAGACAGGTAACTAGATTTTTCAAGATCCTCCCTCCATGTCCAAGCAATAAATCATGTCCTATAAGAAGGACATACTCCAAGCAAAAAGCAGGCAAAAGTACAGCCTCAAGATGTCAAAAAAGGAAAGGGAAGGGGAACAAGCATTTATTAAGCACCTACTATGTGCTAAGGAAGTAGGAAATAGCATTTCCAGGTGCTATCTGATCCAGGAAAAGTCCTCTATATTGTTTTCCTTAGGGAATCTGCTCAGCTCTAAAGGATTCAATGATCATTTATATACAGATGCCTCTCAGATTAATTTATCTAGCCCTAACTAGACCCCTGTTCCCCAGGTTTATATTAGCAGCTTCCTATCAGGCACAGCATCTCCCATAAAGCAAGCTCAACATGTCCAAAAAGGAACTTGCATTTCCCCCCAACTCTCTCCTCTTCTGAGCTTTCCTTATTACTGTTGAGGAGAGAGACAGAGAGAGAGACAGAGACAGAGACAGAGAGACAGAGACAAAGAGAGAGAGAGAGGGCTGAGAGAGAGAGAGAGAGAGAGAGAGAGAGAGAGAGAGAGAGAGAGAGAGAGAGAGAGAGAGAGAGAGATGGAATGTCCCATGTCAGAACCGGCAAGTGGCTTTCCAGCCCTTAAAAGAGCTGCTCTGTCTCTGGGACCTATTCTCTACCACTCCCTTATACACTGAGTTCCTCAAAGAAAATAAACAGAACAGCACCACTCCCAGCAACAAGGGATTTGGGATTTGGGGTCATTGCACAACCGAATCTAGGGAGTCTGTCCATACATGGAATGATGGGATCATAATCCTGGAGGGAAGCTTGCAGTCATCAATTCTAATCCCTTATTTTTCAGATGGTTTCTTAAAAATTTTAGACACTAAAAAGCCAACTTCCCTTTTCTGAAGAGTGAGTGGAAACAGAGAATTAATGCGCCTCTACTAAACCTGGACTAAAAGTCCAACTGGTGGGGAGTGACTGATGTAGCTGAATGAAAATGAAAAGGCCCTTCCTTAAGGGCGTAGAGGAGGGGGAGGTAGAGAGGCTGAAGGCAGCCCTAAGTTGGGTCGAGGATTCGCTGCGAGGCTGGAACTAAGGAAACTGGGAAAAGGGGGAAAGGCTGGGCACCCAAGGGCAGGGGCGGGGTCACGGAGTAGAAACCCCAGACGCTCCACCTCTTCCCCTGCCCTAGACTCCTCTTCTCCCCAGAGGAAAGCAAAAGAGAGCCCGAGGCAGTGACAGCTCAACCCCGAGCTGCCGTAGAGATCCGGGGTGCAGGGCGCTGAGATCCCTGGTGCTGGGCACCACAGGTCTGGCTTTGGTGGATGGGGAGGAGGGGGGAGATCCGGAAAGAAGGGGAGGAGAAGAGAGGGCAAAGCAAGGCTGGGCAAGGCTGGACAGGGCAGAGTAGGGCGGGGTGGGGAGGAGCTCGGCTATGTCCGCCACTTCTGTGGAGTCCCCAAATTATTGATAGCTTTCTCATGAGCAATATAGCTTGGAAAGAAGGGGCATGATGAGAGAACGGAAGGAAAGCTATGGGTGAGTTGAAGCAGACAAAAACAGGCGTAGAGCACAGACTTTTAACTGGCATCTTGGATCAGGCTAAGCTGCCAAGATGTTTCCTACCTCCTGACAGTTCCAAAACCTATCATCCATACCCTTTGCCAAGCTGCCATCTCTCATTATCTTCTAGGTTGGGCTTTCTCCAGCTTTTCTGGGATTTCATGCCAAGAAAGCTAGAGGAAGTGGTGGTCCTGGAGTTGGGGGTAGGAGGTTGAGGAAGAGTTGAAGCTTCTGGCAAAATAAACCTTTGCTGGATCTGAGCAGAAAGTGTGCAAATATTCAGAAAGAATGGTCTTTAGGCTTTGTCTTTGTGTCTTCTGTTGGGGATCTGGAGAAGGTTTGGGGCAAGCAAGCCCCTGGTTATCCAGATCTCTGATCTGAGACTAGGTTTCCCAAAGAGCCCTTGTTTTTACCTAGCTGGAGAAAGTCCTGGTTGGGTTGTCCAAAGAAACAGCTCACAGTTTTTACTATCAACCTAAAACTACTATGGCTTTTAACTTCCAGTCATGTGAAATATCTTAATTTTTTCTACCCCATAGCCTATTCTCCAATACCCATATTTCTCATAGGATCCATAGAGTTAGAGCTGGAAGGGGCCAGGGAAGCCATTTAGGCCAACTCCCCCATTTTACACAGGAGGAAACTGATTTCTAGAGAGGGATAATGGGATAATATAATGTCCAAAGTCATACAAGTAGTAAGAGGCAGAGGTGTGAGTCATATTGAGGTAGTTATCACTGTACTGTGCTGTCTCTCTATAAAACACCTTGAGTTCTAAGTTGTGCTTTGTTTTAGAGTTTTTTTCAGGGAAGGAGGGAAAGATTTCTGAGCTATCTTTCTGTTTATATATGACTAGTAAATGAAAAAATGTTTTAACATCAGTCTTAGCAAAACTCCTTCCACTGGTGCTGAAGACTAAATACACTTAAAAATGTATTTAAAAATTCTAAATCCATTTATGTGTGAGAATATGCACACACTAGGGGAAAGCATATATGTATATTCTTTTGTATATAAAAGTATACACATCAGGTATATTGATTATTGTGTTTTGCAGAATGTGAACATATGCTTAATCACTACTCCTTTTTATTTCCACATGTTATCAATAGTTCAGAGGATCATTGATTCAGAACTGGAAGGAACCTTGAAATTAATCTAGAATCACCCTATCATATAGATTAGAAAAGATTCAGTGACTTACCTAAGGTCACACAAGTAGCAAAGAGCAGATCTGGGTACTCTATTCAATTTTTCCTTTTTAAAAATTATTATTATTGATGCTTTTGATTTTCACATTACATCTATTTCTGAATATATTCATTCCTTCACTCTCCAATTCCTTGTTTAAAAAACAAACAAACCACTTTTTAAAGAGGAAAAGAAGTAGTCCAACAAATCTAAGAATATTCAACTGTGTCTGATGATGTTTGTATGCATTTTCTTTCATGTCCTTATATCATAGCTATAAACCAGTCAGTTATTTATGTAACTTAATACTTACCAGTCTAGGAATGGTTCCAGCAGGTCTTTATTCGCCATCTCTTCATAGCATGACTTATCTGAAGTCCCTCTCTGTTTAGTTGTAACAATGTTAGAAAATATTTTGTTTTGTTAAATTCTCAGTGAACTGCAAGAGTAGACATTTACCAAGGATTATGAAATGCATGTTGCAATGTTCATAGAATATTTGTGTTTAAACAAATGCTAGCTATTATCAGGTAGTTAAAAATTGTTACTCCTGCTACTACTATTAACCACATAGGATCATAGTTAGAGCTAGAAGGTACCCTGGAGGTCATGTAGTCTAACCTCCACATTGTATAGATGAAAAACTGAGGCTCAGAGAGCATAAATGACTTGTCCAATAGAACACAATTTGGATGTAGCAGGATTAGGATTCAAAATGAGGTCATCTTACTCAAAATCCATTGCTCTTTTCCATTTTCCCATATTATGCCTACCTTAAAAAAAAACAAAACAACCTTACCTTCCATCTTAGAATTAATACCCTGTATTTGTTCCAAGGCAGAAGAGTGACAAAGGCTAGGGATCAGGGGATTAAATGACTTGTCCAGGGACACATAGTTACAAGGTGTCTGAAGTCAGATTTGAACCCAGAATCTACTGTCTCTAGTCCTTGCTCTCAATCTACTGAACCACCTAGCTGCCTCTTACTATAGGTCTCTTAAAGAGATTTATTATAGTTTAAAAGAGATTAATCTCATAATCCCCTTGGGGGGAAATGGAAATGAATAAAGAATGTGAATTACAAAGAATAATAATATTAATAATTTGGTTAACAACAAGAGCATCAACAACATAATAGTACTACATTTAAAAATTGGGGTAAAATTTGACGTAACAAAGTGAAAAATAGATTCAAGACAATCTTTCAAATGAATGCCCTTCTCTTGTGGCAAGAACAAATATGATCCCTCTGGGACAATTATTTTGTAATATTTGTAGGGTGAGTTGAGCAGGAGTTTTTTGTTTGTTTGTTTGTTTTTGTTTTTATAAAATCCTTATCTTCTGACTTGGAGTCAGTACTGTGTATTGGATCCAAGGCAGAAGAGTGGTAAGGGTTAGGCAATGGGGGTTAACTGACTTGCCCAGGGTCATACAGCTGGGAATTGAGCAGTTTTTTTTTAACAACTCCTATTTGCCTTTTCTTCACTCTGCTACTGGCTGCTTCTGAGGAATAAACACCTATCATTTCATCTGTTATATAATTTAGTTCTATAACTACTCATGGATATTTACTAATAAGTGAAATTTTGTTTTAATTTGGAAAAAAGCAAGATCCTCATTTTATGTTTTAATGTTTCTCTTTTCATCATCTAGAAATCATGATATAAGTGAAAATTATTTCAAAGAAACTGTAATTTTCTCATTTAAAAAAGTATTTTTAGCTCTAAGCCCCCAGTCAGTCTTCACTCTAAAAAAACACCTACTTATCAGTTCTATCTTTCTCTTCTCTTAGGATATTTCCCCCTTAATTGTTCTCTTTAGTACAAGCGTACTCGTTTAAGTCTGTGGTTTGCATTTTTATAGATATGATAAATATTTAAAACAAATAAAAGTAAAGAGACTTTCTAGAACCCCATAAAGAAAAGGAAGTAACCTCATTCCCAGAAACTTGGCTGACTTTCCATTGATATCAATGGACCTCTTCCTCCTCTAGTCTCAACTACAGTCCTTGGCTGAAACATTGCTTTGTTCTTTCAGGGGAAAAAAAAAAAAGATAGCTTTCTGCTTGCTTGGTACCTTACTTCTAAGACCTGTCATCTCCAAAGCAAGAAGCAAAAGAGCTAAGAATGCCCATTAAGACAATGCCTTTTAGGTTTAGCTATTTCCATTCAACAACTCTTCTGGGTCTCTTAGGGAAAGACCTCAATCTAACTCATGATGATTTCTTTGCATGTTTCCCTAATCTTCATCAGAACAGACTAGGGCAAAACCAGGCAATGATGATCCAACTACAAATCACCAAACCTGGTCTGGAGTTCAAGATTACTCAGTTTTTAAACTGTAAAGTTCTTCTGCTGTCCATGCAAATTTCAGGAAGGTGACTGAGGCAATCCATGCCCAGGACTCAAGCTCATTATTCCTAACTGCTGTTAAGCTGCTTTAGTGGTCTTTTCACATGAAAATGAGCTACACAAGGTAGCATCTTTTGGATGATGATTTTACTCAAAAGTTTTAGATCCTTTACAAAGTGCAAACTGATCCACTCAAATCTGAAAGGGTCATAATCTTATTTTTTTATTCCATCTTTCGGTCATTTATCTAAACAAAAATTGTAACTAAACGTCTCTATGATTGCAGGTATAAGATGAACACTTACCTTTTCATCTATTATTTAATCCAGTTCTGTGGACACTCATGGATATTTACAAATATGACAGTCAGATTTTTTTCATTTGGGAAAGGTAAAATCTCTAGATTATTTTTTTAATGTTTATCTTCTCACATGCTCATATCCCATGTTTTTCATTTCTGTTCCTCGCTTTATATCTTTAAGTTCCTCTTATTATACAATTATCCACATTGTCAGTTACTACACTTTTCCTCAAAAGTCAAACTTTTTATTTTTCCTTCATGAGTCTCCTCTTCATTGTGGAATCTGCTAGCATAATATCAAGACAGCAAGGTGGTGCAATGGCTAGAGTGATGGACCTGGAGTCAGGAAGATGTGATTCAAAACCAGGATCAGATACAACTAAGCTATGTGATCCTGGATAAGTCATTTAATGTCTATTTGTCTCAGCTACAAAATTAGGATAATAATAGCACTTACCTCCTAGTCAGGTTATAAATAATTATCAATACAGTGCCTGATGCTTAGGAGGTTCTATATAAATGGTATCCATAATTATTAAAATTAACTCTGGCTTTCTGCCCAATAGCCCTCTTACTGACAAAAGTGGAAGGAACCCTCAAAATTACTCAGTCCCAAACCCTCAGGGGAAGAGGAGAAAAGAATAGTTATTTAAATCCTCATTGTACAGATGAGGAATCCTCTGCCCAGAGCAATTATGATTTTTATAATCAGGACTCACATTTACATTCATTTACAAAGTGCTTTTTACATCTCATTTGATAATAATAATAATTAGCATTTATATCACACTTCAAGGTTTTATAAGATACTTTATATGTGTTGTCTTGGTTGATCCTCACAAAAGCTCTGTAAGGTAGGTGCTGCTATTATCACCATTTTGCAGATGAGTAATCTAAGCCTGGTAAGTGACTTGTCCAGGGCCATACAACTAAGTGACTAAGGTAGAATTTTAACTCAAAATTTCCTGACTCCAATCCAGTACAACATTTAGTATGAGAGGTTATAGTATCCCTATTTTACAGCTGAAGAAACTGATGTTCAAATTGTTTAAGCAATTTGTCCTCATAACCCATGGTACAGTCAGGACTAAAACTCTCTTCTCCCCCTTTCAAATTCTTTCTGCTACCCTCGATATCTTATCACCCTTTTTGGCCTTGAAATTAAATTAAAATGAGAGCTATAATATAATATAATATAATATAATATAATATAATATAATATAATATAATATAATATAATATAATATAATATATATAATGTACATATATAATTTTGGATTTATGGCTGACTTCCAATCTCTTTTTGGAGAACTCAATTCTAACTTATTATTTTTTTTTTAATTTTTTTTAAACCCTTACCTTCCGTCTTGGAGTCAATACTGTGTATTGGCTCCAAGGCAGAAGAGTGGTAAGGGCTAGGCAATGGGGGTCAAGTGACTTGCCCAGGGTCACACAGCTGGGAAGTGTCTGAGGTCAAATTTGAACCTAGGACTTCCCATCTCTAGGCCTGGTTCTCAATCCACTGAGCTACCCAGCTGCCCCCTCTAACTTAGTATTATTAATTATATATACTCAGACACATCACTAATTAGCCAGATCTTTCAGATCTCACTTTTTTTTTCTAAAATGATGTATAAATATGTCAAGCAACCAGAAGCAGCACCCTTGACACCCTCAAGTTTTGAAAGACTTGCTGCCCACTATTAAGGCTTTATGTTGGGCTTTGGTGGCAAACTCTCACTGGAAAAATGATAAATTACTTGTGGGTGATCTATTATAATGACTTTTACAATTTCTTTATTTATGTATTTATAATTATATTGACTAATTACTTGAACATACTTTAGTTGTTAGCAGAAAAGCATACTTTCCTAAAAAAGTAAATGGTAGAATTTCAGGTCTTTAAAAATGGATAATTTAATGGCTACAGTAGTTTCATTTCATATTGGGCTCTACATGGTCAAAGCTGGCATATCTCAGAACCCAGTGATAATCTTGGAGTTGTATAGTTATCTATCTATCTATCTATCTATCTATCTATCTATCTATCTATCCATCTTTCTATCCATCTGTCTGTCTATCTATCTATCTATCTATCTATCTATCTGTCTGTCTGTCTGTCTGTCTGTCTGTCTGTCTGTCTGTCTATCCATCCATCTAATCTATCTATCTATCTATCTATCTATCTATCTATCTATCTATCTATCTAGTGCACATTTCTGCTAAGACAGCAAAAGAACCCTAGACTAATAAGGGATATCTCTGAATCTCAGTTTCCTCATCTGCAAAATGTATATAAGCATACTTATCCTGCCCCTTTATGAGTTCTTAAGGGGGAAATGTTTTGTTCATCTTCAAGAAATGAGAATTGTTGTTTGCAAAATATAAAAATTAAAAATATTAAGTGCTAAGTATTCAAAATTCTTTAGTCATTGTTTTCTTCATGAATTCTTACTTTATAATTTTGAATGTGAAAAGTTTTAATTCTGACATATCTCCCATACCTGTAAAATAATAATAGTCAATAATAATATTCATGATAATGATTGGTAATAATTATAATAATATTATAGTTAATATTTATATGACACTTTAAGGTTTGCAAAACACTTTACAAATATCACAACCTTGAGAATTAGGGGCTATTATTATCTCTACTTTACTTATGAGGAAACTGAGCCAGAGGTTGTGATTTGCTCAGGGTCACATAGCTAACAAGTATCTGAGGTAAGATTTGAACTCTAGCCTTCCTGACTATAGGCCCATCTCTCTATTCTCTCACCTACCTGCCTATTGTTACATGTTTGTTTGTTTTAAATCTGATATAGTTTGTAATTTAATTGCTCAGGAATATCTTCCTTCAACAATGAAACATTGTAGAATCAATCTTACTTGACAAATAGCCAGACAAAATACTTTCCCAAAGTTTCCTAGATTTGTGTTTTAGTATCATGTTTTATGTTTTTTCTATTATTTTTAGTAACTATATTTTTCATTCTGGGGACAGATTCTATGGTAGATACGTTCTATGCTATCGGACTTGTGATGCGTCTTTGTCAGTCGCTTTCACTATTGGAGCTTCTGCACATATACGTGGGGATTGAATCCGATCGATTTCTGCCCAGGTTTCTGCAGGTATGTTTCAATTAAATCTTTAAAGAACTTAAAAGAAAACCTCTTTCAGATTATGAACTTCTTTTTTATTTTAACATTATTTTTTTTTGGTCATTTCCAAACATTATTCACTGGAGACAAAGATCATTTTCTTTTCTTTCCTCCCCCTCCCCCCCACCACCTCTCCCATAGGCGACGCACGATTCCACTGGGTATCACATGTATTCTTGATTCGAACCCATTTCCATGTTGTTGGTATTTGCATTAGAGTGTTCATTTAGAGTCTCTCCTCAGTCATATCCCCTCCACCCCTGTAGTCAAGCAGTTGCTTTTCATCGGTATTTTTACTCCCACAGTTTATCTTCTGCTTGTGGATAGTGTTTTTTAGATCTCTGCAGATTGTTCAGGGACACTGCATTACCACTAATGGAGAAATCCATTACCTTCGATTGTACCACAATGTATCAGTCTCTGTGTACAATGTCTTGCTGGTTCTGCTCCTTTCACTCTGCATCACTTCCTGGAGGTTGTTCCAGTCTCCATGGAATTCCTCCACTTTATTATTCCTTTTTGCATAATAGTATTCCATCACCAACGTATACCACAATTTGTTCAGCCATTCCCCAATTGGAGGGCATCCCCTCATTTTCCAATTTTTGGCCACCACAAAGAGCGCAGCTATGAATACTCTTGTACAAGTCTTTTTGTCCATTATCTCTTTGGAGTACAAGCCCAGTAGTGCTATGGCTGGATCAAAGGGCAGACAGTCTTTTATCGCCCTTTGGGCATAGTTCCAAATTGCCCTCCAGAATGGTTGGATCAGTTCACAACTCCACCAGCAATGAATTAGTGTCCCTACTTTGCCACATCCCCTCCAGCATTCATTACTTTCCATGTTAGCCAATCTGCTAGGTGTGAGGTGATACCTCAGAGTTGTTTTGATTTGCATCTCTCTGATTATAAGAGATGTAGAGCACTTTTTCATGTGCTTATTAATAGTTTTGATTTCTTTGGCTGAGAACTGCCTGTTCATGTCCCTTGCCCATTTATCAATTGGAGAATGGCTTGATTTTTTTGTACAAGTGATTTAGCTCTTTGTAAATTTGACTAATTTAAACCTTTGTCAGAGGTTTTTATGAAGATAGTTTCCCAATTTGTTGCTACCCTTCTGATTTTAGTTACATTGGTTTTGTTTGTACAAAAACTTTTTAATTTGATGTAGTCAAAATTATTTATTTTACATTTTGTGACCCTTTCTAAGTCTTGCTTGGTTTTAAAATCTTTCCCTTCCTGAAGGTCTGACATGTATACTAGTCTGTGTTCACCTAATTTACTTATAGTTTCCTTATTTGTGTTCAAGTCATTCACCCATTCTGAGTTTATCTTGGTGTAGGGTGTGAGGTGTTGATCCAAACCTAATCTCTCCCATACTGTCTTCCAATTTTCCCAGCAGTTTTTATCAAATAATGGATTTTTGTCCCCAAAGCTGGAATCTTTGGGTTTGTCATAAACTGTCTTGCTGAGATCATTTACCCCAAGTCTATTCCACTGATCCTCCTTTCTGTCTCTTAGCCAGTACCAAATTGTTTTGATAACCACTGCTTTATAGTATAGTTTGAGATCTGGGGCTGCAAGTCCTCCTTCCTTTGCATTTTTTTTCATGATTTTCCTGGATATCCTTGATCCTTTGTTCTTCCAAATGAACTTTGTTATGTTTTTTTCTAATTCAGTTAGGAAGTTTTTTGGTAGTTCAATGGGTATGACACTAAATAAGTAAATTAATTTGGGTAGGATTGTCATTTTTATTATGTTAGCTCATCCCACCCATGAGCAATCAATGTTTTTCCAATTGTTTAGATATAGTTTTAACTGTGTGGAAAGTGTTTTATAGTTGTGTTCATATAGTTCCTGTGTTTGTCTCAGCAGATAGATTCCTAAGTATTTTATATCGTCTAGGGTGATTTCAGATTATGAACTTCTGATGATACAATTGTTAAGAACTCAATCATTGCTTTTAAGTCCCTGCTAAATGAAATCAATTCCTTTTTAAGTCAAGTCAACAAACATTTATTAAAAGTATATTGTATACCAGACACTGTGCTTTGGAGCTAGAGATGCAAAGAAAGGCAGAGAGTCACAATCCTCAAGGAGCTCACAATCTAATGCAACTGCAAACAATTATACACAAACAATATACTGGAGTTAAATTGGAGATAATATCAATGGGAAGGCGATAATATTGAGGAGGACTGGAAAATACTCTTTTTATAAGGTGGGATGGCAGTTAGGTGGCACAGTGGCTAGAGTGCCAGACTTGGAGTCAAGAAGGATCATCTTCCTGAGTTTGGATCTGGCCTTAGATATTTATTAGCAGTGTGTGGCCCTGGGCAAATCACTTCACACCATTTGCCTCAATTTTGTCATCTGCAAAATGAGCTGGAGAAGAAATGGCAAGGAAGGAGTAGGTAGGAGGCTTAACAGATGGAGAGCCAGGTTTGGATATGGGAAGTCCTCGGTTCAAATGTGGTCTCAGATACTTCCTAGTTGTGTGACCCTTGCCCATTGCTTAACCCCAGTTGTTTAGCCCTTACTGTTCTTCTGCTTTGGATTGAATACTTAATATAGGTTCTAAGTCAGAAAGTAAGGGAAGGAAGGAAGGAAGGAAGGAAGGAAGGAAGGAAGGAAGGAAGGAAGGAAGGAAGGAAGGAAGGAAAGGAGGAGAGGAGAGTGAAGTAATGGGCTTTCAGGGCAGAATAAAGATATTAAAGAGATATGTTAGCATTGGAATTTACAACTGGAACCAGACAGAGTCCAAACTTCTTATTTTACAGAAAAGTCCAGAGAGATAAACTGAATTTGAGCAATGTCACTGACAGACTAAGTATCACAACATGATTATTATTGCCCCATTTTTTGACAAGGACAGGAAGAGAGGAAATCAAATGATGGTATTCTCTCAGAGAAGGAAGGAAATTGAATAATGGAAAGGAACAAAGACTAGAGACTGGACCTGTGATTTCACTAGTATAGGGAACTTATGAATGAAGAAACTCCCTCTACTAATGTGGGCTGACATTTTCTTTGCAATTTTTAGTCTTATAACACTTATATTAAGTGATGTAATATTTAAAATTGGTGAATGTCATAAACTGTGGCAGTTAAAAGAGTTGGAGTTGTAAACTGTAGTGAGTAAAATAGTGGAAGATATAAATTGTGTTAGATATAAGAGAGGGTGAGTAAATTTGTGACCGCGGAAAGTATGTTTTCACTACAGTGTCTTGTTTTAAATCAAATATAAGGTGGTCGCCAGGGAAATATTCCCAATTATGAATATACCTAAGTCAACTGGGTTTTATAGAGACTTTAATTAATAATACAATGAGGAATTAAAGAAAAGTGAGAAAGAGAGAAAAAAGAAATAAGTATGAAGGGCCTTAAGCCAACATGGCCTAGACCTGAGTCTTAAGAGAGAGAGATCAGTGATCAGTCAGTCAGTCTTTTATCACTCACCACAAGGTCTGTCTAAGCAAGGATTCTAGTAACAGAGTCTCCTCAGAGAGAGTTCCAGCCAGAGTCCTCCTCAAAAAGCCTTCCAGCCAGAGACTGTTTCAAAGGGCCTCTCTCAAGAGCCTCCAGAGGGACAGAGTCCCCTCAGAGGAGCTTCAGGGAGACCTCCTTAGAGATTGTCCTCCAAGAGCTTCCCTTCTCCAGAGCCTCTTTCAAGAGCTTCTCTTCAAGCAATCCTCATGAGAGATTCTGCTTTTTCTTATATAGGGGGTTTTCTCCTATGTCACCTTCCCTAAGTTCTTCCATCTACCAATCACAGTAGACGTCTTCCAAAGGACAGTCCATTCTGAATTCACTGCTGGGTCGACTAATCCCTTTAGTAAGTTTGAACCAGAGAAAACCTCTGAGTAAGCTTTCACCTCTTTGCTCCTGGCAAGTTTACAAGTTGCCTGACCTTCAACAGGTACGCAGCATCCCACTGTATCAATTCCAAAAATAGGCATGGCTTAAAGAACTCCCTGCCTCATCATAACTATGTGTCTAAGGACCTTCATTGTTCAGCAAGGAGTTTTCTCCCCTAAAGCAGTCCCAAGTATGGGTGGAGCAGAGGTCTTCCCATTTTTGATCCAAGTAGAGTTCTCACTTTCCAAATGGGGAATGTTCCCAGTAGGGAATTGTTCCAATGGAGAATTCCCCAATGGGGAAATTTTTAACATTCACAAGTCTGAGAAAATTTCAAGATTTACAGTGACATTGCACAAAATTAGTCAATATGTATCAATGATAATGATTTTTTTAAAGGAAGAAAGAAAAAAGTGGCAGTGAATTTTTTTAATAGAAAAAGAAGGAAATATGATATATAATACAAGAATGACAGTATGGGTACTAAAGAGTTAAATTTCAAATATATTAAAAAAGCAAAAAGTATGTGACAATAAGTCATACTTTCATTAGCAATCATCATTTATTCTTTGTACATAGAAATTTTAATGTTTGATATTTGTCAAGTTCTTGACTTAATTCTAAATTGAGAAAAATGGATTTTTAGTTTCCTAGATTAAGGCAGAGTGGGGCAGAAATCAAAACATATCAGAATTCAGCTCAGCAATAGATTACTGAGAAACATATTAAGAGAGTTTTTGCATTTGAGCATGACATGTGGTATTTAACTATTCCTGACAAATTATCAAAAGATTGGAAGCTAAACAAAGTAATAAAATCCTAGAGAGACAATGACACTTTGTCATTTTTAATCTGTGAGAATTTACTTTTAAGGATCTGCAGAAATATTTGCTACAACTAATGAATTTTAACTGTTGACATGTAGGAGTTGAAGTACAAAACAAATATCGTATCAGTGTCAAGTATGGCTATCACAGAAATGAATTCGAATGAAGATCTACTCTTTAGCTAAGTTGAATTCAGATGAAGTTCTCTTGAAACTATTTCCTTAAAAAAAGTAGTAATTGATTTAGATCTGACAGAAGAGAATTGTATTTTATAAAATTTAATTTTACTAGAGTTGTGGCAATCAGGTCTCTTCTGCTTTGAAATGAGCCAAAGTAGAAAGTCTGCCTTCATGGCAAAAGTAAACATTGTTAGTTACTCATGTTTTTTTGTTTTTTTTTTTAATAATATTTTATTTGATCATTTCCAAGCATTATTCATTAGAGACAAAGATCATTTTCTTTTCCTCCCCCCCCCCCCAGCCAATGCGTGATTCCACTGGGTATCACATGTTTTCTTGATTCGAACCCATTGCCATGTTGTTAGTATTTGCATTAGAGTGTTTGTTTAGAGTCTCTCCTCAGACATGTCCCCTCAACTGCTGTAGTCAAGCAGTTGCTTTTCCTCGGAGTTTCTACTCCCACAGTTTGTCCTCTGCTTGTGGATAGTGTTTTTTAGATCTCTGCAGATTGTTCAGGGACATTGCATTGACCCTAATGGAGAAGTCCATTACGTTCGATTATACCACAATGTATTAGTCTCTGTGTACAATGTTCTCCTGGTTCTGCTCCTCTCGCTCTGCATCACTTCCTGGTGGTTGTTCCAGTCTCCATGGAATTCCTCCACTTTATTATTCCTTTGAGCACAATAGTATTCCATCACCAACATATACCACAATTTGTTCAGCCATTCCCCAATTGAGGGGCATCCCCTCATTTTCCAATTTTTGGCCACCACAAAGAGCACAACTATGAATATTTTTGAACAGGTCTTTTTCCTTATTATCTCTTTGGGGTAACTCATGTTATTTAAGAAGGTAACAGCAATTTTCTGTACTTGCCTTATTTGGTAGTAGAGAAAAGGAAGAAATATTATAATACCATATGATGATGTTCCATATTTTAACTATTTTCTATGGCTTCATTTTTTATTATAAAATAGAAAAATCATGTGATATTGGTTTCAGAGTAAAATAGCACTTACAAAATTCAATAGATGGTTATATTGTATATGTTAAGAATATACCTTGTGATCTAAAATTGCTATATTTTCATTATATTCTCCTATATTAGATTTTCACAGTTAGGCTGCTTCCTTTTTTTTTTTTAAAGAGATCAAGATTTCGGGGGCAGAGAGGTAGCATAATGGATAGAGCAGCAGGCCTGGAATCAAGAAGACCTGGGTTCAAATGTGACACTTTTAACTCTATGCAAGTTACTTAACCCCAATTGCCTAGCTCATGCCACTCTTCTGTCTTAAGTTGATACTAAGATGGAAAGTAATAGGAGAGAGAGAGAGAGAGAGTTGAGAGAGAGAGAGAGAGAGAGAGAGAGAGAGAGAGAGAGAGAGAGAGAGAGAGAGAGAGAGAGAAGGAGGAGAGAGAGAGAGAGAGAGAGAGAGAGAGAGAGAGAAGGAGGGAGAGAGAGAGGAGAGAGAGAGAGAGAGAGAGAGAGAGAGAGAGAGAGAGAGAGAGAGAGAGAGAGAGAGAGAGAGAGAGAGAGAGAGAGAGAGAGAGAGAGACAGAGACAGAGACAGAGAGAGAAACAGTCAGACAGTGGGGAGGGAGGAAGAGAAATCAAAGTTTCCATACTATCTAGATAAGTGTTGGAGAAATATATTTAACATTGTTATACTGTGTGCCAGCCACTTTTTTAAGTCTTCAGTATGCTTTAACTTCACTATTCCCTTTTTTAAAAAAAGACAATTAAGAATGTACATATTTGTCAGGCAGGCAATAAGCATTTATTTACTGTCTACTAAGTGTAGGGGACACAAAGAAAGGCAAGACAGTGCATGTTCTCAAAGAACTCACAATAGAGTAAATAAGAGATAGGAACAACAAGGTGCTGCCTTTCAGTTGGGGGGGGAAAGACCATTTTCTTTATTATTATTTATGATAATAAATAGATAAATTTGTACAATGTTTTTAAGTTAGTAAAGGACATTACATATGCTATTTCATTTGTTCCTAACAACCACTTCTGTGAGGTAGTTGCTATTATATCTCCATTTTACAGATTTTACAGCTGAGGTTGACAGAAGTTCAGTGACTTAAGCAGGGTCACAAAGCTAACAAAAGTCTGAAAAGGATTTGAATCCATGTCTAGATGACTCTGAATTCAACTTGCCTTCTAACTGCTTGGGTAGAACATTAATTTAATTGTGCATGCCCTCTCTGTAAGTTTTAAATTTGACATGGGGCAAGTTTAAAATTTTTATTTCTCTTTTCCTTTTATTCACATATTTCTCTCTAGGATTTTAAGGAGAATGAAATGAGTTATAAAGAAAACACCAAAATATGATTTCCTCTCCAAAGCTTCTCCTCTTCCATTATTAAAAACCCATCATTGAACAGAAGAATGCATGCCTTATTTCCTAAAGACATGTTGAGAATTGAGACAACACTAGGGGCCTGTTATTTTTTTAAACAGCAAAATTGGGTAATATTTCTTGGTTTCCTTTATTTCCTATTTCTTTCAAAAGGGAAAAAAACTCAGAGTAGATATTAGTTAAGTTACTTGTGTAAGAGTTAACCATACTTGATTAGAAAATTGCATGGAACTGTTAATTTCAAGTAGTAAAAGCAAAACAAGTCATTGTAATTGTTATTCGTAGTTGGCTTTAATTTTTTAAAAATCAGATAAACCTCTGCTGCCAGCCTTTGTGAAAACTTGCAAAATATTCAAGGTGAGGCACTTTATCCGCAGGGTTTTTTATTATATTTTCTAAGAAGCCAAAAGTGACCCTAGAACGAAGTCTCCTTTATCATCTGGTTGAGCTGCCAGATGTGGGTTTTCTCTCTTTTCTTTTCAAAGGCCTTACTTTATCTGACAGCTGGGGAAAGCCATTATGACTTTCTAAAATTATACCCAATTTAAATAAGTGCTATACAGCTTGGAAGTGGAAAAAGAAAACAAAAGACCTAAACTTAGTAGAATAGTCATTGATACATATTTCACGAGTTTTGTACATGTTGGGATAAAAGACTTTCATTTGCAAAACAGATTTTTATTTTGTGTCTCTTTATGGCTTGCAAACGATGTCTAGAAGTAGCAGAGTTGTTGTTCAGTCCTGTCTGACTCTCCATGACCTCAGTTGGGTTTTCTTAGCAAATATACCAGAGTGGTTGACCATTTCCTTCTCCAGCTCATTTTACAGATGAGGAACTAAGGCAGACAGGGTTAAATGACTTGCCCAGGGTCAGACAACTAATAAGTAAGTGTCTGAGGCCAGATTTGAACTCAAAGAAGATGAGTCTTCCTGATTCCCAGAAAGCACCTAGAAGTAGCATTCCACAGTAGATCTTGCACTGGAAAACCTGGGTTTAGATCCCTCCTAAGATGCTTTCTTTTTGACCATAGGCAAGATATTTAACATCTCCTAAGAGTTCTTTACTCTTCCTTAAAATAGAGACCAAAAAATAATTATTATAATAGCATTTATATAGCTCTTACTATGTGCCACTGTGCAAAGTGCTTTATAAATATCACCTCACAATGACTTTGGGAGGTAGACGCCATTGTTATCCCCTTTTACATTTAAGGAAACTGAGGCAATTAGAGGTTAAATGACTCTTCCAGAGTCACATAGCTAGTAAGTATCTGAATATGTGATTTGAATGTGGATCTTCCTGACTATTGGCCCCAGTGTATTCTCCGTTGTACCACCCAGCTGTAGTAGCTGGTCTTAGAATTGGTATGAGGCTCAGAAGAGTTAATATATGTGAAATCTTTTGAAAACCTTAAGGAACGTTGTCATTATCAGTGGATTCGTTTAGATATGTATCATTTAAAAATGACAATGTGACATATCAATTAAATATCATTAATATATTGATATATTTTCTTCTTATTTCATAATCACATTGAAATATGCAAATATCTCCCTATTTTAAAAAATTGTGATTTAGCTTTAAAAGTTTCTGTCTGCTGCTGTTGCTGCTGCTTTGGATCCTACCACAACTTTGTAGAGCAGGGATTCTTTACCTGCATGGAATCCATAAACTTTTTTTTTTTTAATTTTGAGAGCTGCCTTTCCATAAAACAACTTTCCTTTATAATCCTCTTTTTAAGTTTTATTTTCTGCTTTTAAAAATAACATTCTGAGGAGCAGCTAGATGACTCAGTAAATAGAGAGCCATGTCTGGAGATGGAAGGTCCTGGGGTCAAATCTGACCTCAGACATTTCCTAACTATGTGAATTAGGCAAGTCATTTAACCCTTATTGCCAAGCTTTACTTCTCTTCTGCCTTGGAACCGATACTTGCTATTAATCCAAAGACAGATGGTAAAAGTTTTAAATGATAATAATAATAATATTTTAAGAAGAGATTCATAGACTTCACTAGGCTGCCAAAGGGTGTGCCAGTAAATGTTTTAATAAATAGCTCTTTGGGAGGGGGGGAATCCTTGCTCGACACACTGTCAAGTTAAATCTTAATTGTTAACATTTTTTCTATCACTTTCATAAATCTGGGTGATCAACAAAACATTAAATCAAACCCTGATTTGTAGCTTACTAATTTCCGGGGTGTAAATACTCATACTAAAGCTCTTAAGAGAGGACAGACCAGTTCAGCACCCCACTGAATCCCATAACACACACACACACACAAAGGTTTAGAACCATGAGAGTAGAAGGGGAGTAGAACAAGTTATTCATTGATCTATTAATAGAAATCATTTCTGGATCCAAGATAATTTTGCCACCCTTAGGACCAACATGGCGATGAGCCTCTACAAGCTTAGCTAGACTGATCTCAGATAACAGGTACATAATTCTTTACCAGGTCAGAGTTTTTAATGCCCTTTCAAATTGTTAGGAATTGCTCATGCTTGGTCTCTGCTGACATAGCCTTCAAAAATTCCTGGTATACCACCTACCCCTGATTAGAACTCAGAAGGCAAAATCATTTCAGTATTTGTAAGAAAATAATATGCAGCTCTGAGCACGGAACATGCCTCTAAGACTTTCTAACCAGAGAAGTTAAGGCTCAGGCCAAGGGATCACTTGAGTTTAGGAGTTCTGAGCAGAAATAGGGCTAAAACTGATCTGGAGTCTGCTCTAAGTCTGAAACCATTATGGAGATCCTCTTGGGTCAGGGTACCATTAGGTGCTTAAGGAGGAAACAGTGCAGGTCAAAGTAGCTATGCTGATTAGTAATTTGGGACTGAGCTGTGAGTGACCACTCTACTTTCAGGTTGTTCAAGAGGAAAGCAGGAAAGGAGGAAGATAGGAAGGAGGGAAGGATAGAGAGAAGAAGGAAGGGGATAAAAAAGAAGGAAGGGGAAAAAAAGAAAAAAGATTATTAGCTATTCAATTTATTTAACTGTTAAAATAGAGAGCAAAAAAATGGCTCAAGAGTAATAAGTAACTATTGGGAGAAATGTTAAATAAAAATGCAAATGGGAATTTTAAATATCAGTTTTCACTTATATATTTTGGGAAATCGTATCTTCTCACATCTTTGCAGAGGTGTGGGACAGTCAGTGTAGAGTATTGCATTATATTGCCAGATTCTGTTGATATGTTGATTAGTTTTCCTAAAATTTTTTTCTTTTTTACATTCTTTTTACAGGCTCCCTCAGTTGGGGAGGGATATATTTAGAAAACAAGGTGATATAATACCCCAAATATATCAATAATTTTAGATGTGATCTACTATGAAAAGTTGTCTGAGAATATGAAGACTGCCTACACCTTTTCCTATTTTCATCAAGGATAAGTTTGGTGAAGATATAGATCATTTTCTAGGAGATTAAGTTTTATTTGCCTCTTTGAGGGTAATAGTACTATCTAGATCCTTTTTAGTTCTTTTTAGAATTCCTGTTGGAAATATCCTGAAAATTAATCACCGAATATTTTTAAACCCTTATCTTTCTTCTTAGAATCAATATTAAGTATTGGTTCCAAGGCGGAAGAGTGGCAAAGTTCAGACAATTGGGGTTGTGACTTGCCCAGGGTCACACAGCTATAAAGTGTCTGAGGTTAGATTTGAACCCAGGATCTCCCTTCCTGAATGTTTTTCTAAAATTGCTATCTCAGATCTACTTGTCTAACCTTAACCATCCTCTTGATTTCTAGTTTTGTATCGCCAACTACCTATTGGACATCTTGAAGTAATGTCCCTTAGGCATCTTCAGTTCAACATGTCATTATCTCTACCCAAACTTTCAGCTCTCCTTAACTTCTCTATTACTCTCAAGGGCACCCAATCACCCAGGCTCAGGACCTAGGTATCATTCTGGACTCCTCATTCTTTCTCATACAAGTTAGATGTCAAGTGCCACTGTTTCTACCTTCATAAAATCTCTCTTCTCTCACTCTGTAGCCACTCTGGTACAGGTCCTCATTACTTCATTCCTGGATTATTCCAATCATCTCCTGGTTAGTTTTCTTGCCTTAAAGTGTCTCCCCACTCCAGTCCATCCTCCAATCTGCTGTCAAATCAATCTTCCTAAAGTACAATTCTGATCACATCATCCCCCTGTTCAATAAACTCCAATCACTCCCTATTGACTCCAGGATCAACTATAAAATCTATTTGACTGAAAGCCCTTCAGAATTCAGCCCCTCCCTACTTTTCCAATCGTTTTATACCTTACTCCGCTCTAAGTATCCTATAATCCGGCGGTATTTTTGTATCCTTACTGTTTCTTCCAACAAACTATTCCATTTCCTGCCTCCCAACATTTTCACTGGCTCACCCCAGCCCCCACCATGCCTAGAATCCTCTGCTTCCTCATCCCAGCCTCCTAGCTTTCTTGACTTCTTCTGTATCTCCACAATATCCCCATCTTCTGTAAGAAAGCTTTCCCAGTCTTCTTAGAGTCTTCTCTTTAAAAATACTCTGCCCCCAAATGATCCTCTATATATCTTACTCGTACATAGATGTTTACATGTTGGCTCTTCCATTAGACTGGGAACTCCTTGAAAGCAGGGACTGTTTGTTTGGCTCTTCTTTTTATCCTCAGTACTTTAGCAGGGACTTGGCACATTAATTCTGGATGACTGGTTATCTCAAGCAGGAATTCCTTCTGTGTGTACTTGTTGTAGATTATCCAAACTTTGACTTATCTTCTTAGTTGTAATTGCCATTTCCTCAAATAGACCATTTGATAATCAGGTTTTAGAGTCCAAATGCAATGGTTTGAACTCTCCTCCCTGAGGAGAAACCCTAGTAGGTCGATTTCATTTTATATCTACTTATGGTCCTTCTGTTTCATCTACAAATTCTCTGAGGATAATCTAGTTTAACCAGATCTCATGCCAAGTTCTTTGCGGGCTTGTTTCCCCCCTAATCTGCTTTTCATTGTTCTTTGATTTGTGAGGTAGTACTGCGCTTAATCTTCCATCTTTTTCCTCCATAATGTTTTGAAAATATCTTGCACTGTCAGTAATTGTTGCCTGGGGCTGCCATGTTTCTCTGATACTTTAATTTAATAAGGAGAGCAAGCATTTCCTGGCTGAAACAGGTTCTGGGTCCTTTCTGCGTCCTTTTTGTGACAATTGCTTTGTGTTAGTTAAAATTATAATTTGATGAGTTTTACATTGCCTTTATTTTTGTCCATTACTCTCTTTTATTGTAGGTGACACAATAGCTTATTTAAATACTTCAGGCTAGAACTGTGTTTTCTCTCATCTTTATCCTTTTTTTTCTAGTTGGTCTTTCAGTTTGGTCTTTATTCTGAAAATCAATGATTACGGAGACACTTGATTATGAATTAACTCCCACATCAGTAACCAGTCATTTCTTCATGAGTAAAATGTGGCCAATTTCATTTTTCATGTTCTTATTAAGTGTTCATTATGCCCAGGCCCTTATGACTATCTTCTCAAATAAAGTCTATGATGCACAGGTGTTGACTTTTGAATACTCTAAAAACCTTTGGCCTCTTTTTAAAAATCACAAGTTTTTTTTTACAATATAAAAAGCATAGCATCGGAGGGCTCATAGGATCTGACACTTTACAGATGAGAACACAGAGGCCCAGAGACTTGTCCAAGATCACACAAGTAAAAAGTAACAGAATTAGAACTTACTCTAGATCCTTTTACCCAACCAGAACTATTTTTACACTCTTCTCTCCCACCCTACCAAAAGAACCATCCCTCACCATCCGTGGTCCAAAAGGAAGACCTCACTTTTCATCTCTCTCAAACCCATTCTGTCTGAGAGATCCCATATGTAGGCAGGATTCATGGGTTCAAAGGTAGTAGGACCCCCCTGAACTGGCTGGAGACCCAAGTTCTCACTATGGGATAAAATCCATTTTGTGTCCTTGACTCCACAATACCACCAGTGTACCTCCAGTGCTTTCATGGTCTCTGCAAGATGCTGTCTTTCTTTCTCCTCCACTTATTTTACTTTTCCTTGAGTTTCTTCTTTCCTTTCTTTCCTTCTTCTGAATTCCAGGTTCCACTAGAACAGGATCAAAGTCAACAAAAGGGGATTGAGAATGGAACCAGCAGCCACGTTATGAAGGATCTAGGTCTTCTATTAAGTAGCCTCTCTAAACCTAAGACCCATTTGGTTTTCTAAGGAATTTTTCAGAATGAGTTCCTTATACTCCATTAATTATTGAGAACTACAAAATACTAAAGTCAGCAGATCCTCTGAGGTGATGATACTGGAGTGGTTTGGCAATCCTTCTCTAGCTTATTTTGCAAATTAGGATAATTGAGGTAAACAAGGTTAAGTGATTTGTCCAGGGTCACATAACTAGGAAGTAAGTGTCTGAGGCCAGATTTGAACTCAGGAAGATGAGTTTTCCTGAATCCAGGCTTAATACCTATCCACTGCACCATCTTCCTGTCCCAATAACAACAATAACGCATTACTCCTATATCAATTCTCTTGGGCCAAACAAAACAAGATTTATCCTACTAAGGGTTTCAGTTGAATTAATATTTGTGAGGGAGTCTAAGAACGGTGATGCTTAACAAATTGTTATTGTTGTTAGCAGCAATTTCTGCCTCTTCCCTTCCTTTTTGGCCACTGCCACTATCCAAGCAAAAGTAGAAGTCAAGAGGGGCCTCCCAGGACTGAGGGTTGTTCCACATTTTCATCTCTTTCGTGGATTTGTGTGACCAAAATGTTAAAAAGTCCATTACTTGGATAGGAATAAATTTCTGGGGAGGAATTTCCTCGTACTGATCCTCCAGCATTTGACAGTCTAATGCTTGTCTGGGGTGGTGGTAGAATTTGACAACACTTATATTCCGCCAAGAGGGATTTGAGATTTCAGAATCCCCAGCATAATAACCTCATTAATCATCAGAGTAAGACATTTGTAGAGGAAAAGCAGTAGAAAAGAAATATGTGGGTGGTTTCAAACTACACACACACACACACACACACACATACATACACGTGTATATATAACATGCAATTGAATTACTAAAATGTTATTTATGTGCAGAGGAAAGTAATTGGCTGATTGTTTTGAAGAGCCAAGAGAAAATGACTGAGATACTGGAAGAAATTTCACAGAAGTAAAATAACTTGGGCTATATGCCCCCCCACCAAAAATGCTTTCCACTCCTTATAACTGAAATATGATTTCTTTTTAATAGCTAAAACAAGGTATTAAATGAGATTTATGCAGTAATAATTCATTTTAGTCATTGCTCACATCCTTCAAGTTTCCCAGACGCATAATGTTTCAAATACTTTTATTGGTATCCTAATTTCAGGTAGGAAACTCCTGAACCTTTGCAGAGGTCGTCCCCCTTACCTGGGCTACTCTCCCTCCTCATCTCTGGCCCTTGAGATCCCTAGCTCCTGTCAAAGCTTCATTCAAGTACCATCTGGCACGAAAGACCTTCCCTGATTCTTCTAGTTGCTAAGGTGCTTTCTCTCCCTATCACTATTTCCCCCGACTACTTTTTATCTATTTTGTGTTTACTTCTCTTTGGTTTTTTCCACTGGTAGAAAATAACTTTCCTGAGGGCAGGCCCTGTTTTGCTCTTTTGCTACTGTCTGGATTCCCAGCTTGTTACATAGTGTTTGGTACATAATAGCTACTTAATATTTGTTTAACTAGATAATCGCTTTACTTTCATTTTGGTCTAAGTTTTAAATTGAATTGTCTAACATGTGGCACAGGATCATTTTAACCTCTCAGTTGGAGTTTTATTAAATGATACACTTTTCTTCATTTTAAGACACAGCGCTAATAGACTATCTATAATAACTGGCTGGTTGATACCTAATTCAAGAGAATCAATATGCCAAGCTAGATAGAACATTACCAGTAAGCGCTATGTCAGTGGCTTGTCTTGTTTTGTTTTTGTTTGTTTGCTTGCTTTTTCCCTGTTTCAGGGTTTGGGAGAGGACTTTAAACAAAGCATAATTAAACTTGTGCTGGGGCCCACAATTAGCCTCAGAGATAAATAAATTGGCAGAAAAGTAGGTTGATTTAATAACTTTGTCTATCCTAATAATGAATCTCATCTTGTCATTGCACAATAACATTCAGTGGTCCTATAACCCCTGAGAAATCTATTTCCTCGTCAAAATTAGCGTTGGTTTCATCTTATTTTTCCCTGATCCTCTGGGCACTCAGTTCAGTGACTACATAGTAGAAGGATCCAGTAGAGCTATCACTAGCAAGTTTGGTGTCTAGGGCAATCATCAGGATGAAACACAGTTTGGGGAAAGACCAAAGGTTGTGGGTGGGAGTGAAGCAGACTATACAAACATGGAACTCCCTTGAGGACAACTACCAAGGAGAGGAAGCCTGTGCCATCTGGTAGCTTCCCATTATAACTAATTATTCCTGCTAAGAGCTTAGCACCGTTTCTACGCTGCTAAAATGACAATTACAAGCGTATTCTCTAAATTCTTCCTACTGCGCTGAAGTCCCAGTCACCCTGCCCTAGTTATTGTCTGGGATGAAATCACAAAAATGCCAGAAAAATGTATTGACTTTTTCTTTTTTTTTTTAGAATAAGTATTTTTCATTATAGAGTTGCATCTTCTGTCTTTTAGAACACTTCTTTTACTCTATATTTACCCTCACTAAAGAAGAGATTATTAGCTCGGTAGTTTCTCATTAGTCTTCCTTTATAAGAAGAGGAGGCATGTTGAAAAATGTTAAGTACTTCCCCTTTTCTGAAGCAGGGTGTTTCCCTTTTCCCTAACACTAGTCACAACCTTAAACATAGCCATTTGTCTAACTCCTCCAACCTTATTTATAGCAATAGCAGCTCACATTTATAGGGCACCATACAGTTTTCTTTTCCGCAAAACAATCCTATGGGGAAAGGTAAATATTATTATCCTAATTTGCAGAAGACGGGTCAGAAATTCAAGACTTTAAGTAACTTGCTTGATGTCACATGTATCAGAGCAGGAACTTAAAGCCAAGTTTCCTGATTCAGAGCCTCATGTAGAGCGTGGTAGAATCGAGAGGGTGCTGAGCTTGGCATCAAGCTGGCCTGGGAAGCATCCCATGGCTGTTGCTTTGTTTCATCCAGTGGTCCCCTAGAGTAATATTCTCTACTCTTTCCCTGCCCTAAACTAGAAAAAGTACTCCCTTATATTGGGTTAAAATAAACCGATTCCCAGCGATGTGAACATGGACAAAAAAAAAATTGACCTAATCTACTGAGCCTTAGTTTTCTCACCTATGAAAATGAGATAATACCTGTAGCAGCTACATCACAAGGTTGTTAAGAAGTCCAGACGAGGTAATGTCTACAGAGTGCTTGGTAAACTTTGAAGTGCCTTATACATGCCAATTATTGTCATTGTTATTTTCACTTCAACAATTCTGCCTCTCCAACAGAACGAATTCTTAGTTGGACTTGGAGTCAGAAACTCAGATTTCCATTTGCTGATCACTCCATCCTCTTGACAGACTTATAATCACATCAATTGTGGCAGCCAGGCAAAGCAGTGGGTTTGGAATGAGGAAGAGCTGAGTTTGAATTCTGCTTCCAACAATTATTAGCTAAGCCCCTATGGGCTGATTAGTTGAGCTTAATCTTTCGTAATTGGTAAATTTAGGATAATAATAGCACCTAACTCAGAGGGTTGTTTTGAGGATGAAATGAGATCATGTAAGGTGCTCTACATACCTTAAATGCTTTTTTGTTGCTCAGTCATTTCAGTCATGTCTGATTCTTCCTGACCCCATTTGGAATCTTCCTGGCAAAGATACTGGAGTGTTTTGCCATGTCCTTTTCCAGCTCATTTTCCAGATGAGGAAACTGAGGCAAACAGGGTTAAATGATCTGCCCAGGGCTACACAGCTAGTATGTATCTGAGTTCAGATTTGAACTCATGAAGATGAGTCTTTCTGACTCCAAACCCATATTATATATATTATATATTATATATATTTAATATATTATATAAATGTATAAGTCTATTTTATATGTTTATATATACATATATATTATATTATATTATTTTATTTTATTATTACTACAACAACTGCATCAAAAATAAACCTTAACAAAAAAATAAAAAGGAATTAAGTTCCTCTCTTTTTTAGTAAATTTTAGTAAGCTATAGACATCTTGAATGTTGGTTATTGCTTTTTGTGGTTGAATTATAAGTGTTTTTTCATATCATTAGTTATGGTCGTGCGCATATGAAAATTGATATATTCAGTACCTTTGCTATATATTTTATTAGTGTTTAATCTTATGAAATTTTCCTCAAAATCTTTCCCAGTTTTTGGTGGTTTGGGGGCACAGTATGCTATTGTGGTTAGTTTGGATCGAACCTTTGAGGTTTAATTGTATTTAGGGAATGATACCCAAGTCTAAAGGTGGAGGAATATTTTTTTCAGTGTGATGCATGAGGCCATATCTGAAGACCTTGGCAGTGATCTAAATGGGCCCTTCCAGTGCGGTTGGAGGACTTTCGTTCATTGATGGGGCTTTCACGTAGATCCAGTTTCCCAGACAAAGATTGTGGCAGCAGAAATGAAGAAGTTGGGGGAAGATTTTTGATAGTTGTTGGAAAATAGACTGAACACATTTTATTAATGCCTTTCAGTCATTCACAGTTTCATACATCAGCTGGAGATCTATTTAATGTGGCATATTTGGGATTCTGCCTAGAATTCACGTAGAGCATATGAGGAGAATCTCATTTATATAAGTTCATGCTTTTTGTTAAGTGTTTCTAATGTGCATGAGAGCAATAGGCAGAGCACCAGGTCTCTCAAGACTGATTTGTACACAAGTTTTGTCAGAGTATGTTTTTACTTTAGAATTCTAGCATTCAGCAGAAGAAAACACATGATTTATCACTTGTTTATTTGGGTATATGTTTGGGGGTTTTAGTCTTATAAGATTACTCTCTTACACAAATAAATAATATGGAAATGGGTTTTGAGTGATATACATGTTATAATCCAGAGGAATTGCTTGTCAACTCTGGGAGAGGGAAAGGAAGAGGGGAGGGAGACAGCATGGATCATGTCATCTTGGAAAACTTAGGTGTAAATTTGTCACTGGAATAAAGTAAAGGGAAAAAAAAGAATCCCAACATTCAACTATTCTGTTTGGATTGTGGGTAGACTGTAAAGAGTTATTGTATGTTAAAGCCTTAAAGCTTCATATTTCAGAAAAAATGGAGCCTAATCTTACATCCATTACACATGCTTCTTCTAATCATTAGCAGCCAAACTATCAATAAAATGATCCAAAACGATAACAAAGGATTCATGAGGAAGATAATGTTACCTACCTCCAGAGAGAGAACTAATGAATTCTAAGTTCAAATTGAAGCATCATTTTTCTCACTTTCTTTGCTTTTCTTGCTTTTTTGGATATATAGTTAATATGGAAATATGTTTTGCATAATTTCACATGTATAATTGATATCACAGTGATTGCCTTCTCAGTGGGTGGAAGATAGAATGTGAAGGAAGAAGAGGATTTGAAAGTGAAATTAAAAAAATAAAAGAATGTTTAAAATAAATAATGTTAAAATGTAAAAATAATAAAAATTAATTTATCAACAAAAATGAAATAAACATTAGCAGCCAACTGTCCAATATTCATGTGAGTCACAAGTCATTCAACAGAACCATCATTACTATAATCACTATCATCAACCCATTAAATAACCACTCATTACTCATGGCCACATTATCTCCATCTTTTATTTTTACTTGATCATCTTCCCAATACCTCAATGAATAGACTGTGATTTGTAGGAGTGAAAAATCTTAATATCTCACTCAAGAAATGGGGGCTACTATCGAGTGAAAAGGAATCCAAATTGGGAAATGGGTCATTCCTTAAGGAACTTCTTGGTAACAGTGGTTAAGTTTACACTGGATGCCAACACTAGGCTTCTGTCCACCATAAATATATGGCAGCCAGAATAAGAATATATTCCTCAAGTATGACATAGAAGCATCTGAAAGAAGTCAAAATGCAAGTTCACAGATATTCCCCATTGTTGGAAGTGCAAATCTACAAATTCTCGTGCTAAAGTCTTGTGCTAAAAATTCTTATGAGTCATTTGGCTGCTTGACTCCTGCTCTCCTTGGGCTAGCTGTTAAAGTCTTGGGTGCCATGCAGAGCCCTACTAGCAAGGTGGCTGGGAGCTGGGAAAGAGAGCAGATGCCTTGAAATATACCTTTTAATAGTCTATGCAAGTTCCAGCTTCCTCTAAGAAAAGTCCAGCAAGTTTTATATACATACATGCATATACATATATATATACATATATATATATATATATATATATATATATAAAACCATTATTGTCCCTAGACTTGGAAGTTTCTGAACAAATGAAGCTATTACCAGTGGTAAAACCACCAAGCAATCCCTTAAAGAAAGACCATTTGCTTTTAATAAACTAGGATGTTTATGGGGAGGTCTCCAATCCCTTGGATCTAAAGATCATTCCCAGTGGGATCCTGACCATCTTTCTTTCTGCTTATATTTGCATTCCTACCATTTAGCACAGTGCCTGGCACACCCAAAGGTGCCATAGTAATAGTGCCTTGCACGTATTCCCTGGATAAATGATTTGTAAATTTGGCAAATCATGAAGTGTTACATAGATAGTGGTGAACATCAACAACAATAGTAACAATGACTATAACAATAATGGAATCATGCTTAAGATGGTTGAATTCCTAGGCAATGTCCATCAAGATTAAGTTTTGAGTTATTTTGAGTTATTATTATATATTATTATATTGAGTTATACTCAATTATAAGGATAATTGAGTATAAAATGGATATTAGTAATATGGGAAATATTGGGGCTGAAGGTTTATATCTGTGGATCAGAAGGAAGGAAACAGACATTTTTAAAGTAACTACTATGTTCTGGGACTGTTTAGCACTTTATGCATATTATATCATTTAATTCTCACAGAATACCTGTTAGGTAAATTCAGGTACAAATATTATTCTCATTTTGAAAATGAGGAAACTTGGGCACAAAGAGATTAAGTGACTGACCCACAGTCACATAGTAAGTTTCTGAAGTTAGATGAACTTAGGTCTTCCTGACTCTAGTTCCTGCACTATCCACTGAACCGACTTACTTTTTGAAGAGAGCAATGAAAAAAACCTCTAATTCACAAAAAGTATAATGGATTTTCAATTTTTTGTCTTATCTTTTGTTTTTATATCACCTTCACTTTAAAAATATTTCCTTCTCCCTTCTTGGCCCAGAGAGTATCCCCCTATATAAAGAATAATGATGAAAGAGGTAAAAAAAAAAACCCAAACACAGTTGAGTAAAATTATGCACCACATCCATTGTTTGTATATATGATGTTATACATCAGTACATCCCCACCTCAATCTCTGTACAGAAAGGACAAAAGTATATTTTCTTCTCTTTTTTTTAGGGACAAAGCTTAGTCATTATGATTAAACAATGTTATTTCTTATTTTTATTTTCCTTGCCATTTACGTTGTTGTTATTGCACATACCATTTTAATAGTTCTGTTTATTTCATAATTATAATTTCAAAAAGGGAGTTGAAACTCCAGTTTGGAAGTGAAAATTAGAGTATCTCATATGTAACTTGGCAGAATAATCATCCCAAGTTCCAAAGTCAGTCTTCTTATTTCTCTTACAGCTAACTGAGAGAATAATCATACTTTTTGTGGTGATCACCAGTCAAGATGAAGTCCAAGGAAAATATGTTGTGTGTGTTTTATTCTTCCTCTGGAATCTATTGGACGTGGTTAGGTAAGAAGTCAGAATGATTGCTAAAACCAAAGCCAAATTGCTTCATATGGGAAAAAGAAGTTCTACATGCTTATATTTGGTTATTTTGAATAGTGCAGAAAAACATAACCCTTATGTGAATTATTTTATCTTGATATGAAAATGTATTTTTAGTGCTTTCTATAATGGGCATATCAGAGATAATTAAAACCTCTCAAGATATTACAAAAGCAAATCACTGCATTCAATTTTCCAGAGCAAAAGACTTGGCATGACACCAATTTGAAAAAAAAAAAAACCCATCTCACAGCTGTTTCCTAATGAAAGGCATTCCTCAGTAATGCTCTGGTACATGCGGCTTCAATAAACAAATCATGGCCTTTCATTATATGTTTCATACAGAAATTTAAAACCAGGTTCCTATTAGTTTAAAAATATTGAAAATATAGGGTCTCATCTTCCCAGGACAAAAGAACCTTCTCATGGCATGTATTTATTATAAGTATTTGGGGAAAGAAATCTGAACTAAGAAAGTTGGGGCTAAATTTTGGAGCTTACCATTTACTGTGTCATCTTGAGGAAAGACAACTTTTCTGAGGCTTTACTATTGTATTTGTAAAATGAGATTTTAGAATGGGTCCATGGAGATGGGGAAAGTATTTTGTTAATTGCATTTCAATACTGTGTGCTTTATTTTGTTGAATTATGTCAACAAGTATTTATTAAATGCTTATTTATTTATTAAATTTATTATATGCCAGTCACTGTGTTAATTTTGGGAATACAAATGCAAGCAGAAAGAAAGACAGTTCTTATCTTTCCAATTACATTCCAATGGGAGATGACGACACATAAAAGAAAAGATGGTGGGAAAGAGATAAAAGATAGTCAGGATGGCTATATGGAAGAAAAAAACTAGATGGTCAAGACTGTATCCTGCAGAGGGATGAAGATATGGCATTCCAGTCATCACCATTAAAACAGAGGTTGTAGGAGGAAGCAGCCAATTAGATAGAGAGACCACAGGAGTATATATGTATAATCCAGAGGTAGAGTGAGCTTCCAGGGTGAAGAAATTTCTATGGTGTAGTAGAGAAATTTCAGGAGAGTCAGGAGCACAGCCTAGAGAGATTCAGATGTCAAAGGGAACTATGACACAAAAAAGTGAAGAATCATTGGATACTATGATCTCTTCTTCCAAGTCTAGAATTTAGATTCCTTTAAATATATATAAAAACAAGTTATACATACACACATACATACATACTACATATGTAAACCTTAAATTTTAAGGTTTACACATATAGTCATATTGATATAACCTGATTTAACAAGGTGATGTCTCAATAGCAGTGGCATAAAGGAGTTCCATGTACCTCAGTTTGGAAAGTTTCTTTCTAAAGTAATTAGCATCCCAGTGGCTCTGGTAGAGTTAATGCATCCTCCATAGATAAGTGGTTTTCTTGTAAAAAAAAAAAAGGACTATGACTTAATAAGAGAACAATTTTTTTCAGGTACCCAGTCTACCTAATTAAACATATGGGATGCAGTTTAATTCATTTATAAGGCCCCAAAGAAGCTTAAAAAAGTGTTATAGTTCCAAGTCATATGACCTACTCCTTTAGAACTTATGGTTTTTCTGCCACCAAATTAATCTCCTATTTAGAAGAGACCTCAGAAGACTATGTAATCTAACCCAGAACTGTACAGAAGGGCTCTTATTGTAACCTTAACAAATAAGCTTCCATTTCAAGAATTCTCGTAATGGGAAATCCATTACTTCCTGAAGTGACCCCCTCTACTTATGAGAACCACTAGTTGTTATGAAGTCTTCCTTATATCCAACTTAATTCTAATTGTAGCTTCCAACTACTACTTCCTGAGGCCAAGCAGGGCAGATCTGATCCCTCTTCACTGTGACAACCCTTCAGATGATGGAAGCCTACAATTACAATTGTCTGTGGTCATTGGGCCATTGTGGTTTGGTTATTTCAACTGATTCCTCATAAAGCTTGATCTTCATTCCCATCACCATGGTTGTTATCCTCTTCTGAAACTGATATGGTTCTTTCTCATATCCTTCCCTTCCTGGACTCTAGATCTACTCCTCTTTTTGAAGTCAAAATTACTGATCTTCTCTCTGAAAAGTTTTCATACTAGAAATTCCCTAAACTAATGAAATCATACTTCCAGATGCAAAGAGAGGGGAAAAAAAAGAAATCTTAAAAAAAAAAAAACCTCTTTCATTTCATAGAGGAGAAAATACTAAAAGAGATTAAATACCTTGCCCCAGGCCACACCACTACCATATTAAGTGATAGTTTGGAAGCTGTGTCTTCCAACTTCAAAATGACAGTCTCTTTCCCAGATCAGCGTTTCCTAAGGTTATATGGCATGAAGAAGAAATAGGTTGATCTCCAAGAATCTTCCTTTGAATGAGTACTACAGAATAGTTGAGATTTTTGCCTACATGAGGATGAATGATGAAGAAAATTTAGAGATGTGTAGAATGAGAAAATGCTTGATAGTATTAAAAATAGTAGTGATACCCAGATTAAGTTTAATCATTGCCATTCATGAAATTTCCAATGATTTTGAACTGGGAGGAATCTTACAGGTTATCTGGTACCACTCCTTCATTTTTTTCATTTATCCAAAGGCATATAGGAACTAAGTAGCAGAAGTAGGATTTGAACCCAGTATTTCTGATTCCATATCCAGTACTATTTCCATCCAGTACATATTCAGTACCAGGACTATTTTAGATTTTCTCCTAGGCTTACTAACTGGTGACATTGCCATCTGAGGAGTGGACTTCTTTTTCTGGGTCTGTACAGTATCTGTAAGCATGAGGTGAATGGTTCCTGATTCACTGACAATCAATCTAATGGTCAGTTGGTTAATGAGCTGTCAAGTAAGTATTTCAGTCTGATTCACTAAGCTCTGCTTGGCTTCAAGGCAAAGAGCTGTTCACCAAGTCAAATAGAATGTCATGGCAAATAGAATGTTTATCACTAAAAGTTAGATCCAAACTAATTCATTCATTTACTTACACCATGAAGACAAATCTTAGTAAACAGTACTTTTTGTTGGCAATGACAGTGTTGGCAATGCTAACAAAAAGGCATGCCAAAATTTGTAAATTCTGTTTTTATTTTTTATTCTAAACTTAAACACCAAATAAGAGTATTTTCATACACACAATAGAACACAAAAAGAGAATTTTCATACCACTTATATTTATATATATATATAATTTCTTCACATTTACTGTAAAATTGTACTACTTGTCTGTGCTTCCTTCTTTGTTCTCTTTTGCACATTTTATTTTAATCAAAGATATTTCTTTTCCCAATTACATGTAAAAACAATTTTCAACATAAAGTTTTCTGAAATTAAAAGATCTAAATTGTCTCCCTTCTCTTTCCCCTCTTGGAGATGGTAAGAATTTCATCTGGATTACACATATATTATTAATCTTTTGCACATTTTAAATAATGTCAAAATGGTTCTCTTTTGTTTGGTAACATTATTGCTAATCCTCTCAATTAATCCCCAACTCATTTAACAAAAAAAAAAAAGAAAGAAAGGTAGAGTGAGGGACCCCCTTAATAACACATGAGCAAAACTTAGCAAAATGAATCCACACAGTGGCCATATCTAAAAAGCTTCTCTATACTTGTTTTTCACCTCTTTGACAAGAAGTTTATAACATATTTAAGTCTTTCAAAAATTGTCTTTTTCTCTTTATTATTTCTAAGCTGTTCTAGTTCTGTTTGCTTTACTTTGCTTCAATTCATTCTACCCAGGGTTCTCTGAAATCTGTCATAATTTCTTATAGGATCATTTTATTCATATACCATAATTTGGCTAATTCTCAATTATCTAAAAAGTAACCCAGAACACTCTCTTGGATTCCAATGATTTTCCTTTTTGACTTTCTTTTGGTGCCTCTTACCCTGCCCCCTTCCCCAAGCAAGATTTTCCCCCTCCTCCATGATTATACCTTCACTGGTATTCTTGTCCCTCTTTCCCATTTCCTATCCCCAACTTGTTTCCCTGTTGTATTTTTTAAACCCTTACCTGTCTCATTCTGCAAACACTGACATCATCCTGGGTGGCACTACACAAATCACTGCCTGCTGCTGCTCTCCTGAGCTTCCAAGAACCCCACCTTGGGAATTTATACCAACCCAGGGCTTTCTCAGAGGAGCCTTTTGCTAATCATTGTCTCCAGACTTAGAATCTTGGAGGCTATGCCTACCATCTCTGATGATGCTGAGGCTCACTTGCTGGAGGCGCCCTCTTTCCCAGTGGGCTTCTGATTGATTTCTCATATAGCTCTGGGAAGAAGTCACTGTAGCTTCTCATTGGATTCCTTGATCATTATTCAATGTGATGCAAACTTCAGAGTTTTTTCTGGGATTGGTGTGGGGAAACTAGATCGCCTACCTCCTATTTGTCCAATTGTCTTGTGAAGCAGCCTAAATCCTGTGTTTTAGAAGTTCTGGTTTTTAACTAGTGGAATGTGAATGTAAAATGGGGGGGGGGGGATGGGGAATCTCACTTATGTTCTATCATTTTCTTATTGTTAATTATTTCAAAATAAGCACATCCATCCCAGCAGGATGGTCAAAGAATAAGGATGTTTGGGGGATGTACATGTTTACAGCAAAAGAGACAGACTTTGCTTCTTAATTTCTGCGGTATCTATATGTAGCATGGTGAATTGTAGCTGAGCATCTGCTCCATGCAGTGTACCCACAGGAAGGTAATGGAACATAAAGCTATATTTTTCAGTCATATGTGTAGATTTAACAAAGTAGCAAAATGTTTTCTTGTCACCCATCACGCCAATAGCAAACCAAAACGTATGACTGTACTTTTCCCTTTCAGATACACATATAGCATGTTATCCGTGGTGGGAATTTACTACCACATTTTGACATGGCTCAGTCAAACACTCTGGATGTTCATTTATCCTCTTTGTGTTCTTGCTGAAGGTAAGGAAACAGTGGCTCATTTTATCAATTTTTTCTTGGTGCAATCAAGTTATCATAGTTTTATTAGTGTTTTTAGACAATTAGATCATGTTGTGCTAACATTTCTTTCATTCGTCCCCATCTGTCCTGGCCTGTTCCTTCTTATCCTGTTTTTAACCTTACCCAGATTCCTTGGCACTGCTAGAGGTATGGTGCTTCCAATAAGGAAAACCATAGGTTATTAGAACCTCAACTTTGTCGAGCCATCTATGTTTAAGGTAAATGCCACTCTCGTACAAACAAATTAACTCCATTTGTAAACGTCTATAGAGTGTGGGTGTTACATAGATGTTTAATATTATACCTCTTACACATTTTGATATACCTGCTTTTAGGAAGGCAACATGGTAGTGTGCTTGCTAGTCTCAGTATCAGATGACTTGGGCTCACATTACATCTCTGTCCCTTATTAGCCATGTCATCTTGGGAAAGTCACTTAACCTCTCATTTTTTTTTCTCACTGTAAAATGGAATTAATAAATCTGATAGCAACTTCTTACAGGATTGTAATGATGCTTCTAACCTCTTTCACAAAGACTTCAGTGTAATTGTACTTGTAAGAGAGAAAGAATAGACTCTTGAAAACTGACAAATTAATTGACTTAATTGTCATGATTGAGAAAATTATTTTCCCAAGGAAACTTAGAGACTACAGTTAAATGTCATAGAGAGTCTGTGAGTGACTTGGTAAGTTGTGTCATCCTTGAGGGAGTCTGGTAGAGACCGAGAACTGAATTGAACTCTTATTTTGTGGAGCAGACGCTCCAAGAATTCCAGAGACATTTTCCCTGCCATCTTGACAGAATTGAATTGTTGGACTGTCATTTCAGTGCCTGTAGAAGAGTTGGCAATTCCAGAGACTGATTAGTGGTTATTGGTTGTGATTTCAGAGTCAATTTACTGTTGAAGTTTGTGGTGCCTGCATGTATGCACAAGCATAAAGCAAAAAACTAAACAGATTCTAGGCAGTGTTGGTGAACCTTTTAGAGATCTTGTGCCCAAACAACACCCTCTAGTCACCTGTGAATCCCCTGCATTACCCCAGACAGGCTAGGAAGGAAGTGCTCAAATTAGACTCCTGGGCAGAGAGGCAGGGCAGGTGAAAAATGTCCTCAGGAGTGGAGAAGGAGAATGGAGCAGCCCCCTCCAGCATGTGGAAGCATTACCACTCTAGAGGGACAATTTATAGGTGTATATAAGTGTGTACATATACATAGCCCAAGTGTGGCCTCATTCTCACCTTCATGCCCTAAGCTGGCTTCTTAACTGACTAGAAGTCCTCAAATCAGAGCTTCCTAGTGGTTAAGGACTCATATTTACCTTATTAGTTAATACTCAAGAAATCTTTCAGTTTGATGGCATCTCAAGAATCTTTCACAATCTCCCCATACTCAGTTATTTGATTTATTATCCTATCAGGTATAAATTTCAAGACTGTAAAAACCCTACAAATAAGCTGATGGACTACAATGTTCTATGGCTTTCATTGATTCAATCATTTCTCTGCTTCAAATAAGTCCCCTTAGTACATAAATCTTTCTGGTCACCCAAATAATGCCTGGCTTTTCCTCAGCATTTTACCTGAGAGATCTGAGTTTCTTCACAAGTAGATTTTTATCAATTTTCTGTACATAAATGTTATTTTCCTGCCCCTTTTAGCAACCAAATTATTCACATATGAAAGGTGCCGTATCTTCCGCATCTTTGGCAATGGAGAAAATGTTTTACGTGGATAGATTTTCCTTTAGGTTTTATAAACTCAGAGCTAAATGCAGTTATCTCCTCCACATCACAGGGCTTAGAGGTGTGGTGCCCTCCAGATCTGGACAATTTTTTGGCTCTCTCTGTATCAGAGAAGTCTGAATTTTTCCTTTTTCTTTCATGAGGTGTTTAGAATATACCTTGTTGCAAATTTTGGGTTAAATATGCATTTCTGAGTTTCAAAACTTCTGTGTCACCTTCTGGCCAAAGGACTGAACAACAAAATTAAACCTGGAAGGCATATAACTTTCTAGATAAGGAAGCTGAGGCATACACAAGTTAAATGATTTGCTCAGGATCACCCAGCAAGTGAGTGGCTAAAGCAGATTAGAATCCACTTTTTCCCAATTCCAGGTGAAGTTTCCTATCCACTACACCGTGCCATCTATGTTTCTTAATTTGTGGTAATACCAAACATAGTCTAGGATGGCTTTTGAATCCAATATGAGAAAATCAATATGGGAAGGAGTCAAACAACAGAGAAAAGTACTTGATATGCTTGCTCCCAAGAGCACTTGAGACATGTTGCTTTTGTATAATGCATTGAAACCTCATCCCATCATTTGTGGGATGCCACAAATCTTCCTGCAAATGTAAAGTGTTTCCTGAACTATAAAATCCTCTGAGAATGTCGATTACTTCTACCACCACCACCACTATTAATTACTACTACTACTAACTACTACTTACTATTACTACCTCAACTAATTACTTTACTACTACTATTACTACTATTTATCACTATGACTACTAATAATCACTTACTACTAATTGCTCACCACTATTACTTACTTCGACTGCTAATGACGTACTACTACTATTACTACCATTTACTACTTACTACTAGTACAACTACTTACCTGCACTATTATACTATCACTTACGACTTCTACTTCAATCACTTTTCACTTCTGCCAATACTCTTCCACTATGATTTTGTCTACAACAACTAGTAACTGTCCCTGGCAAATGTATCATCCTGTGCATAATCTAGTGTAAATTTTATACTTGGTTGGCATAATCTATGAAAACCCAGGGCTGTTTCTGTGCATCGGTGAATCAGAGTAGCGGAGGTTGTTTCTTAAGTCATAGGACAGTATCTGAAATAATGCAAATCTATTCAGCATGAAAAATAAGGTGAAGCATCCAAAATTTTCAATCTGTCAACTATAGTTAAGTATCTGAGAGGGGCATGAGGGGAGCAGGAGGTATGACGAGTCTGGTTGAAGATTCTCCTTTTCTTCTCACCAACCCTGAAATCAGGAAAACCCGAGTTCATTTGCTAGACTAGAAGCTAAACTTGCTAGAGATGCCCCCTTGAGCAACTTCTGTCTGCCTCGGTTTCCTGATATATACAGTGGAGTTAATAGCACCTACTTCTCAGGATTGTTGTAAAAATCAAATGAGTTAATAAGTGTAAAGCATCTAGCACAGTGCCTGGCATGCAGTAAGGTGCTATATAAATGCTGGTTATCATTATTGTTATCATGAACTAATTGAAGCCCTTTTATTCCTACGGACAAAAAAGAGCAACAAATATGAAACACAACAGAATGCTACTTTTTAAACAACCACAATAGTTTTGTAAATCACTGAATGATTTGCCAGCTTTAATGAAATTGTTTTTAAAAATCTTTTTTCTTTGTAGTCTCCTACAATACTGTAGCAACTTGCTAAACACGTGTATTTTAACATGACTTCTTTTCTACAGCATTTGTCAACTACCAATCACTGCCTTATTTTGAAACCTTTGGCACTTACTCCACCAAACTGCCTTTTGACTTATCGATATATTTTCCATATGTTTTGAAAATATACCTCGTGGTACTTTTTATAGGTAAGTTTTTCTCCTTTGTCTATTTTGCTGAGAGGTTGGGTTGTTTTTTAAAGGAACTTTAAACAAATTGAATTCATAGGCAGTTTGGCCAAAGAGTTCTTTTCAGGGAGGGAGAAGGATAATGTTATCTACTTCAGCGCTTCAAAGTTTCATTGCTCTGTCTGGGCTAACAAAGTAAATCCCTGTCCTGGCAAAGCAGCTCTCAGTTTCAGCTGTCTTGGCAAATCCCACAGAATATTATCTTGAGAGCCTCTGGAAGCTCAAGGCTACCTACCATCTCCGAGACGAGGGCATTATTCCTACAGAGAATAGACAGATGGTATATTTTGGTATGGGGAGGGAAGTTATCCCAAATCTGGGAGTAAAACAAATGCTTAGTTCATTCTGATTTTATTATATTACTAGATAGGAGGGGAGATAGCAGAAAGTCTTGTGAAAATTCTGCTGTAGTATAGCATCAACTGAGAGATGACTATAGTAAAAACATAAAAGCTATCACTATAGTAAAAGCAAAAAGGACAATATCATTGACACACCCAAGCTGTCTTTTAGAACTCATTCAAGATCATATGAATGGATACTCAACTTTCCTTGCCTTTTCTATCCTCCCCACCCCCCAATCAGGTATGTATTTTACCTATGATCACCTTTACTCGGAAAGAAAAAATATCCTCAAAACCTTTTATGTCAAAAAGAAGAAAAACTAAGGCTTTGTCATGAAGACCATCTTGTGCAATATGCTGCTGCTAACATACCACTGAAGTACTTTGATCAAAAAAAAAATGCCAAATGTTTGAAAAATTCTTCTAACTTGGAGTGAAACATGGAAACCCTTCAAAGAGCCCTGGGCTTTCAAATATGGTTGTTCTCTGTTTCATACACATTTTGCTTCCTGCCTCATCACCACTGTGGATTTTTGTTGTTGTTGAAAGTTACATTAGATATTTTTGTAGAAGCTTGTTTTGTTTTCTCTTGTAAGCTAAACAACTGGAATAAATTCAACTGGAATAGAGTCTCAGTTCATTTTTTGAAACAGCGGCTAATAACCTAAATTATTTCCAGTTATGTACATTTTTTTCTCCTTTGACTTCTCAAAGTACAAACATAGAGCCAGCAAAGTTGAGAGTCAATATATAGAGAAGATATGCATAAAACACATCCTGGTTTAGCCGTTATAGCAACTCACTTTGGGGATATGTTTAAAGTTTTCCACAGCTAGTAATCCAATCTCCTATCAGTATTAAATTCCCCCAGAAAAGGCTATGCTAAGCAAAAGGAACAAAACCTTCCTTCACAGTTTAAAAGATCTTTAGGGCTAATACTTTGAAGGGGATATTTAATTAGCCTAGAAGTTTTGTAATTTCAGCAAGACACAAGTGATATCCCTTGTTATATCATGTCATACTACTTAAGCACCAACTACTAGAAGATTAACCTTTACTTTTTTAGAAACAAATCAGTTCTATTGAATGAAATATTTGACCACAAATATATAATTATATATATATATGTGTATATATAATCAAAGAGATTTGATTTGGTATTTTTCAACTCTCAATTTTGTCAGGAATTTTAAAATGGATAATATTAAATCACCTCATTTAAGATATTGTAACATTGTTTGGTCTTAAATCAAGAAAATAAAATTTAACCAGTGACAAATGGAAGAGCTTTAGCAATTTTGTGCAATTCGAATCACTTTTTCTATCAATCCCTATGAATCCACTGATGACCTCTGCAAATGGCTACTCCAAATATCTGACTAGCCTCCATCTTTTTCTGTAATCTATTACCAAATCTCTAGTTGCTATTAGAGATGTTAGCGTTGGGAATGGTATTCACTTCGGGTCATCATGTATTTGAAATACCAAAGGAATTTGAATATGTCTTTGGCATTTCGAACACATGATGGCAAGTTGGATAGCCAAAGCTGAATGTCCCATCTTCTCCCATAAGCCTATCTATCCTTTCTTTCAACTTCTCTGTTTATACTAGGAACACTAACATCTCTCCTAGTTACCCAGGTTCAAAAGCAATCATTTTTGATTCTTCCCTTTTCTTCATTGCCTACCTCCCATCACGTCTCATCTTGTTGGTTATACTTTCACAGTCTGTCAAAGCTTTCTGCCTCTTCTACTCACACTTAGACAATTTTGATCATGCCTCATCAGCTCTTGCATTGACTACTTTAATAGCCTCCTACCTGGTTTCTATGCCTCCAGTTTCTTTTTTCCTTTTTTACTCCTTCATACTGCTGGCAAAATAATCCTTTGTCAGCAGTATGAAGGAGTAAAGAAGGAAAAAAAAATCCAAAGCCTTTCTGGCTTCTGATTCCAGAAGATGACTAATTTATCTAGAACTAACATGATCTAGAATCACTGAAAGAATTAACAACACTAATTCAAGGGAAATAATTGAAGAGAATTTATCCAGACACACCCTTCTCCTTATATACAGTTCTTTAGGAAATATTTTATAAATAGCTCATTTAATAAACCAGAGTCCTTTCAGAAATATACAGCTTTTAAGAAAACCCCAAGACAAGCCTAAGTAAATTCAATTTCAATTAATCTTATAATAGAGTGAAACAATGAGTTCAGTCCATTAGTGAGATTATGGGAAAAAATTAAAAATGGATGTGACTTGAATATTAAAGATATAAAATATTAGAGGAGAATCAGGTTTAGAAAAGCACCTTTCATAGCTATGTATAGGTGGTAAATCCTTAACCAGATAAAATATAGAGGCAATTTGTAAAAGATAAAATAATTTAATTTACATGAGGTAAAAAGACTTTTGCATAATCAAAATTAGTGCATCTACTATAAAAAAAAAGTTTAGGGGCGGAGTCAAGATGGCAGCTTAGCAAGCAGCAAAAGTTTAGACCTCGTGGAAGACCCTTCCTTACTGATACAGACTGAATGCTCCTAGGGCACCAAAATTCAATCTGAACAACAGGACAGAAATGGGGAACCCTCCTTCTGGACTCAAATCAAAAGGTAAGCCCCCCCAAAAGCCAGAATCCGAGAATACTCAGGGCTAAGGGGAAGGCAGAGTGAAGGTCACAGGACCCCTCCCCCACAACCCAGAGGGCTGAGCCCCCAGCAGCAGCGGGAACCTCTGAGAGGGCAAAGGTGCTGGTTTGTAGGGTCTACCTTGTGAGTAGCCGGGCTCGGAGCATCCAGCTTGCACAGCTGGGAGGAAGCCAGGGAGAAACAGACGTGGCTGGGTCCCTCCATCCGGCTCCAGTCTCGGGGCACATCCAGACCAATCCAGTTGAACTAATCCCATCAGAACTCCTCAGAGTTTAGGGAGGCGGGCAAAGGCACTTGCAGACAGCTGAGAAGCAGCTGGAGAGAACTGGAGAGAGCCTGGGCGGCCCAGCCTTCCAGGAGTCTTCAGAGCCTTAGAGCTTCATACCACATACAGCCCAACCCAATTGAACTCAATCCAATCAAAAGCCTCCAGAGGACAGGGAAGCTAACATTCCTCCCCTAGAGACTGTACCAAGAGATCTGACAAAGCTCCAAGAGGGGAAACTGACAGCTCCAAAACCAAAACAAAATGAGAGGAGCAAGAGCACAGCCAAATACAGGGAGCAAAGAAGGAATAAACTCCAGCAAACAACAGAAAAAGAAGAAAGAAATTACAATAGACAGCTTCTGCACGGGTAATGAGCAAAGAGTGAATGAAACAGAGGGGGAGGACCCAGCAAAGGAAAAATCAGAAATCCCAGCGAATTGGATACAGGCTTTGGAAGAACTCAAAATACAATTCAAAACACAATTAAGAGAGGCTGAAGACAATTGGGAAAAGAACTTAAAAACTAAGATAAGTCATCTGGAAACAGAAAATAGTGTCTTGAAAGCCAAAATCAACCAGCTGGAAAATGAGGCAAAGGAGATGAAAGATGAGGCAAAGCAGATGAAAGATGAGGTGAAGAAGATGAAAGATGACCTCCAAAGAAAATCCAAACAAAAGGAAAAGGACGACCAAAAAACTAAACATGAAATCCAGTCTTTAAGAACCAGAATACAACAACTTGAATCGAACGACCTCACAAGGCAGCAAGACACTATAAAACAAAACCAAAAGAATGAAAAAATTGAGGAAAATATGAAGCATCTCATTCACAAAACAGAGGATTTAGAAAATCGTTCAAGGAGAGACAATTTAAGAATTATTGGCCTACCAGAAGACCATGACAAAAGAAAAAGTCTGGACATTATATTATGGGAAATTATTAAAGAAAACTGCCCCGAAATCCTTGAACAAGAGGGAAAAGTGGAGATTGATAGAATCCACAGATCACCTCCTGTACTTAATCCCCAACTAACAACACCCAGGAATGTTATACCCAAATTCAAGAACTATCAAACCAAAGAAAAGATATTACAAGCTGCCAAGAAGAAGTCATTCAGATACCAAGGAAATTAAACAATACGATTCTCCAAAACCAGTTAAAGAACAAATCATAGAAACAATTAATAAATTCATTGAAGAAAATGACAATGATGAGACATCCTTTCAAAACCTATGGGATGCAGCCAAAGCAGTACTCATGGGGAAATTTATATCCTTGAGTTCATATATTAACAAATTAAGAAGGGCAGATGTCAATGAATTGGGCATGCAAATTAAAAATTTAGAAAGTGAACAAATTAAAAATCCTCAGATGAAGACTAAATTAGAGATCCTAAAACTCAAAGGAGAAATTAATAAAATTAGTGAAAATGTCAAAGAACTATTGATTTAATAAATAAGACTAGAAGCTGGTACTTTGAAAAAACAAATAAAATAGACAAAGCACTAGTCAGTCTAATTAAAAAAAGGAAAGAAATAAACCAAATTGACAGTATCCAAGATGAAAAAGGAGACCTCACCTCTAATGAAGAGGAAATCAAGGCAATCATTAAAGACTACTATGCCCAATTATATGGCAACAAATATGGCAATCTAGGTGAAATGAATGAATACTTTCAAAAAGGTAAATTGCCTAGACTAAAAGAGGAAGAAATAAATTACCTTAACAACCCTATTTCAGAAAAAGAAATTGAACAAGCCATCAAAAAACTCCCTAAGAAAAAATCCCCAGGTCCAGATGGATTCACAAATGAATTCTATCAAACATTCAAAGAACAACGAATCCCAACATTAAACAAACTATTTGACAGAATAGGCCAAGAAGGAGTTCTACCAAATTCATTCTACGACACAAACATGGTACTGATCCCAAAGCCAGGCAGGTCAAAAACAGAGAAAGAAAACTATAGACCAATCTCCCTAATGAATATAGATGCAAAAATCCTAAATAGGATACTAGCAAAAAGACTTCAGCAAGTCATTAAAAGGGTCATCCACTATGACCAGGCAGGATTCATACAAGGAATGCAAGGATGGTTCAATATTAGGAAAACCATCCACATAATTGACCATATTAACAAGCAAACTGACAAAAATCACATGATTATCTCAATAGATGCAGAAAAAGTCTTTGATAAAATACAACACCCATACCTATTGAAAACACTAGAAAGTATAGGAATAGAAGGGCCTTTCCTAAAAATAATAAACAGTATATATCTAAAACCATCAGCAAACATCATCTGCAATGGGGATAAACTAGAAGCCTTTCTAATAAGATCAAGAGTAAAACAAGGATGCCCATTATCACCTCTATTATTTAATATTGTACTAGAAACACTAGCAGTAGCAATTAGAGAAGAAACAGAAATTGAAGGTATTAAAATTGGCAATGAGGAGACCAAGCTATCACTCTTTGCAGATGATATGATGGTTTACTTAAGGAATCCTAGAGAATCAACCAAAAAGTTACTCGAAATAATCAACAACTTTAGCAAAGTTGCAGGATACAAAATAAACCCGCATAAATCATCAGCATTTCTATATATCTCTAACCCATTCCAGCAGCAAGAATAGAGAGTGAAATACCATTCAAAATCACCCTAGACAATATAAAATACTTAGGAATTTATCTGCCGAGACAAACACAGGAATTATATAAACACAACTACAAAACACTTTCCACACGGCTAAAACTAGATCTAAACAATTGGAAAAACATTGATTGTTCATGGGTGGGATGAGCTAACATAATAAAAATGACAATCCTACCCAAATTAATTTACTTATTTAGTGCCATACCCATTGAAATACCAAAAAACTTCTTTACTGAATTAGAAAAAACCATAACTAAGTTCATTTGGAAGAACAAAAGATCAAGGATATCCAGGGAAATCATGAAAAAAAATGCAAAGGAAGGAGGACTTGCAGTCCCAGATCTCAAACTATACTATAAAGCAGTGGTTATCAAAACAATTTGGTACTGGCTAAGAGACAGAAAGGAGGATCAGTGGAATAAACTTGGCGTAAATGATCTCAGCAAGACAGTTTATGACAAACCCAAAGACCCCAGCTTTTGGGACAAAAATCCATTATTTGATAAAAACTGCTGGGAAAATTGGAAGACAGTGTGGGAGAGATTAGGTTTGGATCAACACCTCACACCCTACACCAAGATAAATTCAGAATGGGTGAATGACTTGAACATAAAGAAGGAAACTATAAGTAAATTAGGTGAACACAGAATAGTATACCTGTTAGACCTTTGGGAAGGGAAAGGTTTTAAAACCAAGCAAGACTTAGAAAGAGTCACAAAATGTAAAATAAATAATTTTGACTACATCAAATTAAAAAGTTTTTGTACAAACAAAACCAATGTAACCAAAATCAGAAGGGTAGCAACAAATTGGGAAACAATCTTTATAAAAACCTCTGACAAAGGTTTAATTACTCAAATTTACAAAGAGCTAAATCAATTGTACAAAAAAACCAAGCCATTCTCCAATTGATAAATGGGCAAGGGACATGAACAGGCAGTTCTCAGCCAAAGAAATCAAAACTATTAATAAGCACATGAAAAAGTGTTCTATATCTCTTATAATCAGAGATGCAAATCAAAACAACTCTGAGGTATCACCTCACACCTAGCAGATTGGCTAACATAACAGCTATGGAAAGTAGTGAATGCTGGAGGGGATGTGGCAAAGTAGGGACACTAATTCATTGCTGGTGGAGTTGTGAACTGATCCAACCATTCTGGAGGGCAATTTGGAACTATGCCCAAAGGGCGATAAAAGACTGTCTGCCCTTTGATCCAGCCATAGCACTACTGGGCTTGTACCCCAAAGAGATAATAAGGAAAAAGACCTGTACAAGAATATTCATAGCTGCACTCTTTGTGGTGGCCAAAAATTGGAAAATGAGGGGATGCCCTCCAATTGGGGAATGGCTGAACAAATTGTGGTATATGTTGGTGATGGAATACTATTGTGCTAAGAGGAATAATAAAGTAGAGGAATTCCATGGAGACTGGAAAAACCTCCAGGAAGTGAAGCACAGAGAAAGGAGCAGAACCAGGAAAACATTATACACAGAGACTGATACATTGTGGTACAATCGAAGGTAATGGATTTCTCCATTAGTGGTAATGCAGTGTCCCTGAACAATCTGCAGAGATCTAAAAAACACTATCCACAAGCAGAAGATAAACTGTGGGAGTAAAAATACCGATGAAAAGCAACTGCTTGACTACAGGGGTGGAGGGGAAAAGACTGAGGAGAGACTCTAAATGAACACTCTAATGCAAATACCAACAACATGGAAATGGGTTTGAATCAAGAACATATGTGATACCCAGTGGAATTGCGCGTCAGCTGTGGGAGAGGTGGTGGGAGGGGGGGAGGAAAGAAAAGAAAATGATCTTTGTTTCTAATGAATAATGTTTGGAAATGACCAAATAAAAATTTAAAAAAATAAAAAAAAGTTTATATATGTATATGTTATCCAAAAGTAGTTGTAGCAGCTGGATGGCTCTATGGATAGTCCAAACTGGAGATGGGAGATCCTGGGTTCAAATTAGGCCTCAGATACTTCCAATTTTCACAAATTCTGAGTAGAGATCTGAAAGCTATAAAATTCAAAGAATGTAAATTGGTGCATTTTGTGGATGATATTCTTCTTGCATCCTCAAATGCAAAGGTGTGTCTGAGAGATAGCAAGATTCTTTTGTTAGAATTATATAAGCATGAGCATAAAATCTCTAAGGCAAAATTACAATGGGTTTTGCCGAGAGTGCAATAACTAAGTTTTGTGTTATCAGACAGTACAAGAAGTGTCATGCAGAAAAGCATAGCTGATATCCAGAAACCAACTGCTCCAAAATCTAAGAAAGAGCTCAGAGCTGTTCTCGGAACAACTTGGTTCTGTAGACAATGGATACCTAGTTATAGCCAGGTAACCAAGTGTCTTACTGATTTGACCAGGAACACAGAACCTGAATCTCTGAAACTTAAAGCCATTTTATTTGCTCCAGCTTTGAGTATCCCAGACTATGTAAAACCATTCCAATTATTTGTTAATGAGATCAAAAGAATTGTTTCTGGAGTACTGATACAGACTTTGGAACAAAGTTATCATACTATTGAGTATTATAGTTGTCAGCTTGATCCCATAGCTGCAGGTACTGCACCTTGTCTAAGGGAGGTAGCTGCTGCTCCTGTATTAGTCCAGAAGTCAGCTGATTTAGTTTTGGGATGTCCATTGACAGTATACTGTCCACATCAAATAGAAGCACTAATGAGAAAATTTCGTGCTCAAGTTTATTCAGATCAAAGTATTTCTAAGTATAAAATTATCCTCCTGGGTAGTGAGAACATCCAATTGAAGAGGTGTAGTGTATCAAATCCTGCTACACTTCTTCCTGATCTACCAAAACATGGTAAGCCATTACATGAATGTGTGGAAGTGGTTGATTTTGGTGGACAGCCCTAGGATGGATTTGAAAGACACTCCTATTGAAAATCCAGACCTGGTTTTGTTCACTGATGGTTCTTCATATTTGTATAATGTATTCATTGTACTGGTGCTGCAGTGGTCACAGAATTTGAGACTCTGTGATTTGGCTCATCACCTGGAAATATTAGTGCTCAGGGAGCAGAGTTGGTGGCATTGAAGCAAGTCTGTCTTCTAGCTGATGGTAAAAGTGCAAATATCTATAGACTCTCAGTCTGTTTTATAATTGTGTCATGCAACAGGGAAAATCTGGAAACAGTGTGGCTTCATTACTGCATCAGGCAAACAAACAGCACATGCAGAAATAATAACTGAGTTGCTGGATGCTATCCAAAAGCCAATACAGCTGGCTGTAATTCATTGCAGAAGTCATACTTTTGGTAGAGACTCAGTGTCTAAAGGAAATCATAGAGCTGATGCAACTGCAAAGTATGCAGCCCCAAATGCTCCAGTGTATGTAATGAATCTTTACACTATTGAGTCTGCTGATTTACAACAAGCTTATGTAGACTCAGAGATTCAAACATGGAAGGAGAAATTTGGAGCTAGGAAAGAACATGGTATATGGGTTGCAGACACTAGGAAACCACTCTTACCAAAAGATTTTTACACATATTTGTGTCAAGTCATTCATAAAAAGGTCATTTTGGTACACAAGCTGTTATGGATTTTGTAGAGATCGTGGGTAGTACCAGAAATTAGTACTGTTGCAAATAGGATCTGTAATAGCTGGTCTGTTTGCCAAAAATTCAATAAAGGTGCATTCAGAAAGAAAGGTTTAGGTGGTAGACCTTTGGCATACTGCCCATTCAAGAGTTTGCAGATAGATTACATAAGCATGCCAAAAGCTGGAAGATAGAAGTTTTGCCTTGTAATTGTAGATTAGTTAACAAAGTGGCCTGAAGTGTTTCCATCTACTACAAATACAGCTGGATTTGTGGTAAACGTGTTGCTTAGGGAAATTGTTCCTAGATTTGGTGTTCCAATTACCATAGACTCAGACAATCTGGGAATTACACCTAAATTTTTTCATGTTCCTTATCATCCACAAAGTTCAGGTCAAGTGGAACATTTGAACAGGGAATTCAAGACTATGGTGCGGAAGATTTGTGCTGAAACTCACCTAAAATGGACAGATATTCTTCCCATAGCTTTGTTTTTCCTGTGTATAGGACCTAGAGCAGATTTGTATGTATCATCTTATGAAATGCTTTTTGGTCATGGTCCATTGCAAGCAAAAACTTTTAAGGCTGTTGATACTTCTCCCTTGGGGGGAAGATTGTCAAATTGTTTCATAGTTAATTGCTTTATAACAAAGACTTAGAGAATTGCATGATATGGGAGTTTTGATCCAATATGGCCAATTGGATTATTCTCTCCATAACTTTCAACCAGGTGATAGGGTAAAAGTGAAAAATTTTGCCAAAACACTGGGAAGAAAGAAGGAAGAAGAGTTGGTGAATAGCAGTGCAGCAGAAAGCTGAGAGTTCCATCAGTCAAACTGAGTCTGCAGTCAGAAAGATCAGTAAGGAAAGGACCATTCCTGTGGAAGAGGAGATTCCTGTAGAAGAGGAAGATTCAGAGACAACAGAGGACATTGTGCTGAAAATGGATGATTCACAGAGGACAAGGACATAGAGACTTTTAAATAAGAGTTTTCAATGAAGAGGATCAAGTGATTGATGGAAAAATGTAAGATTTTGGGTAATGTAACATAGCATATTTTCATATTACAATGCATTCAATATTACTGCCATGAACTTTGGAGAAGAAGAGATTTCATCAGACAAGACTGGAAATTTGAAGTTTTGGTAGGTATGTTGCATACAACAGAAACATAACACAACATAACATAACCATATGCATATAAACATAAACATGGTTAGGGTACATTGATTCAAGTAGTGAATAAATGAATAGTTACTTGTAGGATTTAGTTATATATAAGTTCATGTAGATATAATGGATACTGTAGATTTTAGATAGGTTAGAATAGTAGTAGGATAGATAGTTTAGTTTTTAGGAGATTTCATTAAGATAGAATATCTGAGTTCAGATGTTCTGTATTGGTGATATTAGGAAGTATATAGGGATGTAGTTAAATTAGAGTTTAGGGTTGATAGGTTAAGGTAGGGTAGTAAATTACATTACAACATATATTACAACATGTATTACATATTACACATTACACATATGTGAATAGATATGTAAATAGCTGTAAATCATGTATATTAGGGTTGAAAATTATATTATAGGGCATATATGCATATATATAACCTGTATTTAAATATTGTTAATTTATGTGTAGCATGCATGTACATAGTATGTGTATATATGTAAAATGATGTAGGTACGTAATCTTTGATACTGACTGCTTTAGATAATTAGAAGCAGTTCTATGTAACATTGAGGTTTGTGTAATAATTTTTAATTTAAAATAAGATTGTTTTGTAGTTTCATCTACTTTTGTATGTATTTTGCATAAATAAGTTTTGATGGATTGGTTTATTTTTGTAAAAACTTATGCAATGTTGTGTGTACTTTTTCAAAGTTTTCTAAGTTTTGTGTTTATTCATTCAGATATTTTTGATAGGATTCTTTTCTGTATTAGTTTATGAGAATAGTATATTTATGACTATTGTTTTGTATGAAGTTTTGTGTTTCTATTTCTATTTTTTTCTTGTTTTTCTTTTGCATATGTTTGCTTTTTATTTTGAACTTTGTAACTGTTCACTCTATTTTTTTCCCCCTTTTCCTTTCCTTGGTTTGAATCCTTAGAGTAAAGGTAGTGTTAGATAGGATAAGTGAGTGTACGCTGTTTATTATTTTGAATAAGAATTTTAGTTTAGGTGGAATTTAAGTTTGTTAGTGCACAAATGCCAAAACATCATTTTCAACACTATTTTGGCTTTGTGCAAAGGGGGGAACTGTTATAAGGAAAAGTTAAAGAGGAAAGTGTGTAAGTTTGCAAAGGGAGTGGCATGAGACCAGCAGAAAAGATTCTGGAACTTTGAAGAAAGAGAGACTGTTACTGAGGCTATTAGCTGTCTCTCTCTGGAGATATCTAGAGGTGGTGGCTGCATTTCCTTAGTGGCTGATCCTATCCTTGTTCCTGTTCTGCTTGCTGTCTTGTTTGCTGTATTCCAGTGAAGCAGAACCTAGTGATCCTGACCAACTGTCTGCAGTGATTGTGAGACCAGATCTAGGTTCTTTTGGATCTAGGATCTTCCCTGAGCCCCACTAAGCTTACACAGACCAGTTCCTTATACCATCTAAGAGGGATTTTAGTTGTAGCTTAGTTAAGAACAGGGACTGGGTTTTTTTAGGAATTTAGGAGAGAATTAAAGTAGAAAACCCACTCTGTGAAGGCTCTCCTTGTGGAGACATTAGATCTTTTGGGGGTATTGGTTAGAAATTTAGCTTTAGGGTTATCCCATACCCTTTTTACCTATTATCTTTAATTAAACATACTTTCCCATTTCACTGAGTGGTCTGTGTGATCTCAGCCCAGGCACTGCCCTGGTCAGTGTCTGTTAGCCTTTCCAGCCCACAGTCAACTTACTGGCACTGGCCCAAAACAATCCATCCCAACTTCCTGCCTTTTTACAATACCTATCTATAGGGGAACTGTCACACAATTTCTCACACATGAATGTAATAGAATATTACTGTGGTATAGGAAATGAAGTGATGAATGCCAGGCACAGGAAACATAAACTGATGCAAAATTCACTAGATTATATCCTACAAAAACACACCTAGAAAGGACAACAAAAACAAAGCAATCAAAACTGAATGCTATGAAATTATAATAGTCAGAAGCAGCTAGGCAGCCTGATGGATAGAGAGCCATCCCTGGAGCTAGGCAGGCTTGAGTTCAAACCTCTGACACTTTCTTAGCTGTGTGACCCTGGGCAAGTTACTTAACCTAAAGGCCTAACCCTTACCACTCTTTTACTTGGAACCAATACTTAATATTAATCCTAAATCAGGTTTTAGGGTTAAAAAAAATGTAATGGCCAAGCTTAGAACCCTTTCTTTGCCAAGGCGAAGGGCTTTAGGTCAATATATAAATGAAGTATTTACTAATTACCTTTAATTATTAATTATTTAATTAACTATGAATTACTATAAGCAAAGCACTCTGTTTAAACACAAAAAGAAAGGAAAGATATCTCTTGAGGAGCTCTCAATCTAATAGAGACAATACATCGGGAAAGTTTCAGCTCTAAGTTTGATGAGAAAGTCTCTTGGTCCTCAAGGTGCAATAGTAGCCAAGCAGACACTAACACCATCTCTTCATGCCACCATCCCCATGGTTTAGCTCCAGCAACCTCGGCGGCCATCATCAGGGTCTATGGGGAGAGGGTTCTTTGGGGCAGTGACCGTCAGTTACCCTGCCTGGCACACACTGCCTCCTTTCTTGGGCTATTTTGCTGCTTCAGCTGAGCAGCTTGCCCCATTTATGGTTCTTTGTTGGTCAGCTGTTTTCTTACCATCGTTACTTTTCCAGATGATAGCTGTAGGCTGGGCTGGAAGCAGGAATTAAGAAAGGTGGTTTTACCATTCGCAGAACATCTGCACCCATCTGCTTTGGAGCAGTTCTGGTGGGGAGGAGGACAGGTAGGTCCTTTCTCCAAAATCATAATTCCTCCTGAGAACTGTGGAGGGTGGGCTGGAGGCAGGTCTAATGGTTTGGAGCCACTGTAAATAAAAATCCTTGGCTTCAGGGTTCTGGGCTGTCCCATTAGGGCCTGAGGGGAGATGGTGGTCCAGGGAGTGGGGGTAGCTTGCTCTGTCTGGCACATGCTGTTCCCTGTCTCTTTCAGGGTACCTTGGCTAACAGACTTCATCTGCATACTGGTTAGTTATGCTAGTTTGTTTGTTTGTTTAAAGGCAGGCACTTTGGAATGGGGGAGGTGGGAGAGAGGGACACACTGAGAAAAGGCGGTAGTATAGTAACAGAAAATAAAATCATATTATTATTTTTTTTATTTGTAGAAGTCACTGTGGACCTAAAATGTTGCCCTGAAGCATAATAACCTTCTTTTCTGGGAGTTATAGCTAAAAGAAAAGAAAATCACTACATTTAAGTTGTATACATATACATATATTGTGTAGATACATAGAATATATAGAATATTTATTATATGTTTGTGCCAATTTCATTAGTGTTAATTATTAACTATTTTGACCAAACTAACCAGGTTAATTGTTAAATTTGAATTTTGTTTTGTGCATTTATGCAGACTTAGTACAGGCATATTTTGTTTTAGTGTGCTTTGAATACACTTTTTTTTCTTTTTTTTTTTGACAAACTGAAGGTTTGTGGCAATCCTGCATTGAGCAAATCTCTTGGACCAATTTTTCCAACAGTATGTGCTCACATCATGTTTCTGGGTCAGATTTTGGTAATTCTCAAAATATTTCAAACCTTTTCATGATTATTCTATCTGTTATGGTGATCTGTGATCAATGATCTTTAGCATACATATCATAATTGTTTCGGGGCTCCATAAACCGTACCCGTATAAGATGATGAATTTAATTGATAAATGCCATATGTGTGTATTCTACCCGCTTCACTGTTTGTTCTCCTAGCTCTCTCTGGACTCTCTAATTTCCTGTGACACAATATTAAAGAATATGACACAAACTTAGATGATTACGCAGTGCCAGAATTAGAGAGGACTGACTAATTTTGAAAGAAGCTCTCCTGAGGGTAAAATGCTATCCTACGACACTGCATTCTATAGAGAACTTGGAAGAGTCAAACGAAGCATGCTGGCTCATTTGAAGAAACTGCCAGTCACCCCAACCCTCAGCAACTCCCACCCTGATCAGTCAGCAGCCATCAGCACTGCGGCAAGACCCTCCACTGGCAATACGATTACAACTAGCTGAAGGCTCAGATGATGGTTAGTATTTGTTTTTTAGGAAAAAAGTATTTTTAATGAAGGTATGTACATTTTAAACATGTATAATGCTGTTGCACACTTAATAGTTTACAGTATAGTGTAAACATAACTTTTATATGCCCTGAGAAACAAAAAATTCTTCTCACTCACTTTATTGTGATATTCATTTTATTGTGGTGGTCTAGAACGGAGTCTGTGATATCTCTGAGGTATGCCTGTATTTCAAATATAATATAAACACATGAAAAAAGAGTATTTTAAATATTTACAAAGTACACTTTCAAATGTCTGGGAGAAATTCCTAAATCTCAAAATAAGCTTCAGTAGCATCTATCAACATCAATGCATGCTGCTGAGACTACGGAAAAGGACAACTGATTAAACCAATTCTGGATATTTCTTTATAAAATTTCCATTACTGAGCAAATCGCTTTCAACCCTAAAGATCCTAAGTGTTATCATCACATCTTTTCAGTTTCTTCATTAAGAAGGCAGCGACCTAAAACCTGCAACTATCATTTCTTTTACTCTATCCTTTTTATAGGCTTGGTCAGGTTTATTCGTGAGATGATGTCTTTGATCCCGTCAACAAACATTAGTCTTAAATGTCCACAAAGACAGGCATCTTGCCCTATAAAAATTCGATATTTTCAGCAATTACAATGTGCATTTACTAAGCCCCTTGAACACACATTTGTCTATGCAGATGAAAAACAGCACCTAAAGTCCTTCCAGAAACACCATGACTAAAAAGAGAAGACAAAGTAGAATTCCTCAGGCCAGAGAACACTGAAAAGAGGAAGGAAATGTATGGCAGTGAGCAAGTTTTCACTTTCCTAAGAACTATGACTTAAACAAATTTAATTAGTAATGCAAATCGTAGGCTTTAGCCATTCAGATCACATCCTTAAAGGAATACTTAAGCACCTCGTGCACATTTCTATGTGTCCACCTTGAGTATCTGTGTCTGAGATTCACAGGGCCAGGTATAAAAATATTAAAATTATTTTGTCATGATGTTCTCATCTTTGTTTTCATGATTACTCTCACTTCTCAGATGTCATATCTGCGCTCTGCGATGAACCTCAATTATGATATGACTTCCTTCTCCGGGACAGGAACTTTTTTCTTTATGTGATGTTCACATAAAGGAGGCACAGCTTGGTGGTACAATAGATGGAATTCCAGGCCTGGAGTCAAGAAAACTTATTTTCCTGAGTTCAAATCCGGCCTCAGAAACTTTACACGCTGTGGAACCCAGGGCAAGTCATTTCCCCCTGCGTGCCTCACTTTCTTCATCTGTAAAATGAGCTGGAGCCAAGAAAACCTTAAATGGGGTCACCGTTAGACACAACTGAAACCGAATGACAAACACAGAAAAGAGGCTGCCAATAAAACAACCCAGTGAATATAGTTTTCTGTTCTGGGCAGGCCCCAGCTAGAGTATTTATTGTGTTTACAGAGTTGTTTTAAATCTACCAAATAATATTCTTGAAGATTTCTGTCTTGATTCTTTGTCAAGATTTCTATTTATATGCCACAGATTTATATATTCTATCTGACCAAAGAATGCAGTAAGCTCCAGAAGAAAGCAGGTTTCCAAGGCACCAGGCAAGATTCCCATAGCCAGGGGATACCTTTTAACATGAGCCTCCTATTTATTAATTTGTTTACATAGATATCTGTTTGTGTTTGGTAACAATGTCTTGGCAGCTTCTATTTTCAAAAACAAACCAAAGAAAGAACCAAGACCTCCCATACTGGATACGTTACTTCTGTTTATACTGGAGAGAGCCAGCAATTTTATAGTGTAGAAAGCAAGCTGGCCTCGCTCACATGAGAAACGAGAATTGCGTTCAAGTCTGGCCTTTGACCCAGGCTGGCGATGTGACTCTGGGCATGACTGTAGTCGGCAACCCAATAAGACTTTTAAGTTTTAAAGAAATGAACAACTTAGCTTGAGTTGAGAAAATGTTATCATCGACCACAGGCCCGGCTCCCTCGTGTTATGTATTTTATTTTGAAGACTATTTGGAGTGAACTAATACTCTAAAAGAATTCTTATTCATATAATTTTGTTCTCTTTTATAGGTACCTAAACAGAAGGGCCTGGCATATATAGTGAAGCCTGATGGGCTGAAGGATATATTCCAGAAGTCTCTATAAATAGGAAAATCCGAAACCTGCTGTTCCATTTACAGAGGGTTGTTTTTTTTTTGGGTGGGGAAGGGAGTAGGGAGAGGAGATGCACATTCCTCTCTCTGTCTCTCTCTTCCTCTCCCTCCCTCCCTCCTTCTCTTCTCTCTCTGAGGAAGTGGGACAGCTTATATGGCGAACACTGAGGCTAGTCTAACTGGGTGTCTGGGTTGAATGTGGGAAGAATGAAACGTCTCCCAACGAATCCCCAAGGGGTAACTCAGGCATGGCACAACGTAGAGCATTGATTTCATTGACTAGTGACTAGGGTGAAGGCAAAATTAAAAGACCTTATTGGTCTCTAATATTCTGCCCTTTCCCCCACCTTGGGAAGAATTAAGCATCTGAGACATGCTCTCTTTGGGTTGTCCAACGTCCCTACAACCACCATTATAATACCAGCATTTTCCCTGCCTTCTTTATTCCAAAATTGCTCATCCTCCTTCCTACAGTAATAAAAAGAAAGTCCTGTCCAGATCTCTAGGTCAGGTTTGACCCATCTATTGAGCATAAACACCACCAAGGCGCAAAGGTCGTAACGCCTCGTCCTCAAATGTTAAAAGGCGACAGTGAGTTAATTCCTATCCATCGGCCCCGTCCACTTCTCTTGTGTCTCCTTCAGTGCTCAGTCTTCTGGCGTCACAACATCCGACAGTGTCCACCAGTCGACACAGCTAGAACCCTAACAGGCTCAATACAACAAAGCTGGAAGGACAAGAGTCTCCGTGGTCACTTTAGGCCGGAGAAATGAGCACCAGAGCAGGTAAAGTGGGCTATAAACAAGGAAGGGAAAAGACACCGAAATACTTCATCAAGCAACAGTCACGGGTGGCTGCAGGGAATCCCTGATGAGTTTTCTGGTACAGAATCCCTGTGTGTCCTATACAAAAGAGGATCAAGTTTTAAACAGTATCAGGGCCTACAAACCCAGGACAGGCAAGAGAAGCAAGAAAGGTAAGCATCAGCAGTCTATCCAACGCACAGGAATACCTCCAGGTCAGGATGGCAACCCCACAGGAGCTTAGATAAAAAGTCTGGACTGTTGAGTCGGAAGATGTAGGCTCAAGTAGCAGCTCCAACATTTCCCAGCTACCTAAACATGAAAATCTTTCAGACATCTTTCAGTCTTACTTTGCTCAGCTATAAAGTGAGAATAACAATAATTGCATTATCTAGTTCAACAAATTATTGTGAGCAATAAATCTTAAAATGCTCTATAAATCAATGATTGCTGCTATTATTACCAACAACAAAAATGGGCATTTTTAAGGCTATCCTACATTATCTCAATTGCATATTTTTTCTTCTTATGAATATATTTGCATACATATATGTAAGTATGCATACAAACATAGGCATACATTATAGGCTAAATCGAACAATAGCTAAAACATATAGGAAGAACAGATAGTAAATTGGTTCTCTATATAAGATGAACACCTTTGATATTATACTATCAACCCACTTTTTTGTTAGATGATGAAACTGAAGACCAACCAGAGAGCCAAAATGAGTTGTCGTAGGTTATATAGCTAATAGCAAAATAGCTACGTCCTACTAGGACCTAACAGTGAAAGGTCTTTTAATATCACCTAGGAGGTACATTTTCTGATTCCTAATTCAGTGTTTATTTTTTATTACCACATTAAGCCCAGATCCTTAGTAAGAAATTGTGGAAATTAAAAATATTTTTTTCAATGACTAAAATGACTGGTGTTTCTAATCAAAACAAATGATTTTAACTTTTAAAAAAGAAGTCTAAACTGAGCCAAACTTAATGAATTTAACAACATCCTTCCCCACTAAAGCCAGAGTTTAACTTGTTTATTACTTAATGTTTCTGCTTGTATATCGTTTCATATAAAATGTTATTTTAATAAAAAAGAATAAGGCATCTTGTTTAAGTTAAGCAAATCTAATATAGAGTACATAGGAAATGTGGGAAAGGGAGGACATTGCCATCCACCTTGTAACCTGGCTTTTTGCTCTTCAGTGTTAGAAGTGAAAAACCCTTCAATTTCAAAATAAATATGATACATACATACATACAATAACTCCAAAAATTATTTTTACTTGGATCTTGGGTGTTATATTTTAGGGTTTTATAAAAAACAAAGTCTCTACAGTTTGAAATAAATATAATTTAAGGAAAATACAATGTAAGATTCCAGTCCAAGTTTGGTCTGTTAATCAAACCAGTCCGTGGTGATTCCTGGTATGTGTTTTCCAAATATCCGGTCAGCAATATGTCATTCTGCTCTCTGCTGTATGTCTGGAATGGACAAACACTAGGCTTAAGATTCCTTCTTTTTCCAGCTAGGAATGCTGACTTCTGGCAGAATGGTTACCAACCATATGCCCTGGACCATACTACTTTCTTCTTAAATTCAGGAAGAAACCTCAACGCCAGAGTTGTAGCTAGGAAAACAAAAAACACAAAGTATATCATTGCATTTTGTGGAACTGTCTAAGTCAGTTTGCCTACAAAGAACCAGGAATAGACCCATCCTTTCCTCCTGTAGTCAGCTTTGTTTGAGTCCTGCTACAATCCCTACTAAGTCCTAGTCGTGTATAGAGTCAGAGTAAGGAGATACCTCAAGGGCAGGAAAAAAGTCAATAACAAAGCAGGAAGAGACTTAAAATCCAACTCCTTCATTTCACAAGGGAGGGAACTAAGCCTGAGAGAGGTTAACTGTCCTGCCCACAGGCTCACGGCTAAGAATGACCTTAGACAAGTTCTGAATTCAGGTCTTCTGAATTCTAGGGCCATGTAAAATGTGGGAAGAAATTTCTGCACTACGTAGGAGAGCTCCATCAAGTAGGCCATGTTTTTGATAGCTATCCCAGTGACCATCAGGCGGCCAGGGTGTGGAAAGGAAACCCTTTCCTCCCAGGGTAATGAACTTCCTGCTCGTCTGAGCCAGCCCATCAGTGTGGCTGGAACACTACAAACAGAGGTCCCAGGTTAAGAGCCCGAGGACATGACCCGGAACTAAGGGTTATGGGTCCGGGGCAGAGAGACTTTGATTGGTTCCTGAGATGTGATAGGGAAAGGAAGTGAGGGGGGGGGGGGGGGAAGAGGACTACAAAAAATGAAATTGTTCTTCTCTAGAGGTCTTTGGCTGGGTGTCTTCCTGTGATTCGGGATTGGTGGCTCAGGCGGAAGACACTCTCGTGGACTGGTATGATTAGGGTGGAAGGCTAGGAAATATTTTTCTATTTTCTTCCCTCCTTTCTCTTAGACAATATTCCTAATAAAATTAAATTGTTAAAAGCTACTATCATCTTCGTGACTTAAGGGTTAATTATTTTATAAATGATGACCACAACAATCTTTTTTTTTAAACTAATATTGTATTTCCAAATCAATTTCTAAATATTACATTTAGCATATTACATTTGGCATACTACTAATTTTCAATATTACAAGGGCCCCTGGCAATAAAAGCAATCTGTGAGGAAGGGGATTAATGTTATTGTGACCTGGTGAGACCCTTCCTAATCTGGTGGGAGGTTTTCTGCTGTTGAAATTGAGGACATTTCTTTGTGAGGGACTAAGAGAAGCAGAGAGCCACAAGCTCTCATGAAATGTCTCAAGACATTTCATCTTATTTTCACCACTCTTCGTAATGTTCTTATATCCTCAGTGACCTCAGAAAAGATATGCCTGGAACCATTAGCTAGGTGAAGTAGCAATGAGACACATATTAGCTATGTGACCCTGGAAAAGTCACTTAATCTGTTTGCCTCAGTTTCCTCAACTGCAAAATATGGATAATAACAGCATCCAACTCACAGGATTATTGTGGTGAGGAGCAGACGAAATAGTCATAAAGCACTTAGCACAAAGCCTGGCACATATGAGGAGTTTAATAAATATTTGCTGAATTTTCTTCCCTTTCCCCTTCTTCTAAGTGTTCATTCTAGTGGAATCTGGAATCTTAGGTCTCCCCCACTCAAATCTAATTCACTTTCATTTGACCATTCTTCAAAACCAAGAACTGCTATGAAGCACAATTTTGGTGACCACAAAGAATTGAATAAAAATACTATGAAATCATATTACAAAGTAATTAATGAGATACTATAATATGAATTAAAATGAAAAGCTATCACTTTAATTGAGTTGACCAGAGGAACCGATTTAGTTACATTACATTTTGTTTGTTCACATGCCCCCCAAAATATAACCTTTTATAACGATTAATAAATAATCTCTCAGAATTATAAATTAAATTTAAATAAATAGAAATTAAGAAAGCTGTTGTATCCTCTTAAGTTAACCTCTTAAAAGTTTTACTTTAGTCTTTGATTCCAAGGGCTTTAAGGTTCCCTCAGTAAAGAAGACTCTTTGAAATGTCTCTGGGAGAGTTGGCGAGCACTTATGAAATCAAAGATACAGCAGTAGCTGGACTCAACAATAGGTAAATCCAAGTAAATATGTACTTGCCTCAGTTTCCATGTATCTGGCTCATACCAGATGCTGACGATATTATCTACTGAGGCAATATCTGGTAGGAGTAAAACACTGTGGGCTAAGATTATAACCATTAAAGTAAAATTAAATTCTTCAATAAAAAGGAACAAATTCTAGTTCTCTAAGGACAGAAAAAAAGGTAAGACTCTTAGCCAGAGTATCATAGAATCTCAGCGGTGGAAGAGAGCTTTTCATTCAATGTTTACTTGAAGGATGAATCTCATTCCAAAAACCCACTGACAAGTTGTCTGCCTTGATACTTTCAATGTGGAGAAAGAACTCAGTTCCGTTTTTGGACAGCTGAAGGAAAGTCATACTCTGCTCCATTAACCAAGCAAAGGGCCACAGTGGGAGGCGACTAAGTGAATTTTTCCAGGATGAGTCTTCTGCAGCAAAAGCTTATAAATAATGGCGATTTTTATGTCATGGCGCTGGCACCGTAAGTTTGTCACTGATACGCCCTACAACATCAGCTACTGAAAAACTGTCCACGGACCAGATTAGGTTAGAATAGAAACAGCTATAACATGTTCAAAAGAAAGGCTCAACATACTTGTACATATATTGGTTGGATATACAGAGGTTTCTCCAATTAATAAAACAAACCACCCAATCAATGAACAAACACTTATTAAGCATCTACAATGTGCCAGGTATGGCTGCAAAGGCCTGGGGGGGAAAAGCAAAACCCAAGAGTTTCCGTGCACAACCCATGCTATTAAATAAGTAAATGCAAAAGTAGATCATAAGATACAGGGCCCTCTGTACCCACATTTCTGGTTTATAAAAAGCCACACACAAGATTGCCAAATCTGGTAATATGATTAAGTCCTAATTAGTATGAATGAATGTCACCCTCCCCTAAAGCGGTCACATTATTCAAATTTGCATCCCAGCATTTCCATGGGGCTGCTGCAAGCAATTACCCCATTTTGATATAATTTTAACTTCAAATACTGCACCTCTGAATATATTAGACTATTTCATGGGATGGACTATCAGACTAGCCAGCCCCTACAAATAGCTAAAAAGTAATATTAAAACATATAAAAGTATATTTACAGAGTGATTTATAATTTAATACATTTTGCTTTCCCAATGTCAATTCAATCTCTCTCTCAGAAAACAGAGTGACGAGACCTAAAATTCCCTATCCCGTTGATAGAGAAAGCATACAAAGCAATACCTTTTAAAAGATCTCTGGAACTTGATGAGAGTGCTTCTTGAGGACTTTCCATAATACTGAATAGCCAATCTATGAACTGGGGTAAAATGAGACACAATATTAGTAAAGAAATCTCTGTCATCAAAAACCAATTACTGGAGACTGTTTTTTGTTAAATGTAGGATAGGAGCCAAGATAGCTGAGTGGAGAAGCACTCCGCCACGCTCTCTCAACATTCCCCTCCAAACAACTTTAAAATAAACACTTCAAATTGGAATCTTGAGTGGCAGAAGCCAAGAGAAGGTCAGAGGGAGAAACTGTTGTACTCCAAGGCAACATAGGGGGTTGGAAAGAGAGATGTGGCACAGGAAGGCTGCCCTGGAGTCCAGATGGATGAAACGCTAGTGGTGGGACTAGGTGGTAGGAGCACCCAAGTCAGAGATGGTGAGGGGACATGGTAACTGGTCAGAAAGAGATGAAATGTGCTAATAACACGGGATGCAGAACCAGATTGTATTTAGCAACTCCACTGCCTATACCTATTTCTGTGTCACAGTTCAGAAAGGGGCACTTAAAAAAAAAAGTTTTCTTTATTTTATTCCAGCAACAAATCATAGAGAGGGGCACTTTTGCACAAGAGGAAATGGAAGTTCTAAGGAGTAGTATTTGATACAATCCCAAGGAATCAGGGGCCCTTCCTGGCCAAGTACCAGGATACAGAATAAAAATATGAATGGGACGAACTCATTCATGAAACAAGACCTGATAAAATGAATTAGAAATAAACAATAAATATTGTTTACAAAAAATACACAAAGCTAAGGGGCTGGAGTAAAATTTAGTAAGTTTCAGCTGAAGTCAAAAAAAGCAGGGATAGCAATCATGATCTCAGACAAAGTAAAAGCAAAAAGAGACCAATTAAAAAGGATAAATAGGGAAACTATATCTGGCTAAAAGGCACCATAGCATAGCATCCAAATTCTTCAAGGAAAAGTTAAGTGAATTATAGGAAGAAATATACAATCTATACTCACTTAGGGTTCTCTTTTCCCCTTTCAGAACTATATAAATCTAAACATAAGTAAATAAGAAAGTAAAAGAGAAGAATAGAATCTTAGAAAAGTTATATATAATAGTTTCTGGAGAAAACTGAAAGGGAATAGAAAGGAATATACATTTTTTTCTCAACTGTACATGGCACTTAAAAAAAACTGACCAGGTGTTAGGGGATAAAAAGCTCATAGATAAATGAAGAAAAGCAGACATATTAAATGCATCCTTTTCAGACCATAATACAATAAAAATTAAATAAATGGGCATGAAAGCATTGATTAAAAGGTAATTAGAAACTAAATAATTTAATCCTAAAGAATGAGTGGGTGAAAGAAGAAATCATAGAAATAATATCAGTAATGAAAATGACAACATTCCAAGACTTATGAGATGTAGCCAAAGCAGCACTTTGGGGAAAATTTATCTCTCTAACTTCTTACATCAGTAAAAGAGAGAAAGAACAGATCATTGAATTTAATGTACAACTGGAAAAATTAGAACAAATTTAACATCCCTAATTAAACACCAAATGAAAATCATGAAGATCAAAGGATTAATAAAATTAAAAATAAAAAACCCATTGAACTAATAAATGAAACTAGAAGTTGGTTTTAAGAAGAAAAATAATAATAAATCCATCTAATGGCTAATATGATCAAAAAAGAAAAAGAAAATCAAATCACTAATATTAAAAATGAAAAGGATGAATGAACTACCAATAAAGATGAAGTTAAAGCAATTATTAGGAGCTATTTTGCCCAACTGTATGCCAATAAATCTACCATGGTAAAACGAATGAATATTTAAAAAAATATAATGACTGAATGCTGTATATGATTGTGATGGAATACTATTGTGCTATAAGAAATGACAAGCAGGGTGATTAAAAAAAAAACCTAGGAAGATTTCTATGAACTAATGCAAAGTGAAGTTAGCAGAACCAGAGGAACATTGCATATAGTAACAGCAATATTGTAAAGATCAACTATGAAAGACTTAGCTACTCTGCCAAAACATTGAACCAGTTTCAAAGGACCCAGGATGAAAAATGCTACCCACTTCCAGAGAGAGAGAGAACTAAAGGACTCTGGATGCAAACTGACACATACTTTAGAAAACTTTATTTTTATTAAGCTTGTGTTTTCTTTTGCAACGTGGCCAATTGGGAAATATGTTTGCATCTCACGTGTATCATCAAAATCAAAATGCTTTCCTTCTCAAGGAGGTGGGAGAGATGGAATGAAAAGAAACAATTTGGAACTCAAAATGTCAAAAAATAACAATTAAAAATTTTCATGCAGCTAATTAGGAAATATGAAATGGAAGAAATAAAAACATTTTTTAAAACAGTAGGATGGCTTCTGAGTGATGTTTGGAATTAGTCTAGTAGTTCAGTTTTGAGTGGAATGAAATGATGTCCCTGAACTAAAGGGGGTGTAAAGATCAAGAGCCTTAGGGCTATAGTTATAAATTGCTTCCCCAGAACTATTGGGCGGCTTCACATCTCTATTAATAGTGTCAATTATTAGTGTCAATTCTTCTATTGGTACTCTAACACTTGCCATTTTTCACTTTTGGCATGTTTGTTAATATGATAGGAGTGAGGAAGAACCTCAGAGGTGATTAAATTTGCAATTTTTCTTATTGTTAATGGTTTGGAATTTTTTTAATGTGTTTAAGTATCGTCTGAATTGATTCTTTTGAAAACTGCTGTTTTATATAGATCATCATCTATATGTGGTTAGTTCTCATTCTTATGCATTTGTATGCATTCCCTATATACCATGGATTAGACATTTATTAGAGAATTTTGCTAGACTTTCTTTACTTGTTATCTTTTTCCTAAGTCAAATTGTACTCATATTTTTTTTTTTTGCCAAAGATTAACAATTTCATAAAATCAAAACTGTCCATGTTAATTACAGTAGCACACAAATTACTTGGGGCAAGCATTAATTTTGTTATAGTCCCATTTCATGACAGCCAAAGTCATGTGTGAATGCTTCTACAGTAAGCTGATTAAGAATGTTTAATGAAATCAGACTAAATTTGTTTCCTCACATTTAGTTAATTCTCTATAAGTTGAGTACTGGATTTTATGCAATAAATGCACGGCTTCTTGCTCTCTTTTGGTTAAGTTTTAAGTTCAATGGTTTCTAACAATGAACAATACTCTAGCAAAACGTGCAGAAGTTGTAGCTTCTAAAGAGTAAAACTCAAAAACTATTACAATCATTCTGAGGTTAGTTGGTGTGGGTGAACCAACTATTTCAAGGATCATTCAATTCCATAATGAAATAGAATAATTTTTACTAATGCAAAATGTGAAGTGTGATAGCAAACAAAAGTAAATAAATAAAACAAAGTCCAAAACAAAACTCAATGCCAAGAAATGACAAATGATTGCTATAAAACACCCCAACTAATTCTTTACAAACAAAATTGAGAGGGACCTGGCAGCTGGAGGAGCCGTTATTGTTCCTCTACAATGTGATACAGGTTTCTTAAGGTTGAAAGAACAATGAGAAGGCCAGAAAAAAAAAACTGCTACTAACCATTGCTCTGAAGAAAGAAATGCTCATGGGGAAGTCAATACAAAGACTATGGCACTAATGATTAGTATTTTATGTGGATATTTTATACTGATGACGTTCTCTCGTTCATTCAAAGCTATATACAAAAATTGTGTGAAAAAGTTCAGATAAAGCTGTATCATCTCAATATATTCATTCAGATTGTAAAACTTCTAGTTTCAAATACTTTGGGTTTTTATTTTTCTTGCTAGTGGGCCTGGAATTCTTGTTCACACTAAAGAAATGAAGAACTCTTATCTAATAAATATAACGATATACTGAGAATTGTTTCAGAATTGTAGAAATTTCCCAAATAAGGATGGCATACAGAATCTAGTCTAGAACCATGCCACAAGGTTAAATAATGTATCAAAGAAATGGAGATAAATGTGCTTCACTTGCCGAGGACATCAGATGATCCAAATACCAAATGAAAATAGGGAGCCAGGTGGTATGGTAGGTAAAGCATTGGGCCCAGAGTCAAGAAGACTTGAGTTCTAATCCAGTCTCACTTATTAGCTTTGTAACCTTAGGCAAATCATTGAACCTGTAATTGCTTCATTGCTCAACTGTAAAATGGCAACACCCCAGTTTTACTGTTGTAAGAAATAAAGGAGCTATTTGTAAAGGGTTTAGCAAGATGCTAATGACAAGTCAAGTTTTATAAAGAAATAAAAACTTGTCAGTTCACTGCCTAAGTCAATGTATTTAATATTTTACTGTCTCAATTAATTTGTAAATTATTAATTATCTTTACTTGATCAAGAACTATCTTCCTAAACACATATAAGAAAGAAGTATTTTCTTCTCCTTTAATTTTGTTTGCAATATGACCTTTTGTAATCTTCATATCTATTTAGAGTTTATATAGTATACCATAGGAGATGTTAAGTCTAACCAAAAAATTTCTGCCAATTTCCCAGATTTTCCAGTAGGGTTTCTCAAAAAAATGTCCTTCCTTTAATTGATGTCTTTGGACAATTAAATATCATATATTCTTCTCATCTAATCTTTTCCATACTAATTTTTCTTTCTATCTTCTTTTTTTTAAATGAATGCCAAAGAATTTTGAGAACTACTGCTTTGTGTTACAGTTTGAGATCTCTATACCACTAGACTCCATTCTGACGTTTTTCATTTTCTTTCCTTGAGATTCTTTGATCCTCCAAATGAATTTTGTTATAATTAACAGGCATATAATTTTTGACAATTTTGTTTCAACTAAATCTATAAATAATTTCAAGTAGTTTTGTCATTTTATGTTAGAACAGTATGATATTGAGCAAATATATTCTGTCCAATTATATTTATTTCTGTAGAGTGTTTTATAGGCATACTCATATATTTCTTATGTTCTCCAAAAGTTTCATATAATTTGCTCCATTTAGGCTTAAGGTTTTTTTTCTCCTATGGTGGTTAGCTGTTAGCATGTTGGGTTTCATTTCCTGAGATTGAAACATTTTTATTATCTATTCTTGTTCTTATAATTAATCTGAGAACTTTATATTTTTATAAATGTTCATTTACTTTCTTCAAAATCAGCTTTGTTGGGTGAAATAATCTAAAATAATTTTGTTTACTATCTCTTTATTATTGTGAAATCTTTTTATACTTTTGTTAATTTTATTTTTCTTCCTCTTAAAAATAAAATTCACTAAGATAATGGCTTGTACTTCCCCTCCACATCACCCTCCCACTGCAAAAAAGCAGCTTTTTTTGTTAATTACAAGATTTGTTTTTTTATTTAATCTTCTTAATTTTTAGAACTTCTATTTTTGTTTTTGAATATTTTTGTTTGATGTTTTTCTAATTAATTTCAGAGTAAATTCATTGATCTGATTTTCTTCTTTCTTGATAAACGTGTTTAGAATTATAAATTTCCTCTGAATGAGTATTTTGGCTTTATCCAAAATTTTTTTGCTTATTATCTCACCTTCAATAGCTTTGATACAATTACCTACTTTTTTCTGATTCACTCTTTTATCCATAGTTGTTAAAACTATATTTACTAGTCTTGATTTATGTTTAAATCCTTTCTTCAAATATCCTTCATTGATTATAATTTTTATTGCGCTGTTATCAATAAGCATGTTTAATAGTTTTGCTTTTCTGCATTTATTTATATATTTTTATGATTGGTTTTTGTTAAAAGTATCATGCAAGGCTGGAAAATACTTCTTTTTACTCTTATTCAGAAACTGATAGATGAGAACCATCTTATTTAATTTTTTTTTAAATTCCTATTCAGGTTCTTATTTTCTCGATCACTTACTTTTTATGGCTAGATTTAGATCTAAAAGAGGACAGAAGTCCCTAAACTATGCATATTTGTTATAAGGAATTTGTGTTTCTATAAGGTAGGGGGAAGAAAGGGAGAAAATAAATATTTGTTGAATGGGGAAAATTTTTCTTTAAAAAAGAATGCAAGTTAATGGAAAGCAGGGACCATTTTTGCCTTCCTTTGTACCTTTAGTAATTAGCCCAAAGTAAGTGCTTCACATGTATTTGTTGGTTGATTGGTTCTCATAGTTCTAGGCAATTGCATGACTTCTTAAAATATTTTATTTAAGTTTTTAGCTTTGTCATGATTTTCAGGTAATTGGCCAATTCTTAAATTATCTTTCCTTAATCTGTGGTCTAGACTTGTTTTTGATAGTAGGTATATTAGGTTCTTTGTTCAAATATTTCTTGTCTCACAGAATCACTGTGTTGGCTTCTACCTTCTATTTTTTCCGAGTCTACTACTTGAGAAAGATTTTCTACTTTCTGTTCTCATTTCCTCCCTTTCCTCCCCCCTCAAGCGCCCTCGCTCCCTCTCTAACCTCTTGCTTTATTTCTTTCATACGTTCTTCAGATGCTCTACTTCCTCTGGAGATATTTTTTTATTCTGGGTTTACCTCATTGGTTTCTATAAATCTGTAGTATTTCATTCTCTTGTTGCTGCTCCATCATTTCCGTCCTGTCTGACTCTTCATGACTCAATCGGAGGTTTTCTTGACAAAGATACTGGAGTAGTTTGCCATTTCTTTCTTCATCGCATTTACACATGAAGAAACTGAGGCAAACAGGGTAAATGGACTTGTCCAGGGACAAAGAGCTAGGGTCAGAGGCTTGATCTGAATTCAGAGAGATGAGTCTTCTTGATTCCAGGACCCTCACTCTGTCTATTGTACCATGTAGTTGCTCCTGGGTATATGGATATTCAAGGAGGACAACAACTTGTGATGCAAAGGCTTACTGAGCCCTTTGCAAGGCTACTCATCCACCTCTGGTGTCCATCTGGCACTCAGTTCTCACATCAGCCTTCAAGAAACTATGGCATTGGGAGCAGCTGGGTGGCTCAGTGGATTGAGAGCCAGCCCTAGAGATAGGAGGTCCTGGGTTCAAATCTGACCTCAGATACTTCCCATCTGTGTGCCCCTGGGAAAATCACTTGACCCCCATTGCCCAGCCCTTACCACTCTTTTGCCTTGGAGCCAATACACACTATTGATTCTAAGATGAAAGGTGAGGGTTTAAAAAAAAATAAAATTTAAAAAAGAAACCACGGCATGCACAGTAGCTGCACCCCGGGAAGCCGTTTGGGGAGATGAACTAAACTGGTTGAGGGTAACTGATGCACCACACACTTATTGGTGACTGAAGTGGGTGTCTACTCCAAACATGCAAAGACTTCCCCAGGGGGAATGGCAAATGAAAACTATTTGTTCTGATGGTCCCCAAAGCACCAAAAGCAGGCACTGGGGAGCCCTTAGAGCTTGGTTATTCATCAAGATGCCAATATCATCTGTGGCATTCTGGCCCTTCACCAGTCATCCTGACTTTTGCCTTGCCATTGGATTTCGAGAACTCTGGGAGAGAGAGTGAGGCGCCTAACTTTGTGCAATTCTGCCTCCCTTAAATCCAGTTCAGGCACAAATCAAGACATCATCCGAAGTCATTAGTGCTTTGAAAACAAAGGACAAACAAGCACTTCATTGTTGCATTCCTTGGTCTTTTACTATTTATGTATGTTCCTAGCCTCAGTTCCTGTGGCTCTGCCCCTTTTCTTGCCTTTGCATGGGTTTCCAAGCTTTGGTTTTGTCCCTTTAGCATCTCAGATGTCACGATCACTTTCCTCCCGTGACTCTGGAGGGTTAGAGGGATCCTAGTTCTCCTCCTTCTTCTCTTACACCGTTCTGGCCATTGTGACAGAGGCTGGCACTAGAGGAACGTGCCAGGCTGAAGAGTATGTGAAATTGATCACCTCAACGGGGGAGGGGCCCCAGGAGTGAAAATTTAAGACAAGATATAGGAAGTACATTCACATGCACATTGGAATAAATATGTATCCACCACGACATATCTAGAACACGAACAAATTTCACATTGACATTAGGGGCTGTGCCGTAAATAAGGACAACCCATAAATTGTATATCTCTAAATAAATCTCTACTACCAGAGGATATATATGTATTTAAAAACATGTGACATTAATAATGATCTACTCCAGTAATATGAATAGATAGGAGAGTTAAAATACTAATTGTTAATAGACAGGGACAGAGTAGTTTAGAGTGGAAAAGGAAATATTGTAACTAGAGAGGTAACATAGGGACAGAATAAATCAGATTTCATTTAGATACAATTTTATATCTATATCTATAAATGTTATGAATTGTTACATTGGAATTAGCATTACATAGGGCATAGTGTAGTTCAATTTTACTTAAGATTTAAATTTTATATTGATTGCAATAGGAATGACTTTTGTGTTAAGAAATTATTATATTGTAAAAATTCTGTTGGCATGAAATCCTAACTCTCTTCCCACAACTCAGTCTTAGGCATAAGATAGGAACTTAAATTAGCAAATAGACAAATTAGGATAAGATTTATTATGGGGGTGGGGGGGTTAGTTGGGAACAGTAAGTAACATAGCTAGATTAGAACAGGCATAGAAGTTAAGTGACTGGCGTGGGCCAGGGTGGCACCATGCGAACAACAGGAAATGGAGGATTTGTGACAGAAGCTGGCACTAGAGGAAAGTGCCAGGCTGAAGAGTATGTGAAATTGATCACCTTGATGGGGGAGGGGCCCCAGGAGTGAAAATTCTGGAGGAGGAGAAGACTCTGGCTAGAGAGCAGTGAGGGTCTCTGGGTCTTGAGAAGCCAAAGAGAGAAGATGGGAAAAGACTTTCTTCTGAGGGTTACCCATTTTTCCTGCTGGTGACTGGAAATCTTTCCCCCCAACACTTCCCAATTGAAGGGACTTCATGAAGAGAAACCTGAGCAGACTTTACCTCAGCTTCTGTTGCCCAGGGGAGTCAACCTTTCTCTCAGGGAACTCAGCCTGAGTTCCCCCCCCAAACTCCAGGAGGGAGGGGAAAGGGTTTAGAGACAGGGACCCCTTTCCCCACTTTCCTTTTTCCATTCTTCCCTACCCATTATTCCTTTTGTATTACTGGATTGAGTTAACATTAAAAGTTATCTGTTCCCCAAGCTGAGTGTGAGTGAACAGACCAAGGGGAGACCTTTTGGTCTTGAGTAGTGGAGGGGGGACAAGAGTGAATTGGGGAGAGCAGCTTTAACTAAGGAGGGAAGGCAGAAGGGGGGAAATCTTCAAACCCCCTCTCCTCTCTCTGAGCCAACCCATTATATCTGCTATCTCCCCTGAACCTCACTTTGACAGGGGGTTCTCCTCTCTTTCCCCCTCTTCATACCAAAAGTCCAAGCTTCCCTTGGGGTACAAAACTTCCCTCCTTTTATCTTTTTTTAAGACACCATGGAAAAAGGTCTTGCTCCCTGCCTAAATTCCTGAATTCTGCCTGACTCTCACTGGCCTCATTTCCCATCTGGCTGTACAACTTTGGGATTTCTCTTACTTCTCCATCATGCTCCAGGAACCTGAAAAAACTGCAAGATCTTGGCATTCATGCCTTGTCTATATATACCCTCTATCTCTGGGATTGGAGAGTGGCACCATACATTCCAAAGTTTCCATTTAAAGAGGAAGCTCAGAACACATATCTCTTTTCATTTCCCTCTTGGTTGCACTACTTTTGGGACTTCTTTGACTTTTCCATCATACCCGTCCCCCTCACACCACCCTCCCACTTTATTTTTCCAACTTCCTTTGGTGTCTTCATCTTCCCACATTAGACTATAAGCTCCCTGAGAGGCAGAGACTTTCTTTTTTCATATCTGAATTTCTAGATTTTGGCACAGTGCTCAGCAAATAGTAGGCATTTAGCAAATATTTATTGACTATTGACTTGCCCCTATCTCTATATCTTTCTCCTTTTAAAACACCTTGTAGGGCTTTGTCCCTTGCTGTGACCCTGACTGGATACTAGAAATGATAGTGGTTTTTATCCCTTCTAGAGGGTTCCACTAACAAGACCATTAGAAGGTGAGCTGCTGGACAGCAGGTAATACTGTCTGCTTCTCTTTGTATCTCCAGGGCTCATGTTAAGCATTTAATAAATGCTCACTGACTCGCCTGCGAGCTGCCTTTGTCCCCTGCTCTGGCTCCTCTAGGCTGTGTGTTCAGGCTTCTGTCACATTCCCAATCACAGCACCAACAAGCTTCTGGCTGTCTTCTTGTACAGTCCGGACAGACATGGACCCCACTTTCTGGTATTTCGTTTTGGTCTTAATGATCACTGCTTCATCTGGTCTTCTTTGCTGTAGACTCTCTTGGGGGAAGTTGGTCTCAACTGTAACATTTCATGTCAACATCCTTGCCAGCCTCTTCTAGGCATCATTTTAGTTCTATAAGATTTCAAGATTGTGTGAGAGAGAGTGTGTGTATGTGTGTGTGTGTGTGTGTGTGTGTGTGTGTGTGTGTGTGTGTGAGAGAGAGAGAGAGAGACAGAGAAAGAGAGAGAGAGAGAGACAGAGACAAGACATTAAAGAGAAAGAGAGAGAAGACATTAAAGAGAGAGAGACAGAGAGACAGAGAGAAGACATTAAAGAGAGAGAGAGAGAGAAGATATTAAAGAGAGAGAGAGACAGAGAGAGAAGATATTAAAGAGAGAGAGAGAGAGAGAGAGAGAGAAAGAGAGAGAGAAAGAGAAAGAGAGAGAGAGCGCCTTTAATACCACACAAGATAGATGCTGCCTTTTTTCCAAAAATATGTTTTCTATTATCCCGTTTACCCTAGATCACAGAGGCTCTACATTTTCCTGGCAATGGGGGAAGGTTACATAGTATAGCCTGTGCTTTGATCCAAGTTTTACTTAGGACACCACAGCGCTACTCCCCAGCAGTGACTGCTGAGGAGAAAAAAAGGCTGCCAGACTTGATGAGGAGATGACTTTCAGCTTTACCTTTTGTGTTTGCTCCTTCCATGGTTCTTTGCTTAGCAGAAGCAGCATGCTGCTGGGAAGGAGGGTGAGAGTCTCCTGCAAGGTGACCTTGTTGTTTGGACTCTGGCCAAGATAACCAGGAGAGGACCCAGCTACGCCTCCTTCGTGGTGCCATGGCAACCAGCTGGCACTGAGTCCAAGCAGGAGAGGGGCATCGTGGTCACCCCATGCAACCACAGAAGCTGCAAAAAGCAGCAACAGAAAGTTGATAGCCTAAACAGGAAACAGGCACAAATGGGTCAAGTTGTTTTAGCAACTTCAAGACAGAGGCACACATACATACCCACCCACAATGTATAACTCAAGGCTTTCCTTCAAAAGCTACATAAAGAGGGCCTGAATTATAAAGGAAAAGGAATTTCTAAGGCTCAGGGTGGACAAACTCTGTTTTAAAGATGGTTTAGGGGTTCGCTTCCTTTTCTGAGTAAAGAAAGACCTGGGCATCTCAATGAAACACTGCTAAACTGGAGGCTACAGAAAAGTTAGTGATTCATTTTATGAGTGAGATACTTTAGGAAAAAATTACATTGACTGAAAGGCAAAGTAAGAAATAAAACTTGCCCTTTTTTTCAAAGTAAAGCTATTTTAATTAAGAAAAATAAAAATGAGCTATATCTGAAAAAAGAAAAAGTAAAACATTTTAATCTCTAGAAAATACCTAATATCATTTATGGAAACTTAGAACACAGATAGAGAGCTCTCCAGGAAATCCGGGCACTGGTTCAAAAAATATCCGAGGGCACACAGTCTTTATCCACTCAACCAATATGATATTGGAAAACTTTAACAACAGTAAAACAAATTATTAAAACCCATAAAAGACAGCAGTCAGAGGAATGACAAGAAGTGGCGAGGAGTCACTTGCATTTTATTTGGGAAAAGGAGAACACAGATGCAAACGTGTTTCTTCTATTGTTCGTCCATTAAAAAAAAACAATAAAGGGTAAATCTGAAATGCCCCAGCACCGACCACCTAAGCCATTTTCAGGTGCACAGACAGAGACTTTAGGCTGGGCCTCTCATCACTTTTGTCACTTTAAGTACAGCAGTCCTACTGGAGGCCCAGAAGTCTGCTTCATTTAAAAGAGTTTCAAAAGGCAGCTCTGGATAATTTAAATAGCACAGTGAGAACACCCACTTTCTTCTGGCAGCAGTGTGATGGCACTATTGTTTTTCAAAAATAAAAGGCAGGAGGAAAATAAAAGCAACAAGGCATTACACATTCTCTCTCTGGAGCACAAATACAAGCCCTAAATTTTAAGGAAGCAACAAATTACTTCTATAGATTGTACCTCTTCAAGAGCCACATTCTCAACAGATGTTGACTTGTAAGCAACATTTCTAATGTAACCCATCAGTTCCAACAGCCATTCCATTCTCTTCAGCACTCCTGAAAAGACAAGGACATTTTCTGACTAGGAATATGGGTAACAGTTTTCCTTTGAAATGCAAAATAGAGCAGTAATAACCATGGAAACCAAAGAGGAACACCTGGTGAGGACTCCATCAAACAATCCCAAGTTCTCACTGTAATAGTGTTGACCTGTGACGGAACAAAAGATATTGCTCTGACACTGTGAACATCAGGGTTTTGTTTTTAATGGTCGAGGAAGACGGTTGGCTTGGCTTCTGTTAACTAATTTATTCTTTAAATCTACTGCTACTAATACTACACTAGAGTGGAAATGAAGTAACTGACATTTCTTCCTCAGTGTTAAAAAAAAAATCAAAGGACTCTTTGAGTGGCAGTAAAACTTTTGACTCTTGAGGTCAAAAACTCTTTTTTTTTGCTGGGGTTAAAAATGATCAATTCATTCGTTTTAGCAAACAAACAAAAACAAACAGCTACTGCAGGGGAAATGAATAACGAAAACACCAGCATGAAGTCGGTTGTGTGTCCCCCCCTCTTTTTTTTAAAGTAATGGCTTGGAGAGAACAAAGACTTCTCAGCCCCAGCCAGATTTTCCAAGAACAAGTCATTCTAAATCTTTTGATGAGTTGTTCATTCGCTTTCTTGTATGTTATAAAGAATGTCTATAGAGACAACATGGTTGAGTAGATAGTGCTGGAGTTTTTAAGGCCTGCCCATGACACTGATTAGTTAGATGATCTTGCCCAAGTCACTTAACCTCAATGTTCCCAAGACAATTCCCTTGGGAATTATTTAATAGATAGGTAGCATCTGCATAGGTGCAGAGTTCCATCACGGGAAATTTCCCACACTGAATAAATTACTCATCCCTCACATTCTGATGTGAGAGATATCTATTATGTTTGGTTAATAAATGTCTTTTTAAAAATTATGCATTTTTTGTAACCCTCACCTTCCGTCTTGGAATCAATACTATGTATTGGTTCTGTAAAAATGGACTTGAATCCAGGACTTCAATACCCAGAAATCCTTGCTCCACTTCCCCAAAATGCCTTGTAATCTCACCTGGGCCAAGAGCAAGATGGAGTATTTAACCTGGTTGTGAATAGGCTCTTCCCCCTTTTTTTTCTACTTCTGATTCAGAGCACACACAGCTCTCCACCTAGCAGGCAAGATGTGAGTGATCATGAATAGGCTGTCTGGGCCTAGACACGTGCTTTTCTTACCTGTATTTTTCTTAAATTCTAAACCTTTAATAAACCTCTAAAAATGTAATACTCCTTGCAGAGAGAAACTAATTTCTACCTGCCTCAGCTTCCCCTAAATTTTAATCTTTACAGTACCAAGGCAGAAGAGTGGTATGGGCTAGGCAATGGAGGTTAAGTGACTTGCCAGGGTCACACAGCTGGAAAGTGTCTGAGGCCAAATTTGAACCCAGGACCTCCCGTCTCTAGGCCTGGCTCTCAATCCACTGAGCCACCCAGTTACCCCCCAATAAATGTCTTTTTAAAGTTATATATAGGTATATATAGATATAGGTTCTTTGGGTAAGCATTAAGGAAGAGGTAGCTGTCGAATCCACAAAAGGAATGCTATCAGCTCCGATGTCATTGTGGAATGGCATACAGCTGGCAGCTTAAGACTTATAATAGTGTCTGCTGATTCTTACCCCATACATCCAGAGACATTTGCAGCAGTAGGGAAATGGGGCAACAAAGGTGTACATATAACCTGTTTAGTACCATGAGATTTAGGCTGACATTCAAGATCACTGCTTATTTGCCCAAGCCATTCTGGATGCCAATGCTAAGCTAGGTCTAGGAAGGAAGCCTAGAAAGTCTAAGAAGCCCATGAAGCTTGTTTGTAAAAGTCTTTTGGTAATGACTTCAAGGTCATTGCCTTTCGTGATAGGATTCTTTGTATTTTTCTTGATGCACTTAAAAAAGTTCATCTGAGCAGGGGTCTGTGGGAGTCACCGTAATGCCAAAAGGATCCAATGCTCAAAAAGGGTTCAATGAATTCTTCTCCAGAAGTCATCAAAAGATGGCAAAGAAGGTGGAAGAACTTCTTGCATTAGGCAAGCAGCATTTGGCCCAAATCTTATGCATATTTAGTATTTTAGCAGGTACATCCCATTTTATGAGTCAATCATATGGCAGTCTGATTCTATACTAAACACTTCAATAGAAGCCTTTGATGAGACTGTTTGATTTGGAGGGAGGGAGGGAGGGAGGGAGGGAGGGTGGAAAGAAGGAAGGAGGGAAGGAGGGAAGGAGGGAAGGAGGGAAGGAGGAAAGGAGGAAAGGAGGAAAGGAGGAAAGGAGGAAAGGAGGAAAGGAGGAAAGGAGGAAAGGAGGAAAGGAGGAAAGGAGGAAAGGAGGAAAGGAGGAAAGGAGGAAAGGAGGAAAGGAGGAAAGGAGGAAAGGAGGAAAGGAGGAAAGGAGGAAAGGAGGAAAGGAGGAAAGGAAGAAAGAAAGAAAGAAAGAAAGAAAGAAAGAAAGAAAGAAAGAAAGAAAGAAAGAAAGAAAGAAAGAAAGAAAGAAAGAAAGAAAGAAAGAAAGAAAGAAAGAAAGAAAGAAAGAAAGAAAGAAAGAAAGAAAGAAAGAAAGAAAGAAAGAAAGAAAGAAAGAAAGAAAGAAAGAGAAAATCCCCAATGGTGGAAGATAACAACGGAAATTATAGAAGATTGGCAGATACGTATGCATTACTTGATCAGAAAGGTGAGGAAAATGCCTCTCTCCAAAGTGAGGGGGATCTAAGAGTCTTAGATTCCAGAGCCTGGAGACTTGGCAGTTCTGTCACTTCCTATCTGTGTAACTTGGGACAAATCAATTAGCCTCTCTGAGTTTCCTCTTCAGTTAAATAAGGAAAATAATACCTGGACAAGCTACATTCACAGAGTTGTTGTAAGAATCATCTGAACCTCACATAAGAGCTATAAAGTACATGGTAAACAATAAAACAAATCTGCACATTCATCAACAATGGCTAATACCAGAGAGCATTTACAATATTAGAAAAGTGCTTTGCATGTTATCTCTTGTGATCCTCGCCATAGCCCTGGGAGATGGATGGTTTTACTATTCTTTTGGTGGTTATTGTTTGGTCATTTTTCAGGCATGTCTGACTCTTTGTGACCCATTGGGGTTTTACTGCCAAAGAGAGTAGAGTGGTTTGCCATTCCCTTCTCCAGTTCTTTTGACAGATGAGAAAACTGAGGCAAACAGGGTTTTGTGACATGCCCAGAGTCACAACAGTAACTATCTAAGGCCAGATCTGAATTCAGAAAGATGAGTCTTCCTGACTCCAAGCAAGTGCTCTACTCACGGAGCCACCCAGCTACCCTCATTTCCATTCTACAAATGAGGAAATTGAAGCTGAAAGAGCTTCAGTGAATTGCTCAGGATCATAGAGCTAAAAAGAACCTGAGGCAGGATTTGAAGTCAGGTTTTCTTTCAAGTCTAATAGTCTTCACTGTGCCATCTAGCTACCTCAATATTTGTATTATCATAGGATAAACTAGAACTTTCCTGGGCCTGTAGAGCACAGCATAATCAGAAATTGAAAGCTCTTCATACTAATAATACTTTCCATTTCTAGAATTTAGAAAACAATGGATGCCTCAAAAAAAGACTATAACCATAGATCCAGACATGGAAGAGATCCTGAGTTTACTTACACTAAATCTCATTTTACAGAATAAGAAACTGAGGATAAAAGAGGTTAAATAAGTTGCCCAGGGCCACACAACCAATCAGTACCCGAGGACCTGAGCCTAGGACTTCCTCCCTCCAAGTCCAGCACTCCAACCACTGTATCATACGGCTTCTCCCGTGAATTTCTCCATAAGCTGGGATTGCACCCATTTTCATCTCCGATCCCCATGTTTTGTACAGTGATTACAAATAAAAATGTACGTTCCTATGGTGCTAGAAGATGGACAAAACAGGACCCTGGGAAGTAGGTGATACAAGCAATAACCCTCTCATTTTATTTCTTAAGAAACTGAGGCTAAATGAGGTTGGTGAGTTCCTTATTTATTGTCACGTAATTACGGGCATGTTACAATTATCACAGGAACCCAGGTCTCCTGACTAAATTCAGTGCTCTTTCTGTTCCACTAGTTACTAGTTAATTTTTGTTCAAATGAAGTGAAAATAACTGTCTCTTTCTACCTGATGCATCTCACTAATTTATCTAATCAGTAGTACTAATCTGTCTTCCATTCCTGGAATGCTCTCTCTTCTTGTCTCTGGCTTTCTTCACGTGGCAGCTCAAATCCCACTTTCTGCAGGTCTTTTTTTACTCTCAATTCGCAATGCTGGTGCCTTCCCTTACATTTCTTCCAATTTATCCTGTATATCTCTTACATGAACAGGGTTGTTTATGAGATGTTTCCCCCTTTTCCATGTGAATTCCTTGAGGGTGGGGACTGTTTTGGACTCTATTTGTATCCTCAGCATTCACGCAGGGACTCCCAGAGTAACCACTTAATAATGCTGATAGACTCGACTTAAGATAAAGAAATAGAATCTGTGGGCCATCGAAAAGCTCTCAAAACCCTCCGGTGTTCTGAGAAATTTGAACCTTGTCTCTGAAGGACTCTGTATTCCAAATTTAAAGCAGATGATGGGGGTTCCATCACCCACCCTCTCCCTTTAAAAACAAATAAACTTACTTTTGCATCAATGTGCTCTCACCTGTGTTTGCATGGCTTATAATTCGGGCATGATATAAACCATGTAACATCATCCAAGCAACTGTTTCTCTGTCTTGACATCGAACTGCAACCTCAATAACATCATTCCAGTGCATCAGAGGAAATCGACCTTGAGAGACTAAATATACTTTCACAAAGGCAGCCTTCTTTATGTTGTTCTGAAAATGGCAAATCATTTAGTTAGCATTAATTTAATCTGTCTCTGTGTTTGCTGTGCCCCTAAGGGCTAGGCTAAAAGCAGAGAGGCTGACTGAAGGTGGCCACCACTCCAAAGGCTAAGACAGTTTATTCCTGGCAGGAGGCTGCATTGCCTGTTTCTGAATTCTATTAAAATTGTCCATTAGAGATGGCGGGTCTTGATGGTAGGCACTATCTTTCTTCAAAGATATTATAAATGTGTTCAGAGGTTAATTAGTGAGAACATTTGATAAATACATCCCAGAAATAATGGGCTCTGGTGTTCCCAGTGCATGACAGGACAACAGGCTCTCAGAGTGACACAATAACTCTTTTGGGCCATTTATTCCACTGTAGTGGTCATGTGCTAATAGTACTCACGGGACCCAAATGGGTAACATGCCAACCATAAGCTTTTTACTGCCAGGAATTGCTCTAGACACCACACCTCCAACAAAATGGCAAGGCTGTGAAAGACAAGGGCTACATCCTCCTATTTCTTTTGTGTCCTTGCAAAGTGCTCATCTCAACTTCTATAATATCCCACAATTGGGAAATGGCAGAATAAACCATGGTTTATTAGTCTAATAGAATATTATTACAACATAAGTATAGTTCTCCCTGAAGAGCCTTTGGAAACACAAAAAGCCTCATATAAAAGGTCGCAGAACAAAGAATACAGTCTTAGAATGTATACATTGACTACAATTGTATAAAAAAAATAATAGTAGCAGCAACAAAATCCAAAAGCAGAAATGGAGACAAGTAAACAAAATGTTGCTGTTATTTTTGTTAAAAAGCTTATTTTGTTAAAAGTTTATATAGTATGTTTAATAAATTATGAAAGTTGAGAATTTATTTATATTTATTTATTATTTGTAATTTTCTTTTAATTGAACTATTCTTTCTTGTTAAGTTGATGATAGAATTATTTTTAAAACAACATCAAATACCCAATGTTCATTTTTGCACATTGATGTCTCTAAAATGCTTGAGGTGTTTAAAAAACCTGAGAACAATTAGGCTAATGAATTTAGAATCCATTTTGAAATTAGTCACTTGCAGGCTAAAAGCAAAAGTGCTTCAGCCCCCCCCCCCCAAAGCCACTACTGCATTCTAATTTGAATCTTCAACCCAGAAAAAAAGGAAGCTTTCATAGAAGATTCTGATATCATTACCTTAGTAATATGGGTAATACGATCAATCTCAGCATCTGTCATTTCTGAAAGGCATTTTGCTGCATTGATATACAGGTCGACATCACTTCTCTGGCAAAGAAAAATTCCAAGCATATAAAAATGCATTTAGACACCAGGAAAACAAGCCTATTTCGAATCCTTTTAAAGAAGAGAAAGAACACCATCTTTTTGGTATTCTTTTGTCCTTATGAAGAGATCTGATAAGATTTTCTACATTAATCAAACACAAGAAAATTGACAATACTCTTTCTTTTAAATGTACTTAATATTCCCCTTGCAGTGATAAAAGACATAAGTGGGCTCAAATATTTTCATTCCTTTGTTTATTTTTGACATCTCGAAGAATGACTTCTGTCATCTGTGAGCAATTTTTTTTATCAGTCTAAAGAAACTAAGATATAGGTGTCTCTCCAGCCTACTAGTATTTTGATAGCATTTTTCCTTCTGAAATCTCATAAAATATGTAAACTTAAAAGAAATATTCTTGCCTGAATATTTTCTCAGCAGACTATCATATGAAGTCTCTTCTCTTTAGTTTCAAGAGTCAGTTATTCTACAAAGAGGCCTTGAGTGAATTCTCTGGTTCAGCCCTGGATGATCTATGTCAAGTCTGTACAAAACCATGGCTCTAAATTTTAAACCTTGACAACCCAGATCTTGAAAGCGTAAAAACTCCCAGTAAAGAATGTGGTCATTTCTCATTAATTCCCCACCCATTTTCCTAAAACATTTACCTCCTCGCCTTGCCAAAAGGCTCTAAAAGAATCCTAAATATAAATTATAAAGGAATGCAAATATTTTTGCTCCTTACCCGAATCTTGTTTGGCAAAAGATCAAAGATTTTCTCAGTAGCCCAGCAGAGTTGACTCCAGAGGTACTGAGCTGGACTGGGCAGTTTCATAGCCTGGCTAAGTCCCTGTAAGGCAGTAAGGCACTCTGACATAACTCAGGATCCTGGACAGCAAGAGAAGCTTCAAAAAGCTGCACCATAAACACTTCAGTGAAAACCTGGAGCTGGTCTTCAGATACATGTTTCATCCACAGTGGTAGAGACGCCAAAAGGTACTTTTTTGTTTTCAGCTGGAAGCAAAGAAGGGGATTTGTGTAAATAGTAAAGACAAAAGTCAAAGGCCGATACTACACGGAACTTTAAATTCTTCCAGCTAACTGATGCAATGAAGAGTCACAGAAGTTCGTGGCTTTTCTTTGGCTTTCGACATGTATGTCTCCAAAACAAAATCTTATTAGCTTTTGGATTTAATTTTTCCCATAGTTTCACAAGCCAGAGGAGTCGTTGATATTGGTAATGTCTGCTTGGCTGCTCTTTCCTCTTAGTGATATTGATGTGTATGTGTAAGACTGGGGGGTTGAGGGGGGGGGGCAGAAAGAGGGGGAAGAGAACACATTTTGCACCAGGAGTTTTCTAGCTTTAATTATGTGCTCTTGCTGATCAGTGCAATAAAACAGTTCTAGCCAGGTATGGTGGAGAACACCTGTAGTCTTGCTATTGGGGGAGTCTGAGGCCACTGGATCACTTTGATATCAGAAATTCTGATCTGCTTTGGTCTAAAAGTCCATGGGGTGTCCACACTAAGGAGTGAGCTCATAGGAGCCGAGCTGCCCCTGGCAAGCCAGCCAAGGATGGAAAAGCAGCATGTAAAAGGGTGCTGATTAGCACCGGAAGTAATCACCAGCCTGGGCGAGTTTAAGAGATCTAGTCTAAAAGGGGGTAAATGGAAAAATAAATAAAACACTGTTTCTCAAGGAACATATTTTCATGAAAGACAACTTCTTGGGAAAGGAAAGGGCTAAAAAAATCCAAGTTCGGCATTACCATCAGCACCATGACCATCAGCACCACCATCATCACTAATATTTCTAGGCCAGGCCTTGTGCTAAGTGTTTTACAGTTACTATCTCACTTGATCTTTACAACTCTAGCGGGTAGGTGCAATTATTGTCCTCAATTGATAGATGAGGAAAATGAAGCCAACAAGTTCAGTGACTTGCTCAGTGACTCACAGCAGGTGTGGTCAGAAGCTGGACTTGAACTTGGGTTTTCCTGCCTCTAGTCACTGGATCAGCTAGATGCCCTAAAATAGTCTCTCTACCACGGTTTGCTGCCTCTTCATATCAATACCACTGCAAATGAGTGTTAGCTCTTTAACTTGAAACACAGGCCTGGAAAAAAATGGATTTGCACCTAGTAATATTTGAGCAATCTACTGTTACTATTAAAGAACAACTAAAGGTCCTGTCAGTTGAGGAACAGCTGTCCTTTCCAACAACTCTGAATACACCAATGTTGGCTCAATGAGGTTTTTATAGTAGATTTTGTTTGAAATAAAGACATCATAGCCCACAAGAAGAGACTCTTAATTAAACTCAGGCAGAGCCCCTCAGATTACTCTACATTTAATTTCTTGCCAAAGAAGACAAATGAAGTTGTCAGCTAACACTTGTACAGAGAGTCTGCTTAGGGTATAACAATCTTTTAGATGATCTCCATAAAGGAGGTCATGGGTCTCATATAGTGGTACCAGAATCAATTTGCTAGACTTGCATAATTGTTGTCTACACAAAAATTCACAATAGCACAAATTAAAAACCAGGGTTTTGGTATTTGAGGCTAGAGATGTCTGGAAAACAATGAAAGGTTTTCAGCGAGACAGAGAATATGTGTGTTCCTCGTTCCATTAGAACTGTTAGAAAAACCTTGAAAAAGACATTTTTAGTGATTATTAAACTATTCACAATAAAGGCTGTTTAGTTTAGGATACTATCAGCCATCATGCCCTAAAAGGGGTTTCTAAAGATTATGCATTAAGATGTGTATGACTTTATAAAAGAATTTTTGAATATTAGAGGACTATAATTCCTGCACATTGAGAATAAATAAAGTTCTTACATTTAGGAATAGTATAATACATTCCTACTAAGCAGGGAACATTTATATATTTATAAGAGAAAGGGAAGGAATGCTTCTCTGGTTGTAAGATTCCTTTATTTGACTTTTGGTCTATAAGTCAGTCAGTAAACATTTAAGTATCTGCTTTTTATATCCAGCACTATACTTCAGGGCAAAAATACAAAGAAAGACAAAAGGCATTCCCTCTTTTCAAGGAGGTCACAGTCAAACATATCAGCTATATAACAAAGAGGAAATATCCAGGATAAATTGAAAATAATCAGCAGAGAGAAGGCATTAGTATTAAGATACTTTTCTATCCTTCTAAGCCTCAATAGATACCAATAGGCATTAAATCATGTCAAGACTAGAAACAGAGACCCTAATGAACTGCTTTCTCAAAAGACTCAGTTTAGTGAAGAATAGGAACAAAGACCTTTAAAAGAAGTAAAACCTGGCTCCTGCTGGCTATGAGAACTTGAGACCTACAGAGTAACTGAAATTATAATTATTAATGAAAAGGTAAGAGTTTAAATTTTTTGAAATCAGATTGTTAAACTATGTTTTAGCAATCAAATGAATAAATGAAATAAAATAATATAATCTATAATTACATATTATAAATATATAAATGATCAAATTAAATCAAATTACAATTTAGCATGCAAATCAAATGATCTATGTTGATTCTAAGTGAATTCTGACATTGTGTGAAAAAATGATGTGCTGAAGCTTAATAGCAAAAGAAGTTGAGAATACCATTCCTATAACCTCACCCAATGTAGCTGAGTGTTGATATGAAAACTAGCCACCAAAATATTTCTCTCTTTCTGTCCTTAATTTTAATTAAACAAACATTAATTATCTAGTTTTTGGAAGACAGCAGGCCAATTACTAAGCACCACAGGGAACTTAAATTCATAGAAAAAATGTGAACTCAATATATAGCATTTAGAAACATTTCCAATTATTTGGAAGATAGTGGGATCCCTCTCAAGAGGTCCTCAAAAAGAAGCTAGATATTCAAGCACTGTGCTAACTGATAGGTGTGTAAAGAAAGACAAAAAAGAAAAAAAAAGCATCCCAAGTCTTATTGAGGAAGGTCTTTTTAGTCAAATAGGTGTTTGGTCAAGTCAAGAATTGCTTAATAAGACAAGATTTTTCATTAAAAGAAGCAGTAGTTGGTAAAACCATTTGAAAGAGAGTTTGGCAAAAAACAGAAGTAAGAAAAGGTATTTTGAAAGTATTAAAGGATAAAAATTAGAAGGTGTAAGATATATTTAAATATAACTTTAACTAATTGATTTCATCATCATGTACAGTGGAACCATAATTTGGGCCATAATTTTGCAGACCTGAATGTCAGTATAGGGGATGAAGAAATATCATTAAAAAGAAGAAAGACTAGCAAAAAACAGCCTAAATTGACCAAGTATATGTAGAAGAGATCTATGCTAGAGGAGACAAAATTGTGAAAACACTTCAGGATTAACATTTGAAGCACAGGAAAGAAGGAAACACACCAAACATCTGGGGGGAAATGTTTAGATTTATCCAAAAAGGCAATCAAGAAAACATCAGTAACTACTGACCAATATTCTACTCAAAACATATGAGAGCTATCCATACATTGATGGTATTATCCAAGAGAATATTAGTAGGAAAAAGTAATGCTTGAATCATATTTTTAATATTTTAAAATTTACAAAAATGTAAAAAAACAAAGTCCCATTGTGATTATTGTTCACTGATTATGAAAAACCATTTGATTCAGTAGCAGTCAGGCTATTTGCCTTAAAGATTCGTTTCCAATGTCTGCATTCGTGTTTTTCAAAATTTCCTAATTGATAAAATAACAGAAATAACCCTATTCAGTTATCTTCAGATGAGGAAGAAAACAGGAAGATATCTGCTTATCTAAGACGTTCACCAATGAATTTGAAAGATCTAATATAAAGTTCATACTGAAGAGTTTCTTTGTGAATGCCTCTTGGTTGCAACACTGCAGAGGATCTAGAAGTTAGAAACGTTCAGAACAGTTGGGCCATACTATCCATACATGAAAGTAGATATGAATGGAAAAAGAATGTCTGAGGCCCAAATAATGACATTTTTTTTAGAAAAAATCTAAAGTTTTTCTCTCAGCATATACTGTTGAGATAGACAGTACAGAACAGGAAGTAGAGAGTAAGCTAGATTGCTTTCAGGAAATTACAAAGCTTCTTTGCTTCTTTAGTGACCACTCCGCCCCCCTCCCCAGAAGCTTCCCCAAGGAAATTTAATATCATTTTCAATTTTTTTAACTTCTAAATTTAAACAGTTCTACATACAAAGTACATTGTGAAAAGATTGTATACAAAACTACAAACCTCTACAACCTATAACTTGACTTTCTTACTAGGTATGCCATAAAATCAACATTAATTTTAAAAGTTGCCTTGCTTTTATCTATATTTCTTTTCAGCCTTTACGATGTTCCCATTTATTCATTTTTAAAGTATCTTCTATTACTGTTTTTCCTCCCATCCATGGAAACCTCTGTTAATCAAGGTGGAGAAAAATAAACACAAAACACTTAACAACACATATGCATGGTGTTAAGCAAAACAAACTCCCACACAGACTGTTTCTGAAAATGTGGGGCTTATTTTGCTACATGAGTTCATTATTTCTCTAAGAAAAGGAGCCATAGGCTTCATCTTTGGTTTTCTAGAACTGTGGTTGGTTGTTGCATTGACCAGAGATCTTAATCTTTAGTTGTTTTTTTAAATGGCATTGTTACTGTTCTAATTCTCCTCACTTTACTCTGCATCAGTTCATACAAATCTTCCCAAGTTTCTCTGAAACTACTTTGTCATTTGGTTACAAAGGCACATCTCTTTAATAACAACAATTTACCAGTGTTGTGTATGGCATCAAGATATATCTGAAAAATGTAATAAATATCACACTGAGCAATGGAAAGGTGCATAAGTGTCAACAGGCTACAACAAAGGGCCCAAGGAACTTCAAGAAAGAACAAGACTAGGGGTTACTAAGTGGCTCAGTAAAATGAGAGCCTGCTCTAGAGACAGGAAATCCTGGGTTCAATTCTGGCCTCAGACACTTCCTTGTGACAACCACTTAACCCCCACTGTTCCTAGTTTTTACTGCTTTTCAACCTCAGGACCCATACACAGTATTGATCCTAAGGCAGAAGAGTTAAAAAGAAAAAAAAAGAACTGGTAAAAGATGTCATCTGGGAAAGATATGATAGAAAGAGAAGATGAGCTATTCACAAGGCAAGAGCAAGGGATGACAAGTGAGCAGCAAGAATAGCTCAGTAATGCCCTCAGGATAGCAATAGAAAGTAAAGAAGGCCTCTAGTATCTTGGAAGGAACCTGTAAAATGATTCCTTTGAGATGTAAAATTCTCTAGTTCTCTTCAAAAGACAAAATCATGACCCTAGACTATACCTTGCATTACATCTAGCCACCCACAGAAAACCAGGCCTACTTGAACTTCTTGCAACTTGTTTTCTCTCCAATTCTTTCTTTCCACCTCTAGATCCTCTCCAGAGACAATGCTCTTCCTCCCCATCCCCACCAGGCTTGGGACTATGCCCTACAGCTAAACTGTCCTAACTGATGAGTGAGTAGGTGGGTAAATGAACATTCTCTAAAGCTGACCTCCTGGGCTATTTTGCCATCTTCTCTGATCCACAAGGCATGAAATAAATCCCCCTGCTTTGGTCTCAGCCTATTTTCCACCTCTTATTCTTGGCTAATCAAATCAATACAATCAAGGACATTAGAAAGGATGTGAAAGTCAACTGTCCAATGGCTTCACTCACAATTCCTGTGCATCACCAGATCAATGCTCCTTTTCCTAGCTATTTTCCCTTATAAGTGTGGAATCTTTCATGACTGTATACATAAGTTCCTAAAGGCAAGCTTGGGTCATTTTGTATTTATATTCCCTGCCCCTGGCACATGAGTGCTTACTAGTGCTTCTTCATTCACTCATTAATTTTTTAAGAATAAGATCTTATTAGTGTTTATTGAAGTAGGAAATAAAAGATAAGATTAAATTAGTTGCAAAATATGCATAATTCTGTTTTTTTTAAGTAAATAAATAAGTAAATATTTAAGTAAAATAAATAAAGATGTAGTGGAAGTGTTTTATATATCTATTTTATATATCTATTTGCTATTAAGCTTCAGCACATCATCTCTTGGATAATACCATCAATGTATGGATAGCTCTCATATGTTTTAAGTAAATAAAGATGTAGTGGAAGTGTTTTCTTTACTGACTGACAATGCAAATACCATGGAAGTAGCATGAGAATTCATAAGGGATGAATACACACACACACACACACACACACACACACACACACACACACACACACACACACACACACGTATAATTATTGCAATATATATCCTGAACAAATCCCCCAAGTGAGCAGTAGTTTCTTCATTTGTAAAATGGGGATAATAATGTTTTACCTGTTGGGAATCTAGGTTAATCAATCCATCAATCAAACATTTTCCATTGACTAGGTAACACCTGGGAATAGAAGACCCTCTGATTTTTTTTTTTAAAGATATGCCAATCAAAGGCCAACTTTAGACATTGTTTGGAAAAGAAACTAGGTTCTCTAATAGTATCCAAACTCTTATTTACTACATACATTCAGACTGTGGATTAGCGGTGGCACCACCCACATTCCCAACAGCATAGCGGCATTTTGAGATGATTGTGCCTGGGTTACCATAATTTCAATGGATAACTGCTGAACTTCTTCACCTAAAAGAGAAGGGAAAAAATATTAACATAGTATTTTCTCTAATGATTTAAGGCATTTCAAGTTGAACACAGGAAACATGATTTGATTTCTAAAAACACAACAAGCATCATTTAAACTGACTATTCCAACAAACCTTATGGATGAGAAGTCACTTGAAGCATATTTTCAAGTAAATATGCAACTGACAAGGACTGCATGCCTTGGACCTCCATGAAAGTTCCATGAGCTCAAGAAACTTGAATCCAAAATTGTATTAGCTCCTTGATGAAGAAATTTTGACCTTATACCATGAGAAGCTAGATACCTTGATCTTACACCAAAGGGCTCCTCTACAGTAAGATTCAGCTGTGCCTGGAGTTATTTAAATACAGTCTCCAGATTTACATCAGCATAGCTGTTCCCTGATTTTTATTTCTCTGAATTTTGTTTTAAACTAAAGCTATAATAGATCTCATTCCGGATTTGAGGACCCTCAATTTAATAATTCAAAATGACAAATATTCCAATACTATTTCAAAAATATTATTGTGTAGTACATGGGTTGTTAACCTAAGGTCTGTAAAATATTTTTGATAACCATACTTTTAAATAATTCATTTTTTATAATCCTATGGATTTTATGGATTTTAAAAAATGTTCTGAGAAAGGGGGAAAAGGCTTTAGTAGATTGCCAAAGTCCATCCATGACACATAAATGTCTAGATTATAGAGGTGTCAAATTTATGGCTCTCTGTAGAATTCCAAAACTCCCATTAAATGTAATTGGGAAATGTTTAACAAAATAAATAAAAATACAATACAATATGATAGAGATAATGTATTTCAGTTTTCTAAATTGATATGCAATCTATAGGGATCCATTTCTATTTAAATTGGACACCACTAGTTTAGAACATTGAAAGAGGGCCAGAGAATCATAATGCTGTAAGATTACTAGTAGTTAGTTTGTTTCTCTCAAAAGGTTTTTTGGGGGAAATAAAAACATGTTCTGGATCCATTCAGTTCAGATACAAAATGTCTCCATGGATAATTTCCTTTTATGTTTTAATCTGGTGGTATGGACCAAGCAAGTTCTTTGAGTGCTATCCTTGGGCAAAATTTCTCTGTGCCCTCCAACATTCTGACTGGCATTCTCAAATTCTCTATCAAAACTGGCTGGAAGGGGGCAGCTGGGTGGCTCAGTGGATTGAGATGGGAGGTCCAGGGTTCAGATCTGACCTTAGACACTTTCTAGCTATGTGACCTTGGGCAATTCACTTAATCCCCGTTGCCTAGCCCTCCTTAATCTCTCTGGGTCTCATCCTCTTCTAATGCAGGTCTGTCTACTGTAGCTTAAGACAAAAAGTGCCCCCCCCTTCCATTCCTCAGTACCCTGTAACCAAGGATAACTGATTATTAAGCTTCATAGGTAAAGAGGACATAGTCTAGTCTACACCAAGGAAAGGCCATTGGACCTTAGGATTGCTGGGAGTCACAAGCCCCACTGGAGTTCTGTTTTATCATGAGCAACAATTCCAGTCCATATGAAGGCAATTTTGCTGCAACTTGTACCTCATGAGGGTCCTATATTGCCAAACAAGTCTTTTGCCTGTTTTGCTTACAATGTGAAGAGCTATTTTGTTCTTACATAAATAGATCAAGTAAAATTTTTTAAATTGTCTTGACATACAATTCAAGTCATGCCCTGAAGTTCTAAAGCTATCTCCATCCTCTAAAAAGAGATTGATTCCTTGGCAAAAAAACAGTAAGAATTTTAAATTACACTTAGCAAATTGCATTAGAGTCCCATGTGACATCTGATGGTGCATGGTGGAACCTCTCATGGTTACATGGTTACATGGCACAGGTTTGTTAGCAGCGGTGGCCAAACGGGCCTTTTTAATTCTAGGAATTTTTGTCCTTTCAAACTTTTCCCTAGTTGTTGTATTAAAGTCTATGCCAAGCTCAAGGGAAAAACTTTTGTATACGACTCCTGAGAATCATGACCATGTTAGAGACGTAGTAAATTTAACTTTTAAGTAATCTGTTTTTTGTTTGAAATGCATGTATTTAACTGTTGCATTGTGTAATGTACCGTACACTTGAAAAATGATCTTTCTGATTTTTCTCTTTTGTTTTGTTAGTTTTAAATATGATTTTTTAACCTTGATTTATACCTGATATTAGGTGTTGAAGTATCAGTTTACAATGTCTAACATCCCTGACAATGTATACCTCAAAGCTTAGACCCCTGAAACCTGCCACTGGTTTCTAACTCTTATGGGATTATAACTGATATTTGAGTCTGATTACAGGAAAACCACCAAAGGACTGCTGACAAGCCCCTGATCAGTGAGGATAAGCTAATGATCATGGATGTCCACAGCCCCTGTAGGGGTGATGAATATCAAAGTGAGGACGCTGCCTCAGGGAAGAGTGGAAAGAGTGAATATTCAGCAAAGCTCTGAGCCAGGCACCTTCTGACTTAGCATGGAAGACAGGAGACTACCCTCACTTGGCTCGGACTCTGGCTTGTTTGTCCCGTTGTTGCAGATTGAGCTGAAATCAGACGAGGGGACCACATTCCCCTGTCAGTCAGATTTCTGCCTCTCTTTTTCTTTTGGCATGGCAAATGGTGGTACCTGCAATATCACACCTGACCTACTTCATTATAGGCTATAGGCTACCTCCAATAGATCTTGAATACATCTCAGGGACTCCATATATTTTCCCCCTTCTTATTCTTGGGAAAGGTGATTCATCTATTATTTGTATGACTTATTTAGTGTATTCTTAAAGTTGTAACCGAGCCATACATCTTTTACCAAGTCTATTGTTTTTGTAAAAGAATATTTACCATGTTGGAATGTTATTTGTGTTATCTTCGGGCTATGTATATATTTAGATGCAGGATTAAATCCTGGGCAGCATCTCATCTTCCTGAGGGGGGATTGTGAAAGTAAACAAAAAGTTCTTAAGACTAAGGATGTTTGAAAGTAATTTTAGGGAAAGATGCCACCAATAATTTGGACTAAGAAAGCATATCTCCCGGATAAGATACTGTCAGGATTCCAGACAGACTAAAAGATGACAGCAATAGAGGATGTCCCCAGAAATCAAACACTGTATCATAAGGCTCTGAGTGAGACGTTGGATATAATGAATGGAACTGGGGGTGGTGGGGAGTGTAGGGCCCTCCAACCACTTCTGTCCTTCCCGTGCTCTGTTATTTTATCTTGATTGTAAAACCCTTGTGCCAAAAGGGGGAGTGCCCCCAACGGCTCCTTATCAACGCTTCTATCAATCATTTTTTACATGTTAAGGAACACCTCAATCTAGTTAGACTCTGTGTAATGATGTATAATATCTGGTGAGAGAATCTTGAAAGGTTTAGATATCATATATGGGATGTTTCCCAAGATACTGGGAGGGGATGTGGCGGGGATTGTGGGAATTTGATATAAATTTGCACCTTTCTTTCCTTTCTAAAAATAAAGCTTTGAAAATACATTTCAGTTTCACTTCCACTCTTTGATTGAGTTGGGAATTAGAGGTCTTTTCTCTCTAAGAAGAAGCCTCTGGCTCCCTGGCGTCCTGGAAGATGCTTGCTCCTTGTTCCACAGGACTCCCGATATCCAAGAATTTGCTCTCCTATTACCCCACATCCTTCCTGACATCCAGAAGATAGACTCACCCACAGACTAAATTAAAGTTTGTCCAACCAGGAAGAACCCAGGAAAAGTGACGCCACCAGGGTTAAAAATTTTAGAAAAAAGAAGTTTGCACTGTGCTCTCTTGGCTAGGAAGCAGCAGGAGTGAACAGGACATGAAGAGAGCAGTGAGTTCATCAACTAGCCGTGTGATTTCTTTTCTTTCTCCAACCTGCTTTCATTCTCTAATAAATAATTATAAATTAATATATAGTCTCCAGAGAATTTTAATCCTAATCGCATTTCCCTAGATCAGTGAAATTTCCCAAACAAAAAAAAACAAAAACAAAAACAATCATGGAACCACCATTCAAGAATGGAAAGGAACAAATGGAACAGCTCTATAAACCTGGAATGTAGTCTAGTACGTATTTGACCACTCGGGTCATGTTGCATGGAATGTAGCTCGTGGTTCTCTGAACATATATTTACCAAAGTTCAGTCTCATAAGAGGGGAAAGCAGGGAAGCCCAATTCACAGGAGGATACTGGTAATTTTCTCCAACAGTTGCTATGGGTTTCATGGCTACTTTCACCAGGGAAGGAGGAACAGATTCAGGACCTATAACAGAGAAGACAGAAACAAATCACCACCATAAAAATGCATCCTCACAGAAAATGGCAGGGTCCAAGGAGATCTAGGAGAAAACGAAAGTAGAAGAGACTCCCTCTTCTATGAGTTTCTTCATCCTGCTGAGCCACACTTGCCCTTCCTCCTAATCTCAAGCACCATGAGACTTTGGAATAGAAAAGTAGTCATGAGAGTAAAGAAGGTGCGGAGTGGTAGGCAGTTGTAGCAATACCCTGTGGACTAGACTGGGAGAAAAAGGACCAAGGAGGCAGTTGCTGAGTGTGGTCAAAGAGTGCCAGCCAAAATATTTCTCTGATAAGTGGAAATTCATTTATACTAACAAGTTCTTTTGGGGGGGATCCCAATAGACCCACCCCACCATCACGGTGAAGCTCGTTATTCAGTTACATGTTAATATCTTACTGTCAGCTGCTCTAATAATTATTGATAAATAATTCATTGTTATAAACTTTAATGAAGTGTTGATTGGGTGGGAAAAGGAAGAAAGAAGATCAAAAAGCAGATGTCTACTCTCAAGTCCTCCTCATTCTTTCACAGGAAATAGGGACAGACTTGTTCTTAGGAGAATGACAGAACAATAATGATAGCTACCCTTTAGAAGCACTTTACATATATTAACTCATCTCACCCTAATAACCACTTTGTGACGAGGCATGTGCTATTACTGAGGAAACGGAGGCTGTCAGAAGTTAAATGACTTGTCCATGGTCACACTGTTAGATTGTGCTAGTCAAGCTTTCAATTCAGGTCTCCTAACCCAGGTTTTGTGCTGCATCTACTGCACTATCAAGTGACCTAACTCTTTGAATGTTTACATTTTTTAAATCACTTAACTAAGGGCATAATTGGTCAGTATAGTCCAAAATGCAGATTTTTGTCCCAAGACAAATATCACTGCATATGTTTCTCAGAAAATTTCTGGTATTCTCTGGCTCCTATGCCATCTTCAGTTAAGGTAAAATTGGCCAAAAGTGGAACCTCTGGTTTTGTCTCCTTCCTCACATATAATTAGAATCTGCTCCCCAGAACTCTCTGTCCCAGCATCCCACTTTTGTTATCACATGACATCCTTGTTTTGGAGATAAAGATTCTGTGTGACCCCGCCCCTCTCTCTTTTTTCCAGGGACATGACTGAGAAAATTTCTCTTTACTCACGCTTTTACTTTTGACTTTTTATTTCCTCTACTTCAAGTGATTATTAATAAATATTATAAAATATAACACTTGGAGTTATTGGATATTCATTTTAATCTTACACTCACCAACATATATCTAAATTTGCTCCCATAAAGAAAAGGCCTGGGTGAAAAAGTTATTTTTGCCCATAAAATTTCAAGGCAAAGCACACTTGCCAATCAAAACAGGAAGGTGAAATAAATGAAATTTATTATTCCTCCAATTTAAGTGAGAACTCGGGAGATTTCAGAAATGTTATCATGGAGCTAATCATTATTACTGGAAGAAGGCATTTTGACCAAAAATATTGAATTCACACAACTAGCCATTGATTATAACATCACGCAATAATATTTTGCATCACACAATAAATAATCTTTTGGAAACAGTATTGGAATATGTAATGTTGGATTATTAAGTTGAAAGTCCTCAAATCCTGACTGAGATGTTATAGCTTTAGTTTAAAACAAAATTCAGAGGTAGGGAAATAAAGAAACAGCTGTACTGATGTGAATCTGGAGGAGAGGAGGTAAAAAAATAGGGCAAGTAAGAAGAGGGAAGAGAGAAATACTAGCAGGAGACAGAACACTATTGAACACTGGTTAAAATATCTGAGTTTGAATAAAATAATAAAAGAGTAAGAAAACATCTTAAAACATGATCTAGTATAGGCCTGTCATTTCCCAAATGAAGAAAATTGGGCCAAGGGTGATGAAATTACTTACCTACAGACATACTGAGTTAATGGCAGACAGCTGAGTACTAGGCCTAGAGTCAAGACTACAAATCTGACTTCTGACACTCTTTAGCTGTGTGACCCTGAGTAAGGGAAATAACTTCTGCCTGCCTCAGTTTCCTCACATATAAAATGGACATAAAAATAGCAACTATCTCCCAGGGTTGTTACTTAGCATAGTTCCTGGTACAGAGCAGGTGTCTGATAAATGCTTGTTGCCTTATACATTCTCCCCTACTCCCCCAGGATTAAAACAGAATTCTCCCAAGTCCAGAACTCTTTCCACGATATTATATTTGCTCTATCACCTCTGTGGCACTGCCTTATCCAGTAGAGGAATATTTTGATAATGGTAACTCTACTTTATTCAAATACCCAATCAGATACTGAACACTTTTAAAGAAGTAACTACGAAGATAAAGGGAAATGATATTACCAGGAGCATTTGGTTCTGTGTTTTTACCCAGGAAGTGCTTTAAAATGTCTTTGCTTTTTAAGCCTTTCAAAAGAGATGGGCGAATCACGTAAGAAGTATGATTATCCCGACAGACATAGGATGATCTGGGAATTCTAAGGTGGCCTCCAATAAAACTGTCAAGACTGGTACGGTTTGTCCAAGTGATATCCTTGAGACAATAGGTTCTCTCATCTAAGGGAATGGCAGGGAGTAGGGGGTGGAAGCAGGCAGAAGAGCGTCACCTGATATAAGGAGGAATTTTTACATCTTGAGACAGAGAAAGAAAAAGTCACATTGGATACGAGAAAACAAACATCCAGAATGATGAATGGAGGTCCTAAGAAACAGAAGTTTTGTTGAGCCTAGGGTTGTTTCAATGTGGTTCTATCTAAAAGCAAAAGGCCTCCTGACCACCTCAGGTACTATAAGGGGTCATTTATTTAAAAACCAGAGTCTTTCACAAGAGGTTCCCCCTCTTCAGAAATAAAGACTAAATGACCAAACTTGGCTGCCCAAAGAACTAAATGTTTGTTAACCCATCCGCTGCTGACATAGAGTAATAATTCACCATATACTTTTCATTCTTTAAATGGCTAACATTAAAATTGAGAGCCATCCAATAGAAAAGCGTAGGAAGACATCCAATAGTTCCCTCTGTTCCATTCATGCTAAGACTGATTTTTTTTTTCATCCTCTAAAACAGTTTCTTCTTCAAGACAGCTCACCAAAGTTGTCATCCTCCCTACTATAGCCCAGCAAGGCTGTAGTGAGTGACATCCAGACATTTTAATTCAAAGGCTGCTACAGAAGGGAGTTATTAAAATTCAAATGAGCTGAGCATATTGAAGAAGAAAACACTGGTTTGCATGCACACCTCTGTATTTGGCCATCCCATTTAGTCCCACAGAACAGGGTTTTGTTTTGTTTGTTTTAAATGGGCTTCTGAGGCTGAGGTCAGCCTCCCACGGCCCCCACGCCTCTAGGGTCATCATCAGTAATTTGGAAGGCTGAATGGATTTTCTACTGAATCTAGTCAGCAACCTCAACAAGGAGGCAGCTCTCTCCCACAACCCAGAAGTGTGAAATGTCTCGGTTTTTTTTTTAGAGCATTTATTGTACCTGCTTTCAAATGGGTTGCAAGCCAACGGTATAAGACAGCCACTGTTTCAGCTCTACCTGAGTTATTAGGACTAAAGTACAGCAAAGTTTCAGGTTTGCAATTTGGAGGCTAACAAAGGCATATGGATTTCCTAAAAATTTGTAAATGGACCCAGAAAGAAAAGCCTCTCCAACAAAGCAAATAGAAATTTGGGCAGCCCAAACGAGCAAATTCCATTTGTTCAGGATAACAGTTTATCTTTCTTTAGCCCTTACACATTTTTTGCCCCATTCTGCAAAGGAATTCTCCACTTCATCATCATGATACTTAAATCAGGAACAAACACACTTTTACTTTATTTAAAAAGATATCATGTGAAAACATCTCATGTTCCTAGTTTTGTTTTTGTCACCAAATCCATAAGCCACCTTGGAATAGGTTTCAGACTCTTAATAACGAAACAAGTTCTTTTATAATGTTTGTGTGGGGCACTAAGTATTGTTGTCATTAATATTGAAAACTTTTTTTTTACTATCTAGGAAACATTAAAGTAAACAGCAACAGATCATGGTGAAAGGACAATAGCAGGTTTTCTAAAGCTCCAGATATTTGAAGTGGTTTTTTTAAAAAGCACGTCAAAGTAGTTCACAATTTGGGAACTCGCTTGTTGTCTCATTGGACATTTGTGCTTTCAGGGATTCCTATGCTGACTGTGAGTCTGTGGGTTGGTTGGCCTCTAAAGTCCCTCCCCAACTCTAAGATCTTGGGACCACTGAAAACCACGTCCTTAGCTGGAGAGCTTTCTCCAAACTAAACAAAAATCACATTATTTTCCTCTAAAGTCTGAGACCGTTTCAACTCCCTTAAAAAAGAGAGAGTTGTTTTTACCTAGAGCAGTCTAGTTAAGAAGGCAGCTAACAATCTTAACCAGGGAAACTCATCCTTCAGCCAGGTTAGAAGTCAAGATTTATACCAAAATCCTTTAACGGAACATTATTATATTAAAAATACACTTATTATATTAAGTGACCCTGGCATTATTCCAGCTGCTGTATAAAGTAACAGAACCAAATTCTGAAATCAAGCAGCTTATGATCAAAAAGAGAAGAACAGACACAGAAAAGGTGAACAGAAATGTGAATTTAATAAACTATTTACATATGCATAAGCATTAGAACACATGGTTTCAGTGTAATAAAAATTGACAAACTGACATTAAATACTTGTTAACTGACAGATTGCGTGTAGAGGATGCAATAGAGAATTTTCTATCAAGGCCCAGCAAAACAAAATGTACCTGACATATAATCTCTAATTAAATGGCACCCAAGATTAAGCCGGCAAGAAAAAGAAGTCTCTGTGGAGACTTTTCAGCGAAAGATTAATGTCTACACTAGGTCCAAGCCCTGGACACTGTTTTGCTCCAGAGGAAACACAAAACCTATTTGTGTGTGTATAAGCTTTTATTTAGAAAGATTCCCGATAGGCTTTGTTCAGCAATGTCTAGGACTTAAGGCAAGGGAAGACAATTCTCTCCCTCCCTCCCATCCCCCTCTCATCATACCCCCCAGAAACTCTATGCTGTTTAGCTCTGGAATGGCACACTTTTGAACACAATTACTTACTATGGTACATAAGCAAAAAAGAAAGATGAAAAACCAAGGAATTTGCTCTCTTACCTTTCTTCCCTCCTTCAATGATAAAGTCAACAGCTGCCCTAATAAAGCTGTTCTCAGGCAAATAGCTAAAGTCAGCAGGAACTGCAGAGACAGAAAACCATCAAATTAGCCAGTGAACTTGGCGGGACTAATGAAGGAAAGATAATGATCTCCTGCTGCCATTTCAACCTAGAGACAAAGCTGAGATGTTTATGCCATTAATCTCTGCACAATACTCCGTGGCTGCAACTAATTCTATTACGTTAAGTGACTGATGTCCAAGTAATCATTTAGGCTTTGCTAGCAAATTAAAACAATGGCAGGAGTAGTGGGGCTGCCAATCACAGAGATCGGATCGTTTCGGTAACCCACTGAGGAGGGTGTGTACTGCAGCAAACACCTCCTTAATGCTACACCAATGAGATCAATCAGGGTGACCTCTTGGGGGATGGAAGGAAATTGCTAAGCTGCATTGTTCAAAGTGCTGTCAAGGGGGCCCCTCCAGGCCATGCTGACTTGTGCATATGATAAATGGAAATTCAAAACTTGTACGACTCATGTCATGAGGTGTAGAAAGTTAAGTGACCAATCCTGGCTCCTGACCTGACAGGAAGCCAGTGACCGCTACGCTGCTGAAGTCCTACGAGTTTCCTTACCTCTTTTTTCTCAGGCCTTCATAACTGTTTTATCCAATGGTTCTCTCCTTGCCATGAATGACTCATTTGGAAAGTTCCATTATAAAAAAGGCTTTATTTTGTAGATGGATTACAGTATTTAAGAGCTGGAAGGGAACTTAGAAATCATCTATCCTAACCTCCTTGGGTATAAAAGTAAATCCAATTATAATTCATCACTGTAGAGATTTGAATTTGCTATAGGTCAAACATGTTCTCTAGAATACAACAAAAAGAAATCTCATTAAAAAGTAAGTCTAATATAGGCCGCATGTTGTATGCAGTTGGTGTTAAGACCAATTTTTTTATCATTAATGTTATAAAATTTTCTGATATTTTTATAAGTAACTACAGCTAAATATTCTTTGCAAGGTACATTATCTCTGTAAATAAGGAATGAACCTTAGTGCAAAGCAAGATGCATAAAATTCTCATAGCAGACCCTCATTTTAAAGACATCCCTCAGTTATCTTCAATGGTTCTGTTTCTTCTTTTTTCTTGGACCCATGGCATAAACATGCTGTCTAGCTTAATATATATTTGCTGATTAATTCATTAGGATATATGTATTACTATGTTAGAAGTAAAACTAGATTAAAAGAATAACCTTTAGTAACAATGTTCATTTACGGTTGAGTTTGACAATGTGTCAAAACCAGATCCAATAATAAGATGTTAGGTTACAATTTCCTAATGTATTAATGGTGAAGTCCTTCACCTAAAATAATCTACCAAAAGCCTAATTAAATGCATGAAAAGTGTAAGCCAATTTTGGTTGCTTCAGTCAAAAAAGCTAGAAATAGAAAAGATTTGTCAAATTAAGGTCTATAATTTTCCCTCAAAGGCAGCTGAGACTTCAACTCTTTAAATTCATCTCATTATTTTTCTTAGTGGAACAAAAAAATCCCAAACAAAACAGACCATATGTAGATAGTTTATAAAGCTGGGGACACTATGAAATCTGAACTACAACTAAAGTAATCTTACCAGATGTTCTGCTCTGACTCGAAGACAAGCTGGATAGATGAAGATGTCCAAGAAGCCAAGCTGCATTTGTCTGCAGTCCAATCACTCCAGAGAAACTGATGACCTGTAGAGAAAAATGGAGCAGTTAGCTAACAGGACTAATTACAAATGCATGCCTGAGAAAAGGCCACTCACAAAATGCCACTCCTGATAATTATGACCCTAGCTTGACTATGATGGAGAATATAAAAACAACAAACTGCAACACCAAGGAAGAAACTATGTGCCAATGAACCAGCCATCCCTAAAGGATTTCCCACCCCACCCCCAACTATACTAATAATAAAATAAACAGAAATCCACACAGTAGACTTTTAATCCCCGTGATTAGAAAAATCCTCCAAACACTAATGAGGGATTATCACATTGTTAATTTGTTTTAAGAAAATATCAAAACTGATTTGCCTGTCTTCTTGCCAACTACTAGTCTCTCTTGATCTTAATTAGATTTTAATTGTTTGATTATCCAGCTATATTCTCCCTGAGGTCCTAGAATTGTTTCCAGAGTTAGGTCTATAAGAAAAGTATGTATGTAGAGATAGCATTAGACAAACTAATCTATCATGCCATGCTCATTGAAGGCTCTTCGTTTTGTTTTGTTTTCCTCCTAAACTCTAGTTCCTTCTTTGAACACTCTCTCAAAAAAGTAGCATATCTAAAAGTGAAAACCCATTTAGTTTGAAACCTGGCTGGCACACATCACAAAGGATTGTCTAGTAATATGTAAATGAAAATGCAAAGATCTATATTGAAACATCCTCCATAATTTGCAACAATCTCATCAAGAGGTTCAAATTTCCAGGAAAAATAAAAATCAAATTGCAGGTAATATGATGTAGCCTGAGAAGAAAACTTTCCTTGCCCAGAGGACTCTCCAGTCCAAGGAGGAAGCTCCCATTCTCACCTGAGTTATGGTTCTGATTACTTCATTAAGTTGACTTTGAAAGTGAGAAGCTTGAATTGTTTCTGATTTCAGCTGCAAATTAAAAAAAAATTAAAAGCAAGGTTAGAGTAAACAGTGGCATTCCCAGTACATTTACTATCATCTGACAGGCTAGAAGATGCTTTTTGCTTATGTTCTTGCTTCAAAACACAGCATAACAACTCAGAAAGGTTGCCAGTGGGAAACATCAAGTAAAAAGACCAGAGGACAATAACAAAATAAAGATATTAGCATGAAACGGAATTTCCAACCCATGAATCTCTTGTCCGCATTTAATGACCTTTTGCTAGGTCAATGGGCCAGCCCAAAGTTTACCATATTTCAGTTTTATAAACCAAAATAGTGAATCCATCAGTTCTAATAATAAGAGTTTGGCATCCAAAACAACTTTTCACACAGCAGCACACTCAAATACTAGGGCCATTGGATCTGTAAACCAAACTAAAAGGAGGCATCTTCAAATGTTATCATTGGTTTGTATTTATTTGTTTATTTATTTATTCATTCATTCATTCATTCATTTGTTTGTTTGTTTTTTATTTATTTATTTGTGGGGTGTGTGAATTTATCAGTGTAGAGTACTTCTAGTGAGGAAATTTCTTATACCAAAAGAGATGAGTAACTGTTATATGACACATAGTCCTGGAGTTAGTGATGGCCCTCAGAGACTGAGAACCTACCCAGAGAAAATATCAGAGTTAGGTATGTGTCAGAGGCGAGCCCTGAACCAGGCCTTCCAGCCTAAGAGGTTATCTGTTTACAATGACATTCTGCCTGTCATTACAGTCTTAAAAAATAATCTATAGGACTTCCATAAAAACTGGAAATTCAAAAAAGAAATCCTAATCTTTCATCTCAAAAACGATGACATTTATTATCTTCTTGACAGAGGAACATATGGTTGGTGTGTGTGTGTCTCTGTGTGTGTCCCTTTTTTTATATTACCTGCATGATTGCACCTTCAGAACCAACCAAGGCAACCAGACCATTAACAGCTGCTAGGCATTGCATTGTGGGAGAGCCCTGAAAATAAAATGATAAAAAATGTCAAAGAATGAAAATAGTTCAACTGATGAGATTTGCTAAAACTTAACCTACTCATCTTTTTTAAAAGTCTCATCTCCTATCCATAAGGTCAGAGCAGACATAATAATGAGCATCTTACCTGACAATACCAATAAGCAGCCAATGAAAAAAGCATCAGATTTAAATAAGAAAAGTCATGAACTAAAAGATGTTACTATACATCATGGAGGAATCTTACTAAAATAAAACAAATATATTCAATGTCGTGATAAGTATAAGAAAGCAAAACACCTTGAACAATAATTTCAATTAATGGACCAGGATCAGTTGATGAAGTAGAAAAATCTTATGGATAACTGAAAAAAATCTGAAAATGACAGGCTTTTCAAAAAATACCTTATTTTGTGATAAACAAAATTAAGCACAAAGAAGAATGTGTGTGTGTGTACATATAAAGAAAATATGGTTAGATTAAGAAATAAAAGGAGCTGAATATTTTAAACTACTAAGAAATCTCACAAATTTATACTGTAAAGAGTTGCTTCAAGAAGATATCTAAAAGTTTCTGGACATGGTGAACACTCAGCATCACAAAATGTGAACGTGAACTGTGATAGAAAAAAATTAAACTCAAATTTATTTCAGAATCACCTGCTTAGATAGTCATATCATTGACTAATGAGAGGAAGGGTCAAATTAAATAGCTATTTAGAAGATGAAAGAAACAGCATGTAAATGCAAGATCTCCAGTAAATATTGCCTCTAAAAACAGAAAATAGATAAAAGCAAAGACGCTAAGATTATCATCACTTCTTAGAAGTTTAATCAATAATGAATCAATCAATGGAAAAGTATTTCAGTATTATTTCCAGCACTGGTAATACAATCCCTGTGCTGAGGGGACCTCTCTTTTAGTAGAAGACAACACATATAGTGGAGCAATGTTTTGTTTAGCAAGACACCAAACTGGTGAGTGAAGCCACAGGGGAATTGATTAATACACACTTTCCAGCAACAATGGCAAAACTGTTTTGATTACTATCCTAGTGCTTAAAAGTGAGATAGGGAGGTGAGGGAAGGAAATATGTGTTAATAGCGTGCATGTAGGATAGATGGCAAGTAGATAACAAACAAGTAGATAAGAAACTTTGATGTGATTCCAGTTAAGCCAATTCATTATAAGAAATTTATAGATAAAGCAAGATGGGGGACAATAAACAGACGTGGACTGACAAAAACCTAGTATTTCTACAATGAGCTATACTCATGGTCAATTAGACAGTCAAAGAACTGTCATATATGCATTTTGCCAACATGATTTACTATGAGGAAAGGGCAATGCCATTTAAGAAAAAGAGTTCAGGAAAATAGACGATCCTACCAAATGTGCATACAGGAATATGTCCATGCTGAACTAACATAATTTTAGTAGTTCTCAGGAAGAAATTTTTCAAAATATTTCAAAAAGGGGAAGAGTCTACACAAATGTAAATAATACTAAAGAACATAAATATCTTTTTTAAAAAGGCAAGGAAGAAAAAAACACTATCAATTATTTACCTATGTGGCCACTTCTTCATCTCTCTAAAACCCTGATGAAATTATCTATGTATATCACAAAGGTATTGTAAAGATTAAAATTTAGGAAACTGAGGCAGGTAGAAATTAGTTTCTCTCTGCAAGGAGTATTATATTTTTATGAGGTTTATTAAAGGTTAAGGATTAAAGAAAATACAGAATAAGAAAGCACATGTCTAGGCCACAAAGGCCTAGACAAGATAACCTCACATCATGAAAGAGATGCGTCTGCTCCAAAACAGAAGTTGAAAAGAGCCGGAGCCTATTCACAACCAGGTTTAAATACCCCATCTTGCTCTCGGCCCAGGTGAGAATTCAGTGAGATTAGAGGGCATTCTGGGGAAGTGGAGCAAGGATTTCTGGGGATTGAAGTCCTGGATTCCAGTCTATTTTTACAGTATCCATAATAAAAGTACAAGAAAGAAATAGGAACATTTTTGTATATGATTTTCCACTAACAGGCCACATTATCACAACTGCATAGCTTGCTAAAGGATGAGAAATAAAGAACTCACTGGGTTTGTTTTTTAATTATAAAAAATGAATTTGATTTAGTGGAATAACCAATCACCTCTGGGTTTGTTATACATATGGTAAGATCATATAAAATTACATAATAGATGTAATCACAGAGATATTTATTAAAAGATCCTCATTTCATCAAATTCAGGTAAGGCATAAGAGAGAGAGAGAGAGAGAGAGAGAGAGAGAGAGAGAGAGAGAGAGAGAGAGAGAGAGAGAGAGAGAGAGAGAGAGAGAGAGAGAGAGAGAGAGAGAGACCCTCTCACCAAGGATATTAATGATAAGGTCACAGGAGATTAGATTACCTATAAATTTTCTTCTGGATAGATAAAACTCTACTAAATGGAATTAAGCCCTAGCATACTACAGGGCCTCGTCTATGGATCATAATTGCTGTTTTCAAGTATTGAAATGACTATTACATGGAGAAAGTATTAGATTTGCTCTGCTGGACCCTAGAGACTACAAAGAAGAATAACTTTTAGAGAAGCAGTTTTTTTTTAATGCTATAAAAATAAACACTATTCAAGAATGTGATGAGTTAGCTTAGTAGGTAGTTAGTTCCCCATTACTGAGGTCTTCAAGCAAAAGTGGATAATCACTTGTAAGGATGTTATAAGAATAGTTTTCTGAAATAGAAGCATAATGTGAAATCTCTTCCTTTTCAGATCTCTTTTAACTCTACAACGTCTATCATTAAATGATGTGATTTATAATCACTAAAAAGAAGTGGATCAAGTGACCAAAACCAGGAAAACTTAAAGGAAGAAAGTCTACATATTTCTCAAGTAATGGCATAAAGTTGGATAGTTGGACCAGGGAATCACCATTGCAGGTACACAGATCCTGGAAGACAGAATTGGGGTAACTGCTTTGTTATCCATGAAATATCAAAAGAAACAAAAAGGGTTTCTAGGAGGCTAAACTCTAGTGAAGATTTATAGGAAGACCAACAAGAATTACATAGGAGAAGAGATAGGGATAAGTTTCACTCTGTACTGATGAAAGAAGTAGCTACATTAATAAGATCAGGACACATGTAGGTTGGCTGATTAAATGTGCTTTTAATTCTTATTAAAGTTTGAAACTCACTTTACTATAGTACTATATAACTCAGCGTCTCATTCAAAATATTTTTAATAATTCATGCTCTAAATGATTTTTTTAAAAATACTGCATAAGAAATGACTCCTACCTCTGTAAGAACAATTTTTATCCACGCTGGAAGTAGTCTGTTGCTCAAGTCTTCTGCTTTTCCATGTCCACAGACTGACAAACCATGAACGATGTTCCCTAATGCCAACGCAAAGCCTGAATTCTGTTGGGTAAAAAATTTAATTAATTAATTTTTAAAAAGCAGGGGAGGAAGAGGAATAGAAGAAAGAAGGAAAATGGCATAAATTAGAAACATCCATACAAAGCTAGAGACATTGTGCAGGGAAATTTTTTGTTTTTTTAAAGCTCATGAAGATATTCTTGATCTCTCAAAATAAGAGTATTCTTTGCCTCATGTTTTCTTACTTTTTTTTTAGCTTTCTTCTTTGCTCCCAAACCTTCTATTTGACTTGTCTGTATAAGTATCATCTCCCTATTTCCAGTAGACTGGTAATGGCAAGCTCCCAGTAGGCAGAATTTTGGTGATATTTTAATTTTCATATATCTAGAACCTAGCTTTTCACTGTTTTGCTACTACTGCACCCTACTGAGTTAAAGTTGAAACTTTCCATATGTATTGTTTTCCCCATTAGAATGAGCTCCTTGAAAGTAAGGAATATTTTACTTTTCTATTTGTATCCTCAGTTTTTTTTTTAAACGCTTACCTTCCATCTTGGAATCAATACTGTGTATTGGCTCCAAGGCAGAAGAGTGGTAAGGGCTAGGCAATGGGGGTTAAGTGACTTGCCCAGGGCACACAGCTGGGAAGTGTCTGAGGCCAGATTTGAACCTAGGACCTCCCTTCTCTCAATCCACTGGGCCACCCAGCTGCCCCCTGTGTCCTCAGTTTTTGCACATAATGAATACTCAATAAATGCTTTATTCATTCCCAGTTTCTTCAGAAATGTTTGTTAAATTGAAATAAATAGTGGTGAGAAAATAGCAGTTAACAGATGTTACAGATGGTGGACTTTGGTTCATAACAGAAACCACACAACTTAAGCACAAGGAATTCAGCTGAGTATTCTGTTTTCAGGAAGTAACACTGCACTGTCAGAGGAACCTGAACCAAACAAGTTTAAATAGCTCCAAGCCTTCAAAGGGTCAGGACGGAACTATTAGGGTGTGCTCTGCTAAGTAGGCTTATTCCTACACAAGATTAAGAAAGGTGATCACAGCAATCACTTGGTGACCCTGAAAGCATATTTCAGTAGTAAGAATCCGAGTATGTGGGCAAATGGCTACAGTGATATAAAGAGGAGAAACAGTGACAAAAGGAAAAACAGGGACTACCATTAACTCTTTAAATAACCACTGTGGACCTAATTAGGTCTTTGAAATAAGGTACAAAGGAACTAGAAAGGACCTATTTCATGACTAATATTGCAATGTACTGTACTGAAATACTTCTATACAATTTTTCAAAATTTGACTTTAAGGACAAAAAAATAAAAAATATCATCTAAATAATGAAAGGCAAAAAGGTAGACTGGAAAGAGTTCTGGGTTTGGATTATAAGGCTGTAGGTTCAAAATTCAGCTGTGTCCATTAGTCTATGTGGGACCAAAAGTAAGTCACTTACTCTATCTAGATCTCAGTTTTCTCATCTATAAAATGCAGAAATTGTACAATACAACTTCTAAGATCCACTTAAATTCCAAATCCAGTGATTTATATAATAAGAAAAGACTTAAACTATAGACAAAAGCTACTTCTGAAAAACCTGAACACAACCTGATCGACTATGGAGTCTATTAACATTTAAAATTATGATTTAAGTACTTATCTTCTCAGTTTTAATAGATAGCCTTAAGAATCTTGCAGTGTACTATAAAAAAATAGCACTGAAGTAGGGGTTGGGAGACCCGAGTCTGAATGCTGTCCTCGATAGTAGTGGGGCATCTAAGACTACTTAGCCACTTGGTCTGTATCCTCTTCTGTGAAAAGTTGTAGATACAGTGATAACTCAGTTCCCTTCTAGTCCATATTTTTATAATTACTCTCATTTCTCGTAGAATTCTGACATTCTCCAACCAGAGAATCTAAGATTTAAGAAAATCTGCATGCATGTGCATATGTGTGTTTGTAGTATTGCATGTGTGGGTTTAATTCTTTTCAGCAATGACTGGGAATGTGAAAGGCCTTTGATTCTCAGGCAAAGAGAAAGTTTAGGAAAAACATCAATAGGAAGGAATAGGGAAGGAAAAACTTCAGTGACTGAGTGCTAGACATAGAGGTAGAAGAGAACAACTGGAGAGACTAGCTGGGGTTTGTAACCTGGGGTTTGTTCACGGACTACTCAGGATTCTATAATTTAAGTTTGGGGAGGGGAGGAGTCTGTGAAATTTTTTATTCAATTTTACTAACTATTTCTCTTTGTGGTTTACTCTATAATCCTATGTACTTTATTTAATGAATTGAAAAACAATGTTGTGAGAAAGGATCCGTAGGCGTTACCAGATTGCCAAGAGTCCACAACACAAAAAAAATTAAGCATCTCTGCTGTAGAGTGATACTCAAGAAAACACAGTAACAGTGGGGTCTGATAATGCAATGAAACTATCTTAGCTATTTTCTGGATTTAGGAAGATCTCCATTATAATTTCAGCACCAAGGGAAGCTTGAAATATGCGTGAAGGCAGATATCCAAAGAGATGAGTAATTCTGAAGGAATCTAGGATATATCCAATGACCTGCTGGTTATTTTCAACTAATGTCCGAAGTTTATTCATAATATCTTCAGCCTCCATGGCCTCAATAATTCCAGCGCCGAAAGCCGAAGTGCATACACAACTGAGAGAGTAAGCAAGGACCTGAAGAAAGCACACGGGAGAAGACAAATGAGAAGCATTAAAAAGGGCATAACTTAATCCTCACAAACATTCTTCCAAATCATTCAACAGGCTAAGGGAACACAAGCATCTACCCATGACCGAGTTCCCTCACAAATAGAGAACTCTATGAACCTTTAAAAAAAAGGTAATGGAGAGAAAATAAAAGACAGAACATGGCATATTAAATTTCTTCTTCGGATTGCTGTATGATTTCCTTTATGCCCTAGGCATGCAATATCTTTCATCATGGTTGGTTTAATATATAAATATGTATGCCACGCTTCAATGATTCAGTGGAGCTGATCTCATCAATATAGGCATTCTCTTCCATGATACTGATCACCACCTATCCATACTGGCCCGGGCTATACCACTGCTACTCAAGTGGTTCCATGAATCCTCCCATATTATAAGCACACTGTATAGTAACTACATTTAATCATTATGGCTCCATACATAAGGCTTAAGACCAGTCACATAACAATATTAAGACATTAAACTTTTAAAAAGTAGAATTAAATAAAGAGCAATGGCCATGGCAAAGAATTCCCAAGCTAACAGAGCACCAGGGTATTATAAAGTAAGACTAAGAGTGAAATATTTTTTTCTTTTGAACAATAATTTGTTATAAACCAAGTTATAGCTGGAGGTACACACAGATCACAATTACTATAGTCAATATTCTGTTTCTATTTTTATACCCATTCTATGTCTGTTAAAAATAAAATGAAAAACTTGCTCTAGATTGAAATTTTTCCAGTCCCACAAACTTCCCTGATTTTTAAAGCTAAAAACTGGACAGTGTTCGAGGGGGAAAAAATTAACAATTCACTTGAGGCTTCATAAATGAAATGATCTAAGGAAACAAAGAAATCAACAGCAAGGCAGCTGCCTTAATTGTGAAAACCTTGTTTTCATTTATTAGTTAAATTGCTCCTCTATCTGAAAAATGTCTCCTTTCACTTAAAAAACAATATTATTAAATCACCCCCTACACTCCTTTAAAAATGGAAATAGAGTGCATGTCCTAGAACAAAACTTCAACCCTGTGTATCCCAAAGAAATTCACCAATTCAACAGAGCCCCATTGCTGAAAGCGGAGGAGCTACCCAGGGAAACACAGAAGCCATTATGCACTCATCAATAGCTCATGGGGCAGCCTGGGATAAAAGAGAACCTGCTTTAATGAGGGGGGAATCTGGCTGGTCATGAGGTCATCCCCTATTCCTCCAAGAGAATGGCACAGGCTCTTTAGTTCCACCTGGGTATAACAGAGGCAGGCATTAGGGGATCCCAGTATTAGCTTTCCATCTAAACATGGTTAACATATGCAGGCTGTATGCCCCACGGACTACAATCCCTATACCAAGTTATGTCCAAGGCAGTCCAACAGCAATGTTTTCACAATGCAATAGAGAATTCATTGTGTGTTGGGTGCCAAAGGAATTCCCATGATATTTCTCACACTAGTTAGTTTCACGAAATTAATGACTAGTTGGTCTGCTGTATTCACAGGCTTAATTTTTTTCTCTTTCTTTGTTCAGGGCTGGGGTAGTGGAGCTGTTTTATATTTTTCTTTAGCACAATTCTCAAAAATTCCACTTCGGCTTCAGTCTGAATGATGGCTCTTTTCAGAGAAGGCATCCTGATAAAGCTAATGTAGCTTTTTACTTTTAATGAACTCTCATTTTGACTGCCCCATGTAAAGGTAGGTAGGTTGATATTTAAATGCCAAATGGTTTAAAAAATATATTACTTAAACATAACCTGGTGACTAAGCCATATTCTCTTAACTCATGGAGAGCAGCAACTTGACTTAAATAAGAGAAGCAAAATATGGGGGGGGGGGGGGGGGGGAACCAAAGGACAACATAAAAAATTAGCCTAAGTCTCTTACCTCTTGGAATGTTCTGCTTTGGTCCCCACTCTCATCCAGGTATGTCGAGAGCTTTCGAAGAGATGTAGCAATGTGTACACGGGACTCAGTTTGACTGCTGTGGCTCATGAGTGACAGGACAAGTCCTACTCCGAGGATGCAACCAGTGCTTAGAGAGAAAAAGAAAATAAACTACTAATGGAGGAAATTTAAGGGATTCTCAGCAGGGGACTTGATAAAGCTGGGAACATCAGGAGAAGTCAATTAGACTCCCAGTTGAAGGTTGGACTCAAGTTAGAAAGGTTCTGAGTACGAACCTGAAGAAATATCCATTGAAGAATAACCCAAGTTCAAAAAGATTCTGCATAGTGGGATGAGCTACCAAGTGAGGAACATGTTTTTGCCACAGGAACTCATTAAACCATTTACTCTGGGGTAAAAAACTGCCAACTACATCAATATAGGGAAAATCCAAAGGGATCAAATCTTTTAAGGCAAGAAAAGTATTTATAAATACATATTTTTCCATTCCGTTCATTATCTCCTGCTCCTCTCACCAAAAGGCACAACAGAACTGTTGTTCACAAAACATCATGCTATGCATTGCAAGGAGACACTGAGTTTAGAGAAGACAGGTGTCCTCCCCGCATAGAGCTTACAGATTTGTCAGGGAAAGAGACAAAAACACAGATAATTGTAAGATATGAAATATCAGAGAATTGTAAATCAAAGGTTTGGTTTGTTTTTGGGGTTTTTTATTTATTATTATTTTTTTTTTTGCAAGGTCTAAATAGGAAGGGCACAGAGTTCAAGGAAGCCTTCATTGGAGGAATGTCAAATTTGAGTTAGATTTTAAAGGTGCATTGGTGGGAGCTGCTGGGTAGCTCAGTGAACTGTGCAGAAATGAGAGGTCCTGGTTTCAAATCTGACATCAGACACCTCCTAGTCGGGTGACCCCGGGCAAGTCACTTAACCCCAATTAGCCCATATTCCTCTTTTGCCTTGGAATCAATACACAGTATTGGTTCTAAAACAGAAGGTATAGGTTTTTTTTTAAAAGTAGGTTGACACTTCAGAGGCAATGGAGGAAAGAGGGAACAAAACACGAAGAATCTTAGATGTTTCATATTTTAATTTCTATTTAACTAGAAATTAAGGAGTAAAGGGAAGAAGCCATAAATTCCTCTGCACACACTTATAGCAAGCCTTCTTGATATCACTGGGTCCAAAAAGCAACTGAAGAGAAATCTTCGGTTTACCACGAGTTCGTTCACATGACAATTCTGCTGGTAATTTGTACTTCATACTACAATTTTCCTGAAATCACAGATACACCTTTAGAGACCTGAATTGTCCTCATAATAATTAGTATTTATTTAGTGCTTTTAAGTTCTACACTGTGATTAATGTTTATGTATGATTTCAGAAAAAGGGATAAAAAACAAGGAGCACAGACTTAACCTGAATAGTGCCAAAATGAGCACACATGAAATACTAATGTGAGACTCGAGGTTGCGACGCTTGACATATGTTAAGTCGTAGGACTTCCTTGTATCTAAACTCTTTACGAAGTACTCATACAAGTACAAAGTTTGACTATCATGCTGGCTCCCTATATCCCTGAGAATGAAAAAAAAATCAGACGAGGGAATGATGCTTCCCTATCAAAATACAATTCTAATTCTTTTCTTCTTATATTATGGCAACTTCCTGTAGTCTTGGCTGCAAATGGCTAAATGACATATTACTGCATTCTGTCCTACAGACTTGTGGCATAGAAATTACTTTATATTGGACCTATACAAGGGCCTATTTTGAATTTTTCCTTATGTTTTTGATTATTTTTCCCTTCTTTTGATAATTGACTCATACACCCCTGTAACTGAACATTACATTCTGAGCTAAACTTGATGTTTTTTAATACTTACTTCAGGGGGGATTGTATTTTAATTTAAAACCTAAGAATTTTTGAATTTTTTGTTTGAGATTGTATTTTTATAAAAATCCAAGAATTTTGATTTTTTGTTTAAGATTGTACTTTTATAAAAATTCAAGATTTTGATTTTGTTCGAGAAAAGATCTTCAATAAAGAAGCTTGAAACTTTTATATCCAGAGAATGAACTGTTGCAGAGAGGTGCTGAAAGCCTGCGCTTCATCAAGAGGATCAAGAATGAACTTTGTATATGATTGACTGAACTGAACTTTGATTGAACATTTATTGAAAATGTACACATTTATGCCAAAGGACTGCCCATCTGAATTCCTGCTAAGTCGACCAATCTCCTCAGTAAGTCTGAATCAGAAAAAATGCTTCTGTGTTGACCAAATCCCCTCAGTAAGTCTGAATCAGAAAAAATGCTGCTGTGTTGACCAAATCTCCTCAGTAAGTCTGAATCAGAAAAAATGCTGCTGTGTTGACCAAATCTCCTCAGTAAGTCTGAACTAGAGAAAACACAGCTGAGTCAACTAATCTCATCAAGAGAAAACTTGCCCGACCCTTTTAGGTACCTAGCATCCCATTGTATCAATTCTAAAAACGGGTCTGGCTCAAAGAACTCCTTGCCCCACCATAAGCATGGATCCAAGTACTTTCTTTTGTTTAGCAAGGAGTTTTCTCCCCCAAAGCAGTCTTAAGTACGGGTGGAGTAGAGAGGTCCTTTACAAGTTGTCCCATTTGATCCAGATGATAAACCTGTAAAGCAGGTTGCTATTTTTATACCCATTTTACAGATGAGGAGCATAAGGCTCAAAGAACTTAAATGACTTATCAAGGATTACAGTTATTAAATGTCTAAGGCAGAATTTGAACTCTGGTCTTCCTGGTTCCCAGTTCATCATTCTATCTAATATGCCAAGTCATATATCATGACTTGAATGATCACAGGTCTGTGAAGAGAATGAAGTCATTAGTGGTCATGTTGAATGTTTATTAAAAAATGAGCTCACCAGAAATCTTTCTCATTCAGAAGACTTAATTTTCCCTGTAGCAATCTGCTTTGAGGACACTTTCCAAAGCAATTCTCTAATAGTATAATTTAAATACTTATGCATTATATAATATAAAAACAGAAAAATATGTGTTACCTGAGCACTGAGATACTTTAAAAAAATCATTTTATGTCTTTACCGGTCACTTCTCATGATGCCTCTGAAAAAGGCCTTAAAATACTTGGTGAAAACAAACTCAAGCTAAGGGGTGGTCTGGCAGCCGGGAGTACAGCTCCCCAAAGATCACAGACTGCACCTACAGCATAGTGAGTCCTAGAACAAATGAGGAACCAATTCCTGGCCTTATGCTCCGTATGTCACACTGAGGCACCCTTTTGGGGCCTGCCATGATTCTGTATTGGAATACTTAAGAAAAAGGAACGTTCCAAAATGTAATGTTCTTGTTTCAATTTAGTATGACTATTTCAGAACAATCTGGCAATCAAAAAATCCTACCCCAACAACCCAATGCATCAGTTTATCATTACTGAAGCACAACTGTTCTCTGAATTTACATGAATTAAACAACAAGCTCAACTAAGATAATGTCTTTGCAACCAGTTTAATCACCATCTAACATCTGAACACTGCATACTGAGACAAATTACAAAGAGCTAAGGGCTCTTGCTTAATATGGATCGCAAAAACTCACTTTGCTTTATTCTGGGATCAAGGAAGAAAAAACATTCCATAGCCATGCAGCTAACCGTAGAAGAACTGAGAAGAGCCTGGCTGCCTTCGTGCCTCATGAAACTGTCATGAGAAATTTGACAAACCTCACGTGTACCTATTTTGTAATTACTTGTATTTAATATTACCTAGTTAAATGATTTCCAGACTTTATGATAAAAATTTGAGAATAATAAAGACTATTTCTAGACGCTATAATTCCCTGATAAGCATGGAAGGACCATGCTGAACTTTATTTGATATAATTGAACTGATAAACTGTGTGTGTGTGTGTGTGTGTGCGCGCACGCGCATGCATTCTAGACCTGTTAGATTATTGGTTTAAGGAACCTTGAAGCATAGAGAGTCTCTCAGTCAGTGCCATCTGTAACTGTCCTACACCCTGAGCTCTTAGACAGCAACTGAAGTGCTTAGGAGTTTAAATGACTTGCTCAGGGTCATGCAGCCAGGGTGTGCCTGAGGCAGGTTTTGGACCTAATTTTCCCTGGCTCTAAAGTTGGTTCTCCACCCTCTTATACCACACTGCCTCACATGGCATGGTGAACTAACTCAATTAAAAATAAAATTGTACCTGTATTTTAGTGAGTTGTAAAAGAATAGTTAAATAAAACGTTGGCTATTTCTTTAATTAAAGATATACACACATATACATATACACATACATATATAAAATAAAGTATATAATAAGGTATATTATTTAAATAATAAATTTTCTTTAATTGTTTGGCGCACAGAAGATAGAGAGCCAGACTTGGAGTCAGAAAAAAGTTAAAATTCTGTCTGAGACACATACTAGTTGATTGAAAACTAGGCAAGCCATTCAACTGGTACCTGCCTCAGATTCCTCATCTGTAAAATGGGGGAAATAGTAGCTTCCCATCTCATGCAATCCTTCTGTGGATCAAGTAAGATAAAATATGTACTGTGTTTTCTAACCTTTAAAATGCTATATGAATGCCAGTTATTATTACTAACCTTACTATTCGGACACTGCACAAAAACATAATTAAGAAATGTCTCCTCTATTGGTCTGAACCCTATTATCATCTTGATGAAATGAATCAAAAACATTTGGGAGTGGTCTAGGACAGTGATAGCTAACCTACGGCGTGGGTGCCAAAGATGACACATAGAACACTCTCTGTGGGCATGTGTGCTGTTCTGCCATCCCACCCCCCTCCCCCAGTTGTTGCTAGAAAGGCAAAAGGACTGAGGGGTGGGGGTGGGAAACTACTCCCCTCCTCCTCTCCACTCTGATAACATTTTTCACATGCCCAGCAGCCCCATGGGAGCCCACAGGGATTAAAGTGGGTGGATCACAGGTGACAGAGCTAGAGGAGAGCAGAGCTCTCAGGCCACTCCCCTCTGGCTCTATATACTAGCTGAGGACATTCCTCACTTGACTCGCCCCTCCGCCCAGCAGTCCAATGGGAGCCCACAGGGATTAAAGTGGGTGGATCACAGGTGACAGAGCTAGAGGAGAGCAGAGCTCTCAGGCCACTCCCCTCTGGCTCTATATACTAGCTGAGGACATTCCTCACTTGACCCGCCCCTCCGCCCAGCAGTCCAATGGGAGCCCACAGGGATTAAAGTGGGTGGATCACAGGTGACAGAGCTAGAGGAGAGCAGAGCTCTCAGGCCACTCCCCTCTGGCTCTATATACTAGCTGAGGACATTCCTCACTTGACCCGCCCCTCCGCCCAGCAGTCCAATGGGAGCCCACAGGGATTAAAGTGGGTGGATCACAGGTGACAGAGCTAGAGGAGAGCAGAGCTCATTTCTCACTTGACCCGCCCCTCCACCCAGCAGCCTAATGGGAGCGCTGGCCTACTGCATACAGTCTCAGGGTTGGGGGCAGAGGGTCAGTGGGGAGGGCAGGACAGTAGCAACACTACATCTCTAAAAGATTTGCCAACATTGGTCTACCATATAATTTCAAGATCACGTAAAGAAATGAAAGGCAGTAGACAGCTAAGTATCTATTCTTTCAGTTGTTCAGAAAGAAATGGAGGCAGATCTTCAAGACAGTAATTTCACTACTCAAAGTGCGCAAGTGAGAAACCTTTACCCCTATTTCTTTCCTAATGTAAAAATGAGAAAGTAGAACAGAATTTCTAGAAGAAGAGCCTCTTCCACTATTTTAACTAGGTAAAAAGTCAACCGCAATGATAAACAAAAAGCTGGTTCTTTGAAAAGATTAACAAATGTAATAAACCTTTAGTCAATTTGATAAAAAGGAAGAGGAAAGAAAGTCAAATCAACAAAATAACGAAGGAACGAGATGAAATTACATAAAAAACATAAGAAAAAGAATAAGCAGAACTTACTATGCAGTTATATGCTGGCCTAACAAAGAATATAAAATAATGGAATTACCTTAATAATGATTGAAAGAATTAGCAATGGGTAAAGGGAAGGGATGATACAACTCTTGATCCTAATGGACTTGGAGGAAAATTCTATCAAGCTTTTAAAGAACAACTAATACCTGTGAAAGAGAAATTATTCTAAAAAAATTCTGAAAGAAGGCACTTCCCCCAACTCCTTTATGAGACAAATACTGCCTTACTCTAACTAAAACTGGGAAAGAGAAAGCAAGGGAAGAGAACCATAGATCAATATCATTAATAAATATAAAATTTAAAAAGCTTAAATGAAATCATCTCAAAAAGACTATAGCCATTTATCCAAAAAATCATTCATTATGATCAAGCCGGAGTTGTACCAGGGATATAGGAATGGTTTGATATTAGGAAATCAGCATAATTAGATAGCTTAAAAAATAAAAACATCCTAAACTGCTTAATTACATGATTATTTCAGAGGCAAAAAAAAGAGGAGCTTCTGACAATGTACAACTCTCATTTATTTAAAAAAAACAAACTCATAACCACAATAACAAAATAACCAATCCTATAAAAATATTTCAATATTAGGAAAAAATATATCTAAAATTAAAAGTGAGAATTATATGCAATGAGGACACATAGTAGTTTCTCCAATAAATACAAGAGGAAAGCAATGATGGATTCTTTTCTAGTTATTATTTTATAAAGTTCTAAAAATCCTAGCAAAAAGAAAGAAATCAAATGCATAAAAATAAGCAATGAAGAGATTAAACTATCTATTTGGCTGATAAGATGATGGCTTACTTAGAAAATTCTAAAGTATCAATGCAAAAACTAAATGGGACCATTATCAGCTTGAGCAATATTGCAGGCTACAAAATAAGGTCTCAAAAATAAACAATATTTCTAGATAATTACAAATACAGAAGGTAATAATGGGATGTGAAATGAGGGTAAATGTATAAATTATTGGGAGTCAATTTAACAAGGCACAATCAATAACTGTATCAATTCAATTATAAACTACACTTTAAAGAAATAAAAAATAATTTAAGTGACCAAAAAGAGTTCATGTTCATGCCTGGGGCATGCCAATATAATAAAAAATGATAATACTACCAAAGTTATTTTTTTGTGTGCTATATTAATGAAATTGTCAAAAGGACACAGCAGCAGAGATGTCAAAGTTGAAAGCAATAAAACTCCAGAGTGTTGCTGAAACTAGATTAAAATATAGATATAAAATGTTTAATAAAATAAATAAAAAGAATACAATGGAGGTATACAATGGAGTCAGGTATTAGTTTCTACCACAGCCTGACACCAATGTTCTAAAGAATAAGATAAAATAGAATATTAATGAAAAACAGAAATAAAGGAAGGAATGAAGAATAATTCTTCTAGACCTCAACCAATATTCTAAAGCGGCAATTACCAAAACTATTTGTTTTGGTGAAAAATAGAAAAGTAGATCAATGAAATAGAAGAGGTAAAAGAGAATTCGAAATAACAGAACTCAACAACCCAGTGTCTGATGAAAATGTGTAAATATAAATTATTTTTTAAAAACTTCATTATTTGGTAAGAACTGGAAAGCAGTTATGACAGTTAGATCAGCATCTTAGACTATATTCCACAATATATTCAGGGTGGGGATGTGACCTAAAGAAATAATATCATAGAAAATAAAAAGAAAAACAGATTGATAATAATAATGATAACAATAATATTAGGTAATATTTATAGAGCACTCACTATGTGCCAGGCACTGTGCTAAACACTTTACAAATAATCTTATTTTATTCTCACAATAATTCTAGGAGGCCTTGAGTAAAATTAAGAATGGAGAAATTCTTAACAAAATATGGGATAGAAATAATTATAAAAGACGGATGATTCTGATTAAAAACTTTTGCAGAAAGAAAATTATTGCATCTAGGATAAAAAAGAAAAATAATTGATTGGGGGAAAATCCCTATCAAAATATCTGAAAAAATTGATATCTAAGACAAACACATAGCATATATTCATAATTATGTGTGTATTTGTATACACATATATATATATGTAAATGCACACATATGCATGTGTATATGTGCAGCTTTCAACAGTCAAACTCACAAAAGGGGTCAAAGGATATGAACAAACAATTCTTGAAAGAATTAAAAGAACATGAAGAAATGTTCCCAATTTCTAATAATAAAAGAAATACAAATCAAAAAAAGTTAATTGTCTGAGGTTTTAGGGAAAACAAATTGGTACTACCATTCTGAAAAGCAATTTGTAATGATGGAAATAAAGTGATTAAAATGTACAAACCAGGGGCAGACAGGTGGCTCAGTGGATAGAGTGCCAAGTCCAAAGATGGGAGGTTCTGGGTTCAAAGGGCCTCAGACCCTTCTTAGCTGTATAACCCTGAATGAGTCACTTAAGTCTGATCTCTTACAGAATGATAGCTTGTCAAACATACGCACTTATACTGTTTTCTGCTATTAAATTTTCTCTTCTTCAAGCGAAAAATATTTTCATTTCCTTCAACTGGTTTTCAAAAGGCAAAATTCCTAGTATTTTCACTAACCTTCTGTGGATATGCTTTATTTGTCCTAAAAGTGGCACCCAAAATGAAACAAAGTATTCTAGACATGGTCCCATTAAGGCAAAACACAGTATTGATTATCCCTTGTTCTGGACGCCTAAACTCAAGTTAACTCTTATAGCTGGTTTATCATACTGTTAAAATAAAATATTGAGCATTTGTAGCATTTCTTTGTAACTTCAGGGCTAGGCACAAGGAAAAGTGCTGAATAAATGACTGTTGCCTGAGATTTTCAGAAGACCTGGGTTCAAATTCTGTCTCTGACATATACTGGTTGTGTGACCTTGGAACAATTTTAAGACCTTCTTATGTGCAAAACAATTCTAGAAAGCTATAATTTGCAGAGCAGGTGTCAATAGGTAATTGGAACTGGGAAATGGTGTTTCCTCCTCAGGAGTTCCATATACAACTGAAATCTCACAAACATGCCCATACTTCACACAGAAAAATAAATCAGTGAAACAAAACAGAGAAGTGAGAAAGAGAAGCAAGTGAACAGTGTTTGATAGACACATGAGTTCTGGGGCAAAAGTCCTGGGGGAAAGACTCCCTTTGATGAGAACTGTTAGGGAAACTAGAAAGCAATTTGGCAGAAATTTAGTTTAGTCCACTATATTCCACAATAAGCTCAAAATGGATATTCAATCTGAATCAAAGTAAATAGAATGAAAATTTACAACTAAGGCTAAGGGAAGAATTATTGACTAATCAAAGGCTAGAGAAAGTCCTAAAACAGAGACAAAAATAAGATTTAGTTTTTGCACAAATAAAATCAACAACAATGGAAAGCGGGAAAAGTTTATATCAAATATCCCAATAAAAGTCTGATATCCAAAATGTACAGGGAATAGATCCAACTTTATAAGATCAAAGGTTAGTTCCCCTAAAATCAAAGAATATGTATGAGTTCCAGTAAAGCTGTATTACTTTGTATTATTACCTGTATTAGTTTGCAGAATCCAAGAGGTTCTACAAAACAACGTCTGAAACAAAAAATATTTCACTTCCCTACAAACTACTAAACAATCAGAATATGTTCTATGTTTCTCAGGAAAAAACCCAGAAAAACCTCTAACTTATATAAGAATTTCTATTATTCTATTAATATGAACTAAGATACTACTTCTAAAAGCATATTTGTTTTCATTCTGATTTAACAAAAATTCTCCAAATTACATTTATTCTTATAGTCAATCTCCTCCTATGAAATAATTTATTCATCACTACAGGTACTACAATATCTGGGTTATTGTTATGTTTTTCTAGGCCTTCCAATTGGTGTCCTTCCTACTTAAAACATTGTTTTAACACCTTAAACACCTTAAATCTTGCTCTCTGAGTTTATCCCTACTCATTTTAAGTTCCTGATACCTTAAAGCCTTTCTTTTTGTCTTAAAGCATCAGGTTTAACATTGCTACTCAGGTAGTTGTCTGTTCCCATCTTCAGTTTCCATTTTTTGTCCAACCACACACAACTTGGAATGATTCAAAAGAACAGAGAGAAGTCATGTGCTGATGAATTAATATTTTAGAAAGGACAAAACAGGGTCAGAGGAGGTACATTAAAGAGACAATTACAGACTTTATGATTGCTAACTGAAGTGTTCTATAAAAATACTAATTAATGATAATAAGGATCCAAGCCCCAAACTGAACTAGATTATATGCCAGGAACTGTGTAAATGGCCAATTGATTTATATTAAAATGTCATCTGCACAAAAGAATTTTGAGGGCTGACAATACCGTGTAATCTTTACACGAGTGCGCTGTTAATATCATCTGACATGGTAACAAAACTTTTTCAAAGATGAACAAGACAAGCATTTGGACTTCGACCTAACCCTGCGATCTTTGTTCAACAACCCATCAAAGTATCAGTGTAAACACTCAATAAGGAATGAACCAAAATGGAGGTATTAAAAAAGAAACAGAAAAAGGCATGTGTCAAAGGCCTCCTTTCTAAATATGACGGAACCCATTTGTTAGCTCAAGGCTTGGGTGGTGTAAGCAATAATAATCCCTGGTTGTTTCCATTTGGCATGACTCAGAGTTGAGCAAGGACTCGTACTTGGGAAACAAGGAAGCAATCCCCCATTGGCCCCTGAACTAGAAAAGCGGATGACTCAAGAGATCCTTAAAGGGAGTGACCACCACCGTGGGCTGTTTTTCCTAGCATTTTTTCCTTTGGCAAGAACTCCCCGCGTGGAAGAGCCTCGTCTGGCTCGGGAGCCTCTCGGGCTGCCCCTTCTCTGTTTGATTTTTCTGATCTTGGCCATCAGTGCTGGGATGGACAGGTACAGGCTTTGAGAGCGCTCAGAGAGGTTGGAGGAATTCCCAGGAACTACTAGAGAAGATAAACATTTGCCACAAGACACACACAGACGCTGCGTGAGACTGCTGTTCGGAGCTTAGGTGCAAGATAGGGCTGTGCTGAAGACTGCTGAATGTCCTGAAGAGGTTCAAGTGAAGTCTCCTCTCTCCCTCAACAAGGATCAAGCAGCTCCCACGTGCCAGGCACTTTGTTAAACAACAGGGACCAAAAGAAAGGCAAAAGATAACCCCTTCCTCCCTCAAGGAGTTCAAACTCTAAAGAGGGAGAAAGCACAAGCCAGTACGAAACAAGCTATCGATGGATGGAGTTAGCCAGTAAATAAAGGTTGGTTGAGCACCTAGTAGGCAGGGAGGCATCGTGCTAAATGGGGGGGACTCCAAAGAAGGACAAAAGATGGTTGTTACCCTCAAGGCTAAGGAGAATTGTGACTGAATCCTTAAAGTCTTCCTTTCTGTGGGTGTTTATAAGAGGTTTCTTGTATTTAGCACGGCTTTTGGATACAGAATAACTACTTGATTCACAGTCTATGTCAGGTTCCTGCATATCCTCACTTCTAGAATGAAGGAACCCTAACTTTAATAACGTCAGGCCAGGCTCCCGGCCTGAGCTTGGCCCAAGCAGAGGGTCTCCCTGGGGGACAGAGTACGATCTGGAAGTAGAATTAACTCCTCTTTCCATTAAGAACCAACTCCTACTGCACCAACAGTATCCCATTAAATTTCCAGTAGATGGCAGTAAGCTATAAGCCATTCAGTACTAAATAGTCCAAGTGCTGCTCAGAGATGCCAGCAGGAGCACCCCGAGTGAAAGATGCCAAATGTGCTGGGCGTAAATTCTGAAAATCACTCTCTTGCTCTCCCTCAAGTCTATTAAACACTCCACAGAAGCCTTCCTGCAATCTCACTAAAGGGAAGATTTTTCTGGGCTCCTTTAATCTCATTCAAATGGCAGATAATTTGTGTTTAGTTATCATAAGCTTATCAAAAGCATCCTCCTCCTGATGGGACTCAAACTAAAATGGCCCCAGGGAGAGAAGGAAGTCTCTTCCTTGGTTAACTCTTTGCTACAAAGCAGGAGCAGGAAATTCTATCCCTTGCCTTTTTACAGTCTACTACCAAAATGACCTTTCCTGTGGATGGCTTGACACAAATAGGTGTACAAATCTTTTGGTTTTCCAGGGTCTATAACCCACATTCCATGTTCTTTCCTTGCTCCAAATTTCTCCTTCCACGTCTGAATTTCTGATTCTATATAAGAGCCCTCTAAATCATCAGTTAACCCCTATATCCTTGTAACAGTGGACCACACTTATAAAAGTAGAAAACAAAAATATACTATAGTATCAAGTTCTAAATTGCTTTTCTTATTTAATCAGGTTTTCCCTAAATCCTAACCTTTATCGATCAAAGAATAACCAAACTGTACTTATTCAGCTCCTCCCAAAGGGGAGCTCTCATGAAGATGAATGGGTACATGTATGTGTATAAACACTATATTATTAAACATTATAACATACATGTTTGGATACATGCATATTAAAATACATATATAAACACACATGCATATAAATCAGCAACAACTAAGGGCTAAATTGAATAGGGCTGGATGTAACAGGAATTCGGAGAAAAGGGAAAGACTGGTATAGCTGGAAATAAACAGAAGATTTTGTGAAAAGTATGAAATGTCACCTAGGTCATTGAAGAAGAGGAGGATTTGGATAAATAGACCTTCTGGAAGATTTCTGATAAACTATCAAGCACCTGTTCTTTCTCTTTTACACATTTCTGGAATAGAAGACCTCTTAATCTAATCCAAGGAGGAGGAGGCTTATTTACTCTTCCAGATTAAGAAGGTAATACAAAGCAACAAAGAAAAAAATTTCATAACCATAAGAGTGGCAACAAGATTTCAATCTGAAAAGTGCCAAATAATATGCCTAAGGGAGATTAAAGGACTCCATTCTTGTCACCCCACAAACAAGTATCAAGGATTGAATTTTAAACCAGGTTGCCTGATGCCAAGTCCTGCACCTTACCAATTTTAATTTGGGTACACCTAACACACTCCTATCTGTTGTACTTCAGAAATTCCATAGAATTCTTAACAAAAAAAATTAATCATGTTTGTGATGTCCTTAACATTCAGGATCCATGAAGAAAATGTCATTATTAGAATTGTAGTACTGAAAAGACTGAAGGTGGAGTGGTGTATTGGATACAACGACAGACCTGGAGTCAAAAAAGGCCTGAAATCAAGTCTGGCCTTAGACAGTATTGTGTGGCTGGGCAAGTCTACTTGCCTGATAATTCTGGGCTTGCTTCTTTTATTTACTTCCTATTTGTCCTGTACAGTTTGTTTGTACATTTTTGTTTGCTTGCTGTCTTCCCCATTTGATAGTAAACCCCTTGAAGGGAGACTTTTGGCTCCTTGTCCAGGAGTAGCACAGTACCCAACACATAGCTGGCACTTAACCGATATTTGCTCACTCTACCTCAGTGTCCTCGTGTGTAAAAGGGAGGCAACAACCTCATCTCTTAAGAGTTGTTGTAGGATAAGATACTATTTCTAGAGTGCTTTTCAGTCTTTAAAGTACTATATGAATGCCGTGATTGTTACCTGGCCTCACATGAATCGTCTGACTGATGCATGACGTGTGCTGATAAAACACTGGATTTCAAGTCAGAAGACTTGGTTTTAGATCCAGAATTCCAAGGCCCAACTATGCGATTGGGACCAAGTTATTCGGCTTCTCTGAGCTGGGATTTCCTCATCTGTGAAAGGGGATAACGATATTTTGTATGATGGGACAGAGAGGGGGATTCTAAAGATCAAGCGGCAGAATGAATTTCATCAATGAAGCCCAAGGCATTTAGAATTATAAATATTGTAAAGGGAGCCCAGAAGGCCTTTTGTGAGGTTTTTACGCTCTTAAAACTCATGAGGACTTAGGGTACAAATTGTATGCAGGTCATCTAAACAAAGAATTGCCAGCTTTTTCTGGGCTTTCTCCCATGGATTTGACGTCTGTCCTCACTCTCCCATCACATGGCCCACGGCCTCTACAGGGCTGAGATGGCTAGTACCCTGCACACTCACCAACAAACACTTCTCATGACACCTTTCCTTCGAGAAGTCTTCCCATTTGGAACTGCCGCCTTCCCTTAGTGCTTTCACAGCGTTTCCTTTGCGCTGGGGTTGTGCACTAATGGTCTTCCTCTTTTGCCTTTGAATTCTCTGTCAACAGGAGGATGAAGTCTTTCTCGTGGCCTATTACCTAGCATTTTTTGTAATGCTTAGGAAATGAAAATGCTAATGTTTCCTTTGGGAAGGCCTCGCATCTCCCTGCATCTATCTTGTGTACATAAGGTTGTTGGCCTATAGTTTTCTCGACTAGAATGTGGTCAGACTGCCTTTGTCTTTCTTTGTAACCTAAGTGTTTAGTATAGTGCCTGTACACAGTAAATGCTTGCTGACTGACTAAAAGATGTGTTGCTGAACTTGAACTCAGATTTCTTTAGGAGATATGGACCATATGGACGTTTGTCAAGGGCCAAGTTATTCATATTCTTCTTGATATTCAAAAGAGCATTACAATTTTAAAAATCAAGGCACTATAGTGATATAATTTTATAATGAAATTATAAAGACTTGATGGATTAAACAAAATGAACAAACCTTGGAAAGATCAGATGCTAAACATATATACATTCGAGCAAGTCAATTTGCAAGATGCCATATGTGAAGTGTAGCAGTGACCCAGTAGGTTAAGACATGAGATTTAATGTGCAGATGATCCCAAGCCATACAGAAATTCCTAAAAAGCTCTCCTTTTGAAGATCCAAATCCTCAGCTTGACACTATGCTCAGGTATGCATTTACTCAGTACTCTTCCGTCTGGTGTACTGATAGATGCTTCATTAAGGGTCCCTCTTGTTCTGACACATACCCTTAAATCCCACTTTCTGAGCTCTATAGACTTCTTGCAGGCCAAAGATATACTTTGAAGAACAGGACTTATTGACCTGCCCAGTCCACCAACCCTCCACTCTGTATACAAACTCAACCTACTCCTAAAATTCCAATTCTTACGCTGGATTTTTCCTACCAAACAAACTGGAAGATTAAGATTGTTTTCCCAATTTTAACCCACCGAGGCAATTCCTACTGTCACCACTTTTCTTCTAGCTAAGATTTATACAGAACTTATATGTGTCTGCTACTCCTTCTGTCTCATCTTCATGTCAGTCCATCTAGATTGAAATCTGAAATGGAAGGAATTCCATGGATTTAATTCCACTTTTCCATGATCTCGTTTTGACTAGAATTTGATGAATTTTTGAAGGGTAATCTTAGGGGTCTGCTGAAAATCTGTGATCATTTAACTTTTGCTCCTATTTTGGTATCTCTGGAATAAATGTTATTTTATAAACTCAAGGATGCTACAGAATTCTCATACTTAAAGTCCAGACCTTGACAAGATCAGATCCTATGCACACACTCAATCCCCAGGTGATTGCTCTTAAGGAGTCTTATTGAAGGATAAAAATGAAGCAAATATTTCTGAATGACAAGCTTCCCCACCCCCCAACCTCCTACCCTCAAGGTGGGGAATGGATTAGGTGAGTCAAGAAAATGAAGCTGAAACTGTCTCTTCAAACCAAGTACAAATCTTTTTTGCAGTAGACCTCAAATGCTAGTTATTTGAGTCCAAGACTTGATAAAACTAAAGATTTATGTTTCTCTAAGAATGCAGATCCTCATAAAAGGTTTACTATAATATGCAAGACATAGCAGCAAAGGAACTTCTTAGCACTGAATTTATGATGGAGAGGTAATGGAAATAACATACTTGTATTCGATACTGGTGTCAAAGCAGCAGTTTTCCAAAGCATCCAAAGATGTCATCAGAAGAAGGTTCAACTGTTGGCCAGATACATCACTGAAGCAGAAAAGAGAGAGAATCACTAAAAATTATTTAACTTCCTAAATACTCCTAACCTATAATTTATTGTCACTGCTCTAATGGGAGAGTTAAATAAATGAATCTATTTGTCCTACAAACTAAAATGTAGTCCTCTTTGTAAAGAGAAAACCACACTGGATGCATAAATTCATCTGAACTATGCAGGGTTTAAGAGCTATATGATCCTGGGCAAGTCATTCATCCTCTATGTGCCAGAGGCAACTAACTCTAGAACTTATCTCATAACAAATATATAGTTTATGGTCTGTGTGTTGATAGGTCCTCCCTTGCTAATAAAATCACAGTTTTTTTTTTAAATTTTCAAATTCATTTATTCTTACAACTATGAATAACAAAGTCAATACCATTTGCATTTATGATTCCTTCCTTTTTTACCCTAGATCCTCCCTTTCTTCCTTCTTTATTTCAAACTGACCTGCAGTTTCTTTTGTTTTGGAGAGCTCACAGTGAGGGACTTCTCCAAGGTCACACAGCCACTATGAACTTTTGGATTATGTCTTTTGGACTATGGGGTCAGTCCTCTAGCCACTCTGCCAGACTGAATTTTTTTACAATAAACCTTTAAGCTCTTGTTTTTGTTCAAGTTCTCCATTTTGAGAAGAGAGAGGTTGTTTATTCAGTTTCAAATCATTAAAATCTGAAGACCAAAGCAAAGTGAACTTGTAAGCCAACTAATAACCTCGTAGGTGAAATACTACTGGAAATCTGCCAACGTCCCTAGGCTGCCATTCCCAAAGCCTGCCCCAAACCACCCTCCCCTATAAAACCTGTTATTACAAATTTCACCTTTTAATATGGCAGTTGAACCTCAGAAAAAATGGGGGAAAGGCAAAAATTGAAATGATCTGTATAACTTTATGCTTCTCAACTTCCAGCCTTTTAAATGATGTGGTTCCAAGTACAGTATTCGTATTATTAAGACATCTCTGGTAATTTTTCCAGGTGGGAATTGTGATTTTTTTTCATCAACACCTTTATTGTCAAGGGGTTCCTTCAGCTTTCCTTTTATGCTTGCCTTACAACCCTCACCATTAATTTATCACAAACAAAGCTAACATGCATAGATTTTTAATAATTTATTCACAGGCTAAGAAACAGGTGGTTTTGCTTGAGGCAAGGTATTTCATTTTTCAGCAAAAGTCCCACTGTTTCTCTTCCCTTTCGATAGCCTTAACAAAGAATTAAGAAAATGTTAAAGGGTTTGGGGGGAATAAGACATTGTGGAACATCTGAGAAGAATTCTCAAGAGGTTCAACCTACAAATCCTATTTGTAATCAACTGAGAGCCCTAAGAGGTTTTGGTGCTCCAAAATTGCAGAGTTCAATTTGGAGCCTTTTCTGAACAAATTCCAGCACAGAACTTAAATTTTAAGGGCGTTCTTTCAAAGAGCCAAGTCCTGAGAATCAAAGGAAAAGCTGCTCGGCTGACATAACTATCTTTATAGGAAATTGACTTTTGTCCCTGATAGTTAACATTGTGTTCTAATTCTGTTCCCCCAAGAGGTTTCTTTGGCTTTCCTGCAGCTCATTTGATATCACTGGATAATTATGTAGAGTCAACAGCCTTCAAAGTTTTCTGCCTCTTAAAAAAAAAAAAAGAATTCCTTTGCTGAATAGCTAATTATGTGCTCCAAATTGTTTCGTTCATCCTTTATAAAGCAAAAAAGTAAAAACTGTATTCTAACCAAAGGGTAGATCCTTCACAAGATCAGCTACCAGAAATTACAAAATCACATTTCCAGCTAGAATATTAGTACTAGTAAAGAGAAGCTCAGAATGAATAGGAAGATTGTACTGAACAAGGGAAAAACATGGACACTGGAGCGAATACTAAGTCAATTCAGTGATTATAAAAGAAACGAGAATTCAAAGGTGGTGCAGGATAGAATGCTGGACCTAGGGCACAGAAAACCTGAGTTCAAATACGGTCTTAGATACTTACTAGTTGTGTGACCCTAGGCAAGTCACCTAAGCTGTCTGCCTCAGTTTTCCAGTCTGCATTTACCACCACTACCACCTATCAGGTGATGGGGATAAAAATGAGATAAAATTTGTAAAGTATTTTGCAAACAGTAAAATACTATAAATGAAAGCTATTATTATTACATTTTGTCTCTGGTAGCCTTTCTCAGGATATCCTGCAAATACAAAGTGGCAAAAGGTATTCTCTGAACCGAGATCAAGACTAATGCCATTCCTTGTGAGCAGGCCACATCCACGAAACAATAAGAGCATAATCCTCTAACTAATAAGCTATTTAGCATCTCATTTCAAAGCAGAAGTCACCCAGAGCCATGAGGTGTTGCCTTTATTCCTAAAAACTGGTTTTTTTTAAAGGCCTTAAAGAAAGAAGGGTAACGAGGTAGCACACTGGATAGAGTGCCTCGCCTCAAGTCACAAAGATTTATCTTCTAGACTACAAATCTGGACGTGGACATTTCCTAGCTGTGTGACCCTGGGCAAGTCACTTCACCCTATTTGCCATGGTTTCCTCATCTATAAAATAAGCTACTGAAGGACATGCTAAAGCATTCCAATATTTTTGCCAAGAAAGCCCAAAGTAGGGGTATGAAGAATTGGACATGACTAAAACAAGCGAATAAAAACAAAGAAAGAGAGGCAGCACGCATAGTGTCAGGGATACAGAGCTGTCCTCACAGGAACCCAGGAAAGCCCGAGTTAAAGCTTTGACATTGAAACAGTCTCGCCACAAGGCTTAGGAGAATCTGTATCCCTCTCACCAGCCTGTCAAACAACAGCCTCAAGATGCCATTTGAGGAGACGGTGGCTAATCTCCAGGGTACAGGAAACTTCCCACCACACTGAAGAAATCACAGGTACGGACTGAAGAGAGAGAGAGACAGAAGGGAAAAGAAGGGATGGAAGAAGTGAAAGAGAGACAGAAGGGAAAAGAAGGGGAGGTGAAGGAGGAGAGAGACAGGGAGAAAATCCCTTCCTGTCACCGATCCATTCTTCTTGGCTCCTCTATCTAAAGGTTCTTTCCTAAAGGAGCGCTGTCACTGAGGTTGGATCCCTTTCCTTAAGTTAATTGTACGTACTGACCTCCCAATATCTCAGGGTTTACCTATCTACTACGGTTAAGCTTTCTCTACTTGGTAAACTCCCCTCCAAGAGGAGACGTCTAAAATTGCTGCAGTCTGACTTTTCAAGACTCCGTTGTTAATCGCAAGTAAAAAGGGGAGATCATAAAAGCAAATGAAGATGACTCGACATATAAAATAAAATCACGTTGAAATGTTAAGATCTGTGATGACATCAGTAAGAGAGAAGTCCTTCCACAAACAGAGATCACGGTGTGTCCGGTATTTTGTCCAGTAAGCCCAAGAAAGGTGCCACGGACACAGAGAGGCTAAGTGACTGATTCCATATCCCACAGTGAACCTATATCAGAGGTGGGTTTGAATCTTGTCCTTACTCAGTCAAATACTTCTCCATCTGACATTGCCTCTTTATGAAAATGTCTTCTTTCAAATAGAGTGAACATCTAAATCTCCGAATTCCCATGAAAAAGTAGTTTCATCTCTCAACTATTAGGTGGTGCAGAATCCTAAAGAGGACTGAGCCATGTTGACAAAATAACACAACTTACTCCAGTGGGTCTGTGTAGTTAACCCACACTTCATAGACTCTGAAACTTAACCTGGTGTTTGTGTACAATTAAAATAACCTTAAAGCAATCAAGTCTTCTCCCTAGAGTTCTCCCACAGTCAGCCAGATGACCTTACTCTTTCATTTCAGTTTTTTTCCCTTTTCGCTCAACCATGGGGCACTTTTTCTAAAAGCTAAAATTGATTATTTAAAAATTTAAATGCTTTTCCTAAACTCATTTGTTCCTCAATAATTTTTGCATACATGTAAATTGGAGAAAACTTTATTTTTATTTATTTATTTATTTATTTTATTCGTTTATTTATTTATTTATTCATTCATTCATTATTTATTTATTTATTTGTTTGTTTGTTTATTATGATTATTTATTTTAACCTGACATCATCTATTTTAGTTCATCCAGGACTAAAACAAAACCAAGCCTGTGGGTTTACACAATAAGTAAATCTTGTGTTCCATGAGATGCCCTTTAATCCTTGTGTTATTCAAGGAAAGTGTACTAAATTATCTCTCTCAGTCATAAAAATATTCATATTTGCAAAGTGATTGACTCCAAGAGGCCTACATCATAGTAGGTCTCAAGGTATAGTCGCCAGAGCCTTTTCATAGGTCTGTGAGTTCAAAACTATTATTATAATAATATGAGGGCACTATATATTACAAAAGCTTCTCTCTTTCCAACTATCTATCTATCCATATGGGAGGGAGTAGGGTGTTCCTTTTTATACTGCAACTAAAATGACACCACAACAATTTTTTTAAATTTTTTTTTTTTAACATAAAAACCCTGACTTTCTGTCTTGGAATCAATACTGTGTATTGGCTCCAAGGCAGAAGAATGGTAAGGGATAGGCCATGGGGGTCAAGTGACTTGCCCAGAGTCACACAGCTGGGAAGTGTCTGAGGCCAGATCTGAACCTAGGACCTCCCAACTCTAGGCCTGGCTCTCAATCCACTGAGCTACCCAGCTGCCCCCCACCACAATAAATTTAATGTAGAAAGAAATGACAATCTAGTTGTCTTCTATCAAGGTAAACATTTTATTTATTTAATTTATTTTTTAAACAATTACCTTTCATTTTAGAATCAATACTGTGCATTGGTTCTAAGGCAGAAGAATAGTAAGGGGTTAAGTGATTTGCCCAGAGTCACAATGCTAGGCAGTGTCTGAAGTCAAATTGGAACCCAGGACCTCCTGTCTGTAGGCCTGGCTCCCAATCCACTGAGCAACCCAGTTGCCCTCTGAGGTAGATATTTACACAAAACAACTTTGCAAAGCAATGTAAAACAATATCCATATTCTTGTTTTAGAAAAGATTTTTATTCCTCTTAATATTTTTATAGTAACATAAGTTTACTAGTGTTTTTCTTAAATGAGTTAAAACATCTAAATTTTTATCAGTTCTAATACCTAGTACTATAAATGCGGATAGATATTAATGCATGTAAATAAAAAATAATTGGAGTAAATAGTAATTTTTAAGAGAATAAAAGACTTCTGAAACCAAAAAGTTTAAGAACCATTGGTCTTGATGTAAGAAATTATACTATACCAGTATTTGCCTAAAAACTGGGAATTTGGTAATGCCAATGTGAAATCCGAAATGGTGGTATTCCAAGGAAAATTTCCCCACTTGGTGGAATTTTCCACCTGGGTCTTGGGATCTCTCATGACTTCCTCTATTTAAGAGCTCAGCTAACTGTCCAAAAGAGAGCCATCTATTTGAATAAGGCATAGAGTTTAACAGCAACTGATGAAACTCATTATCTGACCATCTTAAAAATGTATATCAGATCATTGGTTTAAAAAAAGGAACATTTATCAAGTAGTTCTTCAGGAATCCACTATAGCACAAAATTCTGCAGCAACTGGGGTACACGATCGACATGCTTTGTGAGAATGCTGTTGGCTTAATTAAGGAACTGTGCCCCTAGCTCTCAATGTACAATGCTATTCAGGATAGAGGCATAGTTGCTATACAAAAGCTAAAAGAACTTTACTCTAAAATCTCCTTAAATTAGAGACTATGTTGTGCTCATCTAACTGACATACACAGGGCGAATGACTAAACAGAGGGATTTAAAAATATCTGAGGTCTGCATACTGAAGGATATCTCAGGACACATGAGATAGTAAGACCAGGAATTTGGGAGAAAAAGAGTGTTCGGTTCCTCCTTGCCAAAAGTTCAGAGGCTCAGAGGAAAGCAAAGTAAGAGATGACTATTTAGTTTTATTGCATGTAGTAAACAAGTACATAGAAAAATAGATGGATGGAAAGGTAAGAAAAGCAGGGAGCAACTAATGTAAGTGCACCAGCCAACGTGAAGACTAACTTGCAGGTAAGTTGCTGGTTGATATTAATGAAGAGAGTCTCCAACCACAGACATTCTCTACTCGGATGAAATCACAGAGTCAGACCAACCACTGCCAGCCCTCTCCCACCTCCCATCAACAAACTATTCACAAAAGGGGAATCAGTAGCATTTGAATAAACCATACCTGACTTTCTCCTCACACAAACGAGAGATAAACATCCCCAAAGCAAGGCCCATGTGGATTTGAACGGCTTGAGACTCATCTGCACTTGGTTTCCCAGGTAATCTAGCAGTCAACATACTCAAAACTTCTTCCACCTTCTCCTTGCAAGACAAAATGAAAACTGGAACCAGGAGGGATAAGGCCATGGCAGCACAGGAACGAGCAATGGCACTAGCTGTGTTTTCACCAGAGTATGATTTCTAGGTAGAAAGAAAAAAGAGGAAGGAAAGAAGGGAGGAAGGTAGGAAGGAGAGAAGAAGGAAGGAAAGGAGGGAGGGGGGAATGAAGGAAGCAACGGAGAAAGGGAGGGATGGAGGGAGGAAGGGAGGGAAGGAGGAAGAAAGGAAGGAAAGGAGGGAGGGGGAGATGAAGGAAGCAATGGAGAAAGGGAGGGATGGAAGGAAGGAAGGGAGGGAGGGAGGGAGGGAGGGAGGGAGGGAGGGAGGGAGGGAGGGAGGGAGGGAGGGAGGAAGGAAGGAAGGAAGGAAGGAAGGAAGGAAGGAAGGAAGGAAGGAAGGAAGGAAGGAAGGAAGGAAGGAAGGAAGGAAGGAAGGAAGGAAGGAAGGAAGGAAGGAAGGAAGGAAGGAAGGAAGGAAGGAAGGAAGGAAGGAAGGAAGGAAGGAAGGAAGGGAGGGAGGGAGGGAGGAAGGGAGGAAGGGAGGAAGGGAGGAAGGGAGGAAGGAAGGGAGGGAGGGAGGAAGGGAGGAAGGGAGGAAGGGAGAGTAATTAATTATTTTTAAGTCTTTAAATGGAAGACTATTTTCTTCACGAAGGACTATATTATATGAGAAACTTTTAACCAACAGGGCTACTACTACAAAATTGCCAAAGTGTTTCTGTGGGATGGTTTATGTTCTCACACAACTACAGAGAATTAGAACATAATGCTTATTTGAGGGAAGATTTGGGGTCAGCTTTTGGTCTCAGAAAGTGATCATTTACTTTCTAATTTGAAGTCAACTTGAAAGACAAACAAGTAAAAGAAAACTTCCTGGCCTTTAAAGGTGCCAATTCACTTGCCGTCCAATCTGAGGGCAGTATTCATTATATTTCAGTTTTGAAAGCTTCTTTATAGGAAAACTTAAGTGGAAGAACTGTTAAGCAAGTCATGTTTGGGACAGACTAAGCCACATAATAAATGTGATTCTATCAAGTTAGGCATTATGTGGGAGCAAAAAACCAAAACAAACAAGAAAAAAAATCACAGTAACAGCAGAAAGGGTTCATATATAGTATGGAAAACTATTGGCACATCTCCTAAAATTTTGGTGGGAACAATTCCCAGTAAGTAGATGGATTATTTCCTATAAAGAATTAATTCCTTTTAATTAGAAAGGAAGTAAAAATCCTAAAACTCTCTAGTTACAAAGGAACAAATATTCAAAATGGAATTTAAGAGTTATCTATACTACATGTTTTATGTAATTAGGGGGAAAGAAAATGATAATGTAAATAAAACAGTGGAACAGGCACATGAAAATATCTACAAGAAGTCTAAGATAATAGAGTTTACAATGTTATACAAATTTATAAATATATGTCAAATGGGAGCAAAAATAGTTTCATTTGTCATTCTCTACTGTTTTATACTGTACCTTTTCATATATACCTTAAAAGTCAATACAACCACTTGGAGTTATAGAGAACTAAGAAATATTTTACCATTCAGTCTATAAGCTTTAAGTGCTATAAACAATAAAAATCCATTAATAAGCATTAAATACCACCTATGTAACAATTACTAGAATAGGTCCTAAAAGTATGAAGATAAAAAACAAATATTCTTTGAACTCAAACAACTGCCATTTTATTGGGAGAAAAAAAAACATATTTACTATATCGAAAGCATATGAAAGGTAATGAATTTGGAAGGTAAAAGATGAAACGTGGATTATGCATGAAGACAAAGACAGGTCTCATGTAAAAGATGAACTTGAAGGAAGCTGAGCATTCTATGAGGCAAGGGGGAAGGGTAGGAACTACTAGGGACAGAGCTCAGATGGCACAAGAGTACAGAGATGGTCTATAGAATGCCACTAGTGAAGGACAATAAGATCAGTTTGGCCAAGTTAAGTAATGTTAATAAGTTTGGAAAGAAAGGCAGGAAACCATATTGTGAAAGGTTTTAGGTGCAAAGCTGCAGAGCTTGTGTTTTACTTAGGAGGTCAAAGGAAAACACTGGAGGTTTTTTTAACAGGTCAGGGCTGTGATCAAGGAATATTAGTTTGGAAGATATACAAAATATAGATTGGCTTAGCAAGTACGTAGGAGAGTGGAGGGAAGGAAACATGTGAGAGATGATGCAGAAGATAAAATAGATAAGACTTGGAAAGAAATTAGATTTGGGAAGGGAGAGTAAAGCGTCCAGGATGACTCACGAGATTGTGAATCTATGCAATTAGAAGGATAGTGGGGTAGTTAGTAAGAAATAGAGGAAGAAAGGCAATGAACTCTGCTTTGGACTTGACGAGTTTGAGATGCAGAAATGCCTCACATGAAGATGCTGATGTGGGACAGGACCTCTGGAGAGAGACTAAAGCTAAATAAATAGATCTGGGAGCCATCTGCTGAGAAAGGATAATTAAGCCCATGGGCATTGATGTGTGGGGTAAGGAAAGAGAAAGGGGTTCTAGATGAAGCACTAGAAAACCCTCATTGTTAGTTAAAATATTAATGACAGGTAAAAGGGGAGCAAAGAGAGAAGAGCATTAGGGAAACACAATGGGGACAGAACATCCAATGCCAAATGCTATAGGTTAAAAAAAGAAGATTATTGAGAGGAGGCCTTGGGCCTTGGTTAACTCTGAAGATGGATGTTTCTGCTGAATGATAAGATAGTGGGAAAATGTAAGGACAATGTCTTCTTATACGTTGTAAAAGGAAGTACAGATATAAGACAGTGGCTTGAGGGGATGGCAAGGCCAAGTCAAGGTTTTTTAAGGACAGAGAAAACCTGAGCATATTTGAAAGCAGCTAGGACTACCCCAGTAGATTGAGGATAGAATGAAGATTTAGAAAGGCAAGTTAAGAGAGAACTACTCAAAATGCCTAGCTCCTAAGACAGTTGGAAAAGGAAAAAGCCCTTCTGAAATCAGGCGTGGGGTGAGGACAAAGCAAAAGCATCAAATTTTTCATCTGAAATGCACTCTAGGAGGTTAGTAAGGAGAATTTTATTTGTTCCCAAGAAGCCTATAAACTTTAAGAAATTTGTATGCATTAAAAATTTTATATAATAGTCTGCCCTTCCAAGAATGTAAACCTGATAGCTACATCAAAAATAACCACATAAGCTTCTAAACCTTTTTCTCATCATTAATTAAAGGACTAATGGAAACATTTGTAATAGAAAACAAGTTATTAGGAAGGAATGTCCCCTCTGAATTAACTGGCCTACCAATGTCATCCAATAGAAACAAATAATTCAATTTCCCCTTTAAATTTTAAAGACCAGCTCCAAAAACATACCAGGACCAATTGAAAGCAAGAGGTTATAAAAATTATAAATTATAAAAAGAATATGAGGGTAACAAGACTTTAAGGTTAAATTCATGATCTTAGTAACAATTCAGAACCTGTTCTTTATTTTTAACCCAACTAGCTCTAATCCTCTCTGCTCAGCTGTTTGTCCCATGACTAAAATAATTCTCTAATAAATGGATGGGGATGGGCTAAGATTAAAATGATGTTATTTGGAAAGCAACATATTACCAGCTTGCACAAATGCTTTCAGCAAAAGAGGATGAAGAGGAAGTAAAATGTTACAGAAAATGTTTCATTTTATAACTCTTAATAAGTAACAATAAATAACAATTTTGAATTCTCAAGACTCCCAAGCTTGCTTTAAAATTTTCTCTTGCTTTCACACATACGTGATAGAACCAGGAGAAGACTTGTCCCTTGGGCTGGTGATGGCTGTCCACAATTACTAAGAGGGTATTGACCACCATAGAAATCCACTGTTTCATGGGAAGGAAATCAGGTTCAATCTAGAGAGAAAGAGGAAAAAAATAAGAATGGAAAATAAGGAATGGACCATGAACCATTAACTTGTTTTTTAAAACCCTTGCCTTCCGTCTTAGAATCAATACTCTGTGTTGGCTCCAAGGCAGAAGAGTGGCAAGAGCTAGGCAACTGGTTAAGTGACTTATCCAGGGCCCCACAGCTAAGAAGTATCAGAAGCCATATTTGAACTCAGGACCTCCTGTCTCTAGGCCTGGCTCTCAATCCACTGAGCCACCCAACTGCTCCCCTAATCATTAACTTGCATAAATTCTAGAAGCAGTTCACACTTCTGTCAGGACTTTTATAAATAATATTATTATTTAGTTAATATAGCTAAAATAGCTAAAGGCCAAAAGTCAAGCTAAAAGTCTAAAAAAAAAATAGAAAAAAAGTGAAGTGAATTTACTGGTTACCAAAGGCTTTCTATCAGAAAGCTGATTTGATTCTCATGCAACAGTACCTTTTATTTGTGGCCAAAAGAGCTCATAAGCATGAGTCCCAAAAACCATGTTGATGAGGTGTACGGATTCAATTAAATAAACATTAAAGTTACTTAGAACATACCAATTTAATAGCACTGTGTGTGGGCACTGAAGATACAAGGCCAAAAGTAAAATGTCCTTGTTTTCTAGGAGGGAAACCCATTCACAGAAAATTAAATGAAAAACAGAAGTCAAAATATTTTCACAAAGAAAGAGAACAATAACAACTTGCAGGAGGAGAGGGCATAGAGAAGAAGGGTGTCAAATTTAGTCTTGAACTAAGAGAAAATCCTTCACAATTGGAAGGAGTTCCGTCAGCCAGTGATTCAGAATTCTCCCATCACATGAGGTCTTCAAGTATAGGCAAGATGACCATTTTTTCTGGCTTCTATAGAAGAGATTCTTATTTCAGATAGATCTAAACTAGATATAAATAGAGAGGAGACTTGAAAATGACGGGGATACAGCTTGGGCAATGGAAGTCATGAAAGTTAAAGTAGTACCAAAGCCAGACCCCATCTGGCTGCTATCATTTCAGACTTCTCCAAATTCTCCACTGCATGCACACGTGGTATAATTGCCTCTTCCCTTACTTTTCAGCTTCCTTTAGTATATTATCTTCCCCAATTAGGGTGTAAGCTCCTTGAAAGTAGGGGACTAGCTTCAGCAGACCCCAGACAGAGCAGAGTGGGATGGGGCGGGTGAGGCGAGGGTCACGTGACGCTGCTCAGGCTGAGCTCTGGTGGGCCAGGTCACATGAGACTGCCTCCATTTCCCTCTGGAATGGCAGTAGCTTCTCTCATGGGGGCTGTTTAACATCTGTGTATAAGGGGAGGCAAGGGTCTTTGAGACAATGAATTTCAAGGAAAAGGACAATGACACCTCTAGAACTTGCTCTCTAACAGTGTGCAGAAGTTGGCAGATTTGCTGAAGTATTCATAAAAAAGATGGCAACTCTGTATGTTCCTATCCCTGTTCCTCCAGGAAATTCTTCATCAAATTCTCCAACAAAGAAATACTTCTTTGGGGGAATATTTCAAGTTCAATTTCTTCCAAAAGTCAACCAGAAAACTCTAATGTGAGTAGCTACAAAAAGAACGCTATGCCTGATCAGAAGGGCCGCAATTCCTCTGTCTCTAGCAGCCTTCTTATTAAGTTTAAATTTATAGGTGTAAAATCTTCCATAAAATATTCTCCTAGGCCAGTAAAAAATGAAGAACAAAGTATAGAATCTGTGAATTGGGAAGAAAGACACTCTACACTTACTATATTGGTTATGAGGATGGAAGAAAGGACTAAATTTGCTGTATATAAAGTGCTAAGAAGAAGCCCAGAAGAGAGGTGGGTAGTTTTCATTTCTCTCGACTGAATAACAAATTGAAAGAAATGTTTCCAGGCTTTCGACTGGCTCTTGCACCAAAATGCTGGTTCAATGATAACTATAATGCCAATTTCTTAGAAGATAGACAATTGGGACTTAAGGCATTCCTACAGAATTTGGTAGGTCACAAAGACATTGCTAACTGCCTTGCAGTTAAGAGAATTTCTTTGTCTCGATGATCTACCAGGTCCATTTTGATAGCCTAGAAGAAAGCAGGGCTTTCTGTGAAATTCTGGAAAAAATAAACTATTGATTACAAAAAGAAATATTTGAAAGACAAAAAGAGGTGAAATCACTGAAGAAATTGTTAAATGAGAAACAACTTCATATAGACACTATAAAGAAGAGAATTGGGTCTTCAGAACATGAAGAAACATTTAGAATTTCAGGATAGGGTGAATGTATCAGAAAAATAGCCTTCTGCTATTAAAGCAGATCAAGATATGATGGGTGAAAAACACAGGTCTGATTAGATTCCCATGGGTGCCTATAGTGATTGTGAACCTGAAAAATCAGTAACTGAAATGGAGGTAGCCAAAGTGGCCTGGGCTACTGAAGAAGACTGAGAGCAGCTGCCATTATCTTTGAAGATTAGCAATTTGGACTGGATTATGTTTTAGCAACAACACTTATTTAAAAAATAGATGGCTGGGCAAGTCACTTAACCCCCATTGCCTGGCCCTTACCACTCTTCTGCCTTGGAGCCAATAATACACAGTATTGACTCCAAGACGGAAGGTAAGGGTTTAAAAAAAAAATACAATGGGAATTGTAAAGCATTTACTGAAGAAAAAAAGATACACAAGTGAAATGTTTATCCATATATTGTACATACATGTATACTTACATATAACTTAATGAAACAGGAAATCTAAGCTGATTTGCTTTTATCTAGCCTTTATACTTAATATATTACAAAGGTCTAGTGAAGATTATATTATCATTATATTAGGTACTAGATTATATTAATCTAGACCCATATTTTTAAATTCAAAGATATTTTATTTTTCCAATTATATGTAATAACAATTTTCAACATTCAACAACGGATATGGTATGGTCTCATCCTTCATTATTATAATTCTGAATTACATTTATTTTTTACTCATTCTTGAATTGTAAATTTAATGAGCTTGCCTTTTCCCCAAAATACTTCTACCTGCTTATAAAAGTGTACTCTTTTGAAAATGTGTTCTTACATAATATAAAGATAACTGATTTATAGGCAAAAGAGAAAGCCATTCTTTTTGCTGAGTTAATAACTAGTTTTATTTGATTGCAGTGCATTTTTATTTCAATGGAGCTGAGATGTTTCAGTATATCATGGTCTATGTTTTTCAAATGTATTTATTTATTTAACCAAGTAATGCACTTTTCAAGAATTAAAAGTCCTATGTGCCAAGTTTAATTGGTTAACTTCATTAGAGAGAGGAGTTAGTAAGAAAGATTACACAGTGCTTTTAATATTTTACTATCACAAAAGCCTTAGAATTCTGTGGATCAGCTTTGTGAAATTTGGTACGTGTTTATTTTGGCCATGCCTGTAGTTATTGAAAATACCTGTATTTTTTTCCCCAGTGAGAAGTTATTACATGATTTTTGTGCACATACTGTTTTGCTTAATGCTATTAATTCTCAAATGACTCTGATGCATAATTTGAAAACTAAGTTAATGTGTTACGCTTTGTATGCATATATGTATTAATGTATGTATGTGTGTATGTGTATTTTTTTCCCTAGAAGTGGAAAGAAACTGATAAAGTTGTAATTATCCATTTTTGTAGGAAAAAAAGTAGGGATTAGCTTTCTCGTTCATTTTTTTATCCCTAGTTCTTAATAACACATCTTGAACATAATAGGCACTTAATAAATGTTTCCTGAGACTTTAATTTTCAAAATGCTATTTTTCAGAAAATCAGATCAGGAAAATAAGAAACTATTTTCAGTATCCCTATACTTACCTCTGGTGCCCCATCAGTTTCTGAGGAAAGGCTGTTTTCATGTTTAGATACAACAACAGCAAGACTGGTTAATGCCAGGAGTGAATTCCCTTTGACCACTGGGCTTTCCCTATTGATGACAAGAAGATAGTAATAAGAATGCTAAAACATTAAGTCAGAGAAGGTGCTCTTGAGGACAAAAGAACAGCAAGGATGAAGAAATCAATGAAGTCCTTTTATATTTCCTTACATATTCCAATAAATGTGTTCATTTTCTCTTTTCTTCCTTTATCTTTTTTTAATTATACAATGTAAATGATTTTCCCTATGCTTTTCAACACAAATCTATGTATATTTGTGATTTTTCTGTGTACAACTGAAAAGAAAATTTAAATTGCATATTTTCTAGTCATTTCTTTTAATCTGACAAAGCTAATGTTTACCGACAGAGTAATTGTAAGAACAATATGACTTCTACCTTTTATTAGTGCACTAGTATGTTGAACTATTTTATGCTGGGCCACTTCAGGAATCAAAACAGATTTGCAACTTGCCACTTTTCCCAACAATCATATGATCCACCTTTTCCCTGTCCTTTTAACTCACAATGTGAGGACTTTGGATGAAAAGTATAAATGACTCACTTTCGCACCATTCAAATGATATTTTTTTTACATTAGTCATAAAGTCTTGGATTTGACCTGGAAAATTAATGCCAATTTTATTGGAACTTCATTGTTATCACACTGAAGAAATTGTTCACCCTAATCTTTGTTCCTGCTGTAATGTTCCTGGTCTTAAAATATGGTTGTTGGGTTAGTCTTACATGGCTCAGAAGATGAAAAAGATGACAGAAATTCACAGAAAATTTTCCCCAAACCAATTAGTCTAATTAAGAGCTCCCACTAAGATTATGAGTCCAAATCAGTACAGTAATGGGGGGGGGGGGGGGGGAAGATAAAACCAGTTCTAAAATTACCCTTAAGATATGATTGGGAATGTTGACTTTAAATGATCACTATTGCAAATATCAATACTATGGAAATAGGTCTCAATCAATGACACATGTAAAACCCAGTGGAATTGCACATCAGCTATGGGAGGGGGTGGGAGGAGGGGAGGGAAAGAACATGAATCATGTAAGCATGGAAAAATTCTCTTAATCAATCAATCAATCAATCAATCAATGAAATTACCCTTAGCTTTGAGTTCTTGAATTAAATGAAACTTTAGACCTAGCTTATAGGCAGGAGAACCAATTGTCCATATAGCCCTGAAACAAAATCAGTCTCCTTCACACAAGAAATACTCTGAGAAATTAGTCATTTCTCTGTCTCACCACAGTAAAGTTAAAACTCAGCCATAAAAACGACTAAAACCAAGATAGTTTGTTGTGTTTCTGGCCTACTTCTATGATCACTATTGGAGTTAGGCTGGGAATTTTCAAGGGTGTCCCCAACTCTTTTTTTTCTGATGAAGGAAAACCACAGCACAGGAAGTATAACCGAGATTTTAAAAATTAGATCTTTCTAACATAGTCTGTCAAAGAAATACTTAGCTCAACTAGCAAAAACATGTTGCCAGGGAGGGCAAAATTATTCATCTGATCTCCAGGTGGTCCAGTTAGCTTCACTAAATGTAAATCTGTTGAGGATCCTTCCAGCATGCTACTATTTCTAGCTATATACGTCCCTAATTCATACATTTGCTACCAAAGTGGACCATGTTAGCAACTGAATAGAATAATAAAAACCTATCACTATGACTAATCAAACCATCTAACAAACTGAAAGAATAATTTCTGTATTTGAAGAAAAATATGATCAGAGTACTATTCTTATTATACACTTTTTCGGTTGTCAAGGGAATAGTTAAAAAATGGTTACACTAATGAAATAGGAATATTATTGTGCCATAAAAAAGGATAAAAATAAGAAATACAAAAAGTTCTTAGTTTCCAATGTAGTCTTTTCACTCGAACTTAAGGCTATTCAGTTGGTCTTGGGGTTACATTACTAATGTTCCCATAAAAAATAAAAACTTGGTGAATTGCTAAAGGATAAACATTTTGTGAGCTTTGCTTCTTATACAATGAAAATAATCAATAATTCCAATAATCATGAAGTGAGGAAATAAAGAATCCACAAAATAGCTAAAGATAGCAATGTCCTAGCTCTCAATAAAAATTATCTTTTTCTTGTAGACGACAGTAGATTAGTTAGGAAATTACTTTAATCAAAAACTTTGTGGTTTCAAACCTCAAAAGAAAAAGTCTATGACTATATGAAGACTAGGTCACTGTAGCAACTTTTACATTCAGCCAAAATGTCAGTCCTATTCAATTGTGCCCAGTCAACAAGAGATACATTAGGTTCTCTTGACCTCGACCCATATTAGCAGGGGAAGATTTTTCTTCATCTTCTTGCATTTCATTCATAAGAAGTGACAAAATTTCTCACTGCCCCTGGATCCTTTAATGCAAACTGAAACAGGTAGGACAGTAGGCAGCACAGATGGTTGGGGCAGTACAAATAGCAGGCACAGAGCCACATCTTTCTAGATATACACATTTAATTAAATGCCTGGATTGTTATGCTTTTATTCCAGTCCTACCTACATGAAAACATTTCTGCTCTAATCAAGGGTACACAGAGTGTATATGTATCATATTAAGAAACTACCATAACTTCTTTATTTGCCTACAGATTATATCAATTTATAGTAAAGGGGCAATTCTCAAAGTAAGGTCTAGGGACCTGTGGAGGTTCTTGAGACTCTAATTCAGAGGATCCACAAAGTCAAAATATCATTATAATCATCATATGATTTATCCCTAATATGGTAAACAATGATAGTTATAAAAGCTGGGGGGGGGGGTGTTCAATAATTTTTAAGTGAATAATAAGATCCTGTGACTGAAAACACTGTATCTTTTTCCTTTCTGCCTGGTATACACAACTCATAAAATTCTATTTTCAGTATATTTATGCCACAGAAAGGTAGTAAGAATACATTTGACTGTAAAATGTTAAAAACAAATCTAATTTCAAAACAATTGGAAAGATTTTTTAATTGTCTACTACAAGGGAAATAGGGTATGCATACCTGTGAATGATATAAATAAGAAACTCAGGACAAAAGGGAGGAATTAAAAAAAACCCTTTATAGGGCTCTTACAGATAAATAAATCTTACTTCGAGGCTGACTTGATGATCTGGTCAGTCAGCATGTCTCTAACCCTGAAATAAAAAGAGAACCGTTATTATACCTTGTACTGCAGTTAAAAAGCTCTTGTCTCTTGTTCTTCAATAAATAAGAACTAGCTGATCTTGTCCCTAAATCTTAAACTACTAATGTATTAAGTATACAGTGAGATGGTTACGGTGATGCCATTAAGAAGGGCTTCATGGTCAATGTCTGCTTTTGGCTTAGCGATACTGAGCTAGCTTCAGAATCGCTCTGTACTGACCTTTCTAATGTGTACCGGGAAATGAAAGGCCAAAACAGTTGGTATGAATCTAATCCTCCTGCATTTACAGAGGGCTTTCCGAAGCAATAAATATACTAAAATCTAGTGTCCGAAAATAAAAGAGAGTGTGTAAAAATTGATACAGCATTTATTATACTTCAGAAAAAAACTGGCTAAGCTTCCATACACAATGATCATCTGAATTTATTGGAACAATGGCTGCCAGAGTACTCACATCTCTTAGAAGATTTGAGTGATCACTTTTTAGTGCACTGCAGACCAGCATTTCAATAGTTTCCTATTTGATTCAAGACAAAATGAGACTCTCTTCTTTTTATTCTGCCAGATGCCCCCATGAAAGCAATATGAAAGACCAGCCAGATTATGGTATTAAAATGTAATTATTAATATAACCAAAATGATACTCATATTTTAGGCCAAATTTCTTAAGGGTATAATTTGAAGTATGTGACAATAATATGTGATTAAAAATAAAGGTCAGGGGTAGAAGAGCCAAGTTTCTTTCGGTATGAATCTTATGTCTAATTTAAAGATTTGGCTTGAAGGCACTCTCTTTAAAAGAGTAAGATGGGGTCATTTTTCAACTCTGCATTCCTGCTTTCGAGAACATAATAGGTAATTAATAAATGTTTATTGCATTGGACTAAAAAAAGAGTATAAATGTTTTTGTATTTTAAAAATAAGTGTTGCATAACTTACTGACTTCTTCATAATACTAGAAAGATAAATATAAAACAACTCCAAGAAGGCAAGGGGGAAAGGATGGAAGGGGGCAGTTTGTTAAGTTTTCTTCCTCTTAGATCATTGTCTTTCTCACAAAAGAGTCTGAAAGAATTTTTGTGTAATGCTGCTAAAACAATAAGTGATGATATTTTCTCTTCTCTCCTAATTCTTACATCTTTTTGAGAAAAGTTATATAGTAACAATGGTACTAGATTTGGAGGGAAGATGAGGGTTCAACGCCTGCCTCCAATACTTACTAGCTGTGTTATCATAAACAAGTCATTTAAAATCTCTGAGCCTCAGTTTTTTCATCTGTAAAACATGAATGGTAATACCTAGAGCACCTACCTCAAAAGATTGTTATGTAGTCCAAATAAAAATATATAAAGTACTCTTTAACCTTTAAAGCTTTCTGTCAATGTCATTTATTTATTTAAGGCAAAGTTCACTAATTTTTTTTTATTTATTTAAGGCAAAGTTCGCTAAAATTAGCACTGCATTTAATATTACTGTAGTAAAATATGGAATATGTATATTACTATGAAGAGAGATGCTCTGTCCTATGGTCACAATAAAAATCAGAATTATACATCCCTTCTATTTGTTTAATATACTAAATTTTAGTAAGTGTGGAGATCATAAGTAATCAAAATATAGACACACACATGTATACGTGTGTGTGTGTGTGTGTATAAATCTTTAACTAAAAGTGACTTCTGGTTTTAAACAGATCTGCTAAGACTCCGAAAACTTTTTTTTTTTAAAAACATTTGGGTTGTCCCTAGTAAAACTGCTTGATTTTGATAGGATACTTCTTCCAGAACAGATAAAACAGTTCTGACTGCTTTCTATATTCTAGTGCTAATATATTCAAAAAATCAGAACAGTTCCAATTCAGTAGAGTTCTTCCACACCTCCCCACCAAAATGAAAGTCTTGATGTGGTTTAGTTGTACATAAGAGGCAAGGTAAAAAAACCAAAAACAAAAACTCCTTGACTAAATATGGAGTGGAGGGCAATAGGGGAGACAGAAGGGGAAGGAGTAATTTTCATTAAAAGGAACATAAAATCATCTGAGTTTTTCCAAAGTCCCCTATTGATTGCTTGTCCAAGGGTTCCTAAAGAAATATAAATGTAAATTATGACCAAATCTCCAAATTTTGTCTTTTTAAAAAGAAGACTCTTAGCAGGTCATCTGGTCTTTCCTTTATAGTTCTAAGGCAGAAATTACATCCCACGACAGTAACCATTCTTAAATAGGTACCTTTCCCCTAACTTCTCACTTCCCATTACAAATGATGAGCAAAAGAAAGTCATTCCCTCACCAGAGCCAAGCTGTAAATTTCTTGTATTGTATCTCCTCGGGAGCATCTTTTCCATGTTTTAACTGCATATCCAGCTCTGCCTGTCTTCCCTGAAAAATCACAGGATACATCAGCAAGAAAGCTTTACAGTTCAAATTAGTTTAAATTTATGAGGGAAAAAAAAAAAACTTGAATAGCAGATGTAACCCTTCCCTTGAGGGCTACTTCATAACTGGATCTAATCGTTCTCAATAGAATATTTCACTTTGAGCAACTGTGTTAAGAAAACAAGATCACATTACTATAGAGTCATTCCTTAATTTATAAAATGGGTGCAGTCTTGAAAAACTGTGTGTAAAGGAAAAGATCTGTTATCTAGAAGCTTACTGTGGGGAATCTAAAAAAAGAGGGGTAATGCTATCCCCTCTGGAGTCCCTTCTGTCTTCTTCCCTCTCTAGCCCTCCCACACATTTATGATAGCCATTCATATACATGCACCAAATATGTTCAAGCTGCAATTCTGAACTGACATATTATAAGAAGAGACATCCTGCCAAGCATATTCTATAAGAAGAAGAAAATAAATCAATGGGTATCTGGAAAATGTTGTGAGGATTCATATACAACAACTGTATTTTCTGTTCATTGCTCAATAACTAATTATTTAGACATTAACTTGACTCATGATAAAGGATGCAAAGTACACTAAACTTTAAATGATATTAACTACACTTCACTAATCAAATCCTTTTCTGAATCCCTTTAAAACGGATACTTATTTGAGGCAGATAGCCAATGTGATTTAGGTGATTATTTTTTTCTTCTTAACACATGTAGAACTTTAGAGGCGAACATAATAAGAGTTACTAAGAATGTTATCTTGGGACAGCTTGAGCCATGTACAATAATGGGTGCAAGTGACATCAAACTTCTTTCAAGAATACTGTAAGCCAGTGTAGAGATGTTTGTACTTCAAAAAAAAAATTCATTAATCATCTGAATAGAGGAACTGCAATATATAATAACAGATTGGCAGCCTCTCATGTCTTCAAAGCCATATGTTTAAGGAATGTGTTCCTTCATTTGCCATTGTATACGGCTAATATTGTTCCATGATCACTTATTGCTACATATTCTTCTTTCCTGCCATATCAACCAAATTCAACCTGTTTGTCTTAAGTGCTAAAATGTTCCTTCTGGTGCTAGAAACAAGGTCTAAACAATCAAGGAAAATAACATGATCCTGTTTTTAAACATTGAGGAAGTGCTATAAGGAAAAAGATGTGTGACTTTTTGGTTTAGTATGCCCTGTTTATAACAGCATGCTCATATTAAGTTATATTCCTTTAAGATACTATGTCAATCCTAAAATTTACCTTTTCAGCTTTGAGTATTGTTAACAAATCATAAAATTCATTTTCTCTTAAAATGTAAACCAGAAAATGAATGGATCAAATCAAAGGTTGATCCAGTTAAGTATTTTTTCTTACCATTAAATATTTCAATTACATTAAAAAAAAATTTTAACATTCATTTTTTAAAAACCTTTACCTTCCATCTTAGTATCAATACTTTGTGTTGGTTCCAAGGCAAAAGAGTGGTAAGGTCTAAGCAATGGGAGTTAAGTAACTTGACTAGGGTCACACAGCTAGAAGGGTCTATGGCTATATCTGTAGGGCTGGCTCTCAATTGTAAACCTTAAATTCCTTAGACTTATAAATGTTGGAAATTTCACCATTGGGATATTTCATACTTGGAAAATTTCTTACTGATAGTCTATTGGAATGGGAACCCCATTGGCATGGGAGGTTCTTTCTCTTCCCTTCTTAAGATTACTTTAGGACAGAAACCTTTTGCTGAACAATGGAAAAGACTTTGACCTATGCTTAAGCATAGAACAGGAATTTCTTTGAATCATGATTGATTTTAGAATTGATACAATGGAGATACTTGGAATAAATCTCCACCCTATTCAGTCCTAACAGGATTGAGTAAGGGCTGCAGCCTAGATCAAAGATTTAATCATTTGAAAATATGACCTTCAACAGACATGTGCAAAAGCCAGAAACCTCTGGGCGGTCCTGGGTTAAGCTAGAGCCTCCATTGGCACAGGGAAATTGATGAACAGTGATTGGTAGATGGGAGAACTGAGAGGAGGAACTTGGAGGGTTTCCTTAAAGATAGGAGGGTCTGGAGACTTGAGGGGGGTTGAGGAGTTTGGTCGGGGTGATTGCGGTGGACTCGGAGAAGCTTGCGCTGAAGGAAGCTGAAGGTGGGGGCCTCTGAGACTGTTTCTCCATTTTGGTCACGTGAGTGATAGGGACTGATCTCTTTTCTTTGCCCCAGCTATCTAAGGGCTTGGGCCTTTTGGCCCAGCCTAAACAGAAGGGGTATTTAAGCCCTATTCCCTTCTCTCCCTTTTTCTTTCTCTCTATCTCTAATTCCTTTCTTGCTCCTATTGTAATTAAACTCCAAAAAAGGCTGACGGCTGACTTGAGTTTTTCATTTAGGAATTACATAGCTGAATTCCTTGGCGACCTTAAATTAATATATATCAGTCTTTTAAAGTGATTCCCTTGTCACACAATCCACTGAACTACCTTAACATTCAATTTTTAAAAAGTTGAATTTCAAATCATCTCCCTTTCTCCTGCCCTTTTCCCTCTCCTTGAGGGAAATTATATTATTTATAATTAAATTACATTATATCACACATGTGAAGTCACGCAAAATTTATTTCCATATCATCTATGTTGGGACAGAACACACACATGATAAAGTAAAGTATGCATCAAAATACATTTAATGTTCATCTATTCTCTGTGGAGGTAATTAGACTTTTCCAACATGGGACATATTTGGAATTGTCTCTTTCACAATTGATCATTCTTACAATATTGTTGTTACTGTTTACAATGTTGTGGTTCTGCTGACTTAAATTTGCATCAGTTCATATAAGTCTTCCCAAGTTTTTCTGAAATCACCCTGCTCCTCATTTCAAAAAGCACAGTAGTATCCAACACAATCATAATCCACAACTTGTTCAGTCATTCCTCAATTGATGGTATCTCCTCAGTTTCGATTTCTTTTCTATCAAAAAAAAAGGGCTGCTACAAATATTTTTGTATAAAAAGGTCCTTTTCCCCTTATTTAATCTCTTTGGGATGCAGACCAATGATATTACTGGGTCAAAGAGTATGCACAGTTTAATAACCCTTTGAGCATAATTCCAAATTGTTTCCAAGACTGGTTACAATGTAGTATTCTTGGTGACAGTAGCTTTGAGAGACACTTGAGAAGAAAGCAGCTTCCTTAAGATGACATCAGTTTCAAAAGGTTATGGGCATTCCCAAGATCCCTATCTTCCTTTTAGAAAGCATTGTGGAATTACCATGCATTAATTTATCTAAGCATTTCCTGGAACTATATTTCTATTATATATTATTGGAGGTAGTAAGTTCAAAAAAATGTATTACCTGACTTGTTAATGTGGTTGTTCCTCTTATTTCCCTTAAAGTATTTCTATTAATCACCAAGGATGCCCTGAATTTCTAGAATTCTGTGATATACAGAATATTCTCTCTCCCTCATAATTTTATATACTACAAAGAACATCCTTTTTCAGCCTTCAGCTTTACAATTCAAAAACTGTAATATTTCTCAACCAATATCATACAGAAGTTCCTCAAACCCTTGGAACAAGGAATTAAAGGGAGAAAAATAAATTCTCATAAATATTAGCTTTTCATGTACTTTAAATATTCTTTAGTAGTTAACTCTCTCCCTACCCCAAAGAATCAGGATAAAAAGAAATCTACTCCAATTTCTTTCCATAGATAGAAGGTCCATGTAAGCTAAATACTACATTTATTTTCAGATGCCTTTGATATATGGACTATTTTTGCTCAGTTTTTTTTTCTTCCTTTAAAAAAACATTTTTGTTGGATAGGACAGCTTTCTGGGAAGGGAAGGGATATAGAGGAAAATTTAGTCAATGTAAAACCAGAAAATATCAAAAAAATTTTAGGCAAATAGTTTACTGTCCCATTCATAAAAGTGGCAGGGGGAACTAAGTGAAGTCCAGTTAAAAGGTAAAAGGAAAAGCAAACATTTTTGGATCTTTTGCCTATCTGTGTTCTTCAATCCATGGGTTATCAGCCAAAGAATTCATCCTCTAGTGTTAGTACAGGAAATACACTTATTAACTGGAGTTTGTGCCTACTGGCTCAGCCTTTAAGAAAAGGTCAAGTTACTTTCATACCACGATGAATATTCAGGTCAAATTTCTATATCTATTTTCTATTTCAATTCTTGACAGATGAATTTCACAAAATGAATAATGGAAATACACTGCAATATAGTTTTGTACTTTTTTTTTTTGGTTTTGTTTCATTACAAATATAATTCACATCTGTGGATTTGGCACAGAAACAGCTGGCCAACAGAGAGAAGCTATATACTCAAATAGCCATTTCTATCGTCATATTCAAAGCTACTTTATTCCTGGCTCCAACAACTGGCCTATCTTTCCAAAATCATCTCTTCCTTGTCATTTGATGTAGTCTGACTAAATCATCATAAAATGACTTTTTAAAAAACTATATTCTGCTTTGGTCCTTTTGCTGATATTCACTCCTCTCTTCCTGGAGGGTTCTGCCTTTTTGTCAATCAGTGCCTACTGCTCAACAGTGAGATTCAACCTTAAACTCAACTGCTTCAAGAAGTTATTTCTCATTATCTTAGGAAGAATGCTTCTTTACTTTGTGGCTTCTTATCATGTCCAAATGCAATTTAAATTCTACCTAGTCACATGCTGTTTGGGGGTTATTTTGTGTTTGTTTCCCACATGTATTTCAATCAAGTTTCCATTGTAAACTCAAGAAAGAAATTGTGTAATCTTTTTTCTTTTACATAACCTTCTTTGACACTTAATTCTAAAAGAAGCTATCATGATATTGTGTATACCAATTAACAAACATTTAAGAGTTCACTATGTGTGAGGCATTGTGTTGAAAAGTAAGGCTAGAACCCAGAAGGACACAGAAGGACTCAAACATAAAAACTGAAAGGAGCTGGATTGTGAAAAGATTTAGCAGCAAAATGAGTAGTTTAGATATTCTCCTAGACATCAGAAGAGGCAACAGAGTTTGAGGATGACAGAACTTGACATGATCAAATCTGCACTTTAGAAAAATCTCTTTAGCATGGTTTGGAGTTTAGGAAGACTGACAAAGAGGGGGAAATCTTGAGCCAGAGAGAGACAAAGAAGGAGAAGTGATAAGAATGTGAACCAGAGATAGAAATGTCAAGATCTGGCAAATGACTGGCTAGGCGGGATGTGTGAGAGTTAGGAGATGAGGATGAGCCTGATGAGTCAGTGATGAGGAGAGTGGTGCCGTACAGCATAACAGGGAAGTTTGAGAGTGAAAGAATATAAGGGTTCTGTTTTGAATGTGTTACATTCAAGAGACTTACATGGTCTCCCATAAGAAATGTCTCATAGTGAGATGAATATTTGAGATTGACATTCAAGAGAGTCTAGTATGAGATATGGAGATAATAACTAAAAATCCATGGGACTGACGAGCTATCAAGAGAGAATCTAAAGTATCCAGGTCAGAGCCTTCAGGGACACACTGTTGTTAATGGGTACGACACAGGTGATGAATAAGTAAAATAGTCTGAAGACTGATCAAAAAGAGAATCAGGAAAATGTCCCCCCCAAAAATACAGACAGAGCAACAAAGATACCCAGCAAAATACTGAGGGACAGGGTCACTCAGCGGCACAGTGGAGAGAGCACTGGGCTTGGAGTCAGGAAGAATCCGCTTCCTGGTTCAAATCTGGCATCAAACACTTGGGCTGTGTGACCATGGACAAATAACTTCAGACTTCTCATCATGTTAAATGAGTTGGAGAAGGGAATGACAAACCACTCCTGTGTCTTTGCCAGGAAAACCCCAAATGGAGTCTATAAAGAGTTGGACACAACTGAAAAACGAATGGAAATGGGTATTTTCAGGTCTTAGTGAGGATGTATGAAGCATTAAGAGATGGAACGAGAGGAGATTGTGAATAGACAAAGAAAGGGACAAATTTCCGATCTTGAAACTGGAGCACTTTTAGGTGATGACAAGATCAATGGTATGACCGTCTTCGCATGGAGATGAGAGAGTGAGGGTCATAGTTAGGGATTTGAGGGAATATAAATCTGGAGTTTGTAGTTCTCTAGGGAGCAAGTTGGTATTTCTGTGCAGAAAAGTGCCATATAACAGACGCTAAATACATCGAGAAGGATGACTGGAAAATCCTTGGGTTGGTAGAGAATAGCCAACAGGATCTGGCACGCTGGTGGCAGCTAGTCAGTGGTTGGAGGGCTGGTCAGTCTCCACAAGAATCTCTCCCTTGGACAACAACATTTCTGATCTAGGCTAGAGGCAGAGTTAATGACAAGAATGACTGTGAGTGTCTCTTGGTACTCATGGGCTGAAAGCATATTGGGAAGCAGAGGATACTGTTTTTTGTAGAATTCAGGCTAAAAAACACAGCATTCAATCTCTAGGCAATCTCTTAGGCTGAGTGTGTCAAAAATTGTTTGCCTAAATAATCCCCTCGTCTATTGCAACAAAATATGCCTTGCAAAAAGATTATAATGTCCCGAATGAGGGAGTGTCCTCTAGCATGGCAATCCTTGGGACTGTGGAGACAGCGAGTCTAGACTTTGAACCGGCTCTACTAAATACAATAATTTCTAAATGTTAATTTCATTTAAAATGCACTTTGTACTTCCAAACAACTGTGGTGGCTGGTGGATTCCTTTCATCTTCTGAATAGCACTTCCATTATCACAAATACTCTTGGTAGAGTCAATCGGTTGAAATGAATAGCAAAAAAGTATTCTTTAAACAAAGGTGGTAAGAGATAGTTACTTCTCATTCTAAAGTAGTTCCCCAAATGTAAAAGGAGTATGTTTGGTAAGATGATGTATATATAAGGTTACTTTCAGCTCTAAATTCTATGCACAGTATCACTCACAACCACAGAAATACGGACATAGTGACGAGTACTGCCAAAAATAGTCAGCTGAGTTTTCACAAATATATTCAGTTCCTAAAATGTCAGTCCCTTTTGACAGAGATCCCACCATTAGGAATAAGCCCAGAAGACATCAAAGAGTAAAAGGTCTCATATGCATATTAGTGTGGTGGCAAATAACTGGGGAAAAATAGATTGCCATCACAATGGGGAATGGATAAACAAATGGGATATAGTAATCTAATACAATATATTATTGTGCCATAAAAAAACAACAAATATGAAGAATTTATGGAAGCATAGGAAGACTTCTATAAACCAACAGGATAAATGGGAAAAAGTAAAAATAATACTTACAACTATAACAATGTAAATAGAAAGAACAAGAAACTATCATTGAAACATCCTCTTCATCGCAACACCCTCTGCCATTATCTTCCACTCTTTCCTGTCTTTCCCTAGGCTGGAGGCAGGGGCAAAGAGATGGCTCTTGCTAAGGCCAACCCATGTATGCACTTGATCTCATTCATACCTCTCCCATCCAATCTAAGTCACAGAAGGCTCAATTAATTTCTGTCTCAGTTTCTCTGTCCCATCCTAACTTCTTCCTATCTACTAATTCCTTTCCAACATCTTTAAAAGTGTTCCAATTCTTAAAAAAAAAAAAAAAAACCTTTACTACACACTACATTCCTTCAAGTTATGAGCTAAGTGGATCAGGGGAGCAAGCTTTGCAAGCCCTAAAGTGCTACATGAATGCTAGCTATTATTATTATCATCCTGTAACTATTCCCTTTCTGAGCTCCTTGAAAAAATGCACTCAGTGCTTCCAATTTCCCACCTCTCACTCCTCAAGCCTTTGCAATTTGCCTTTCCAATCTCCTCATTCTTCTGAAGCTACTCCTTCATGACAGTCTCTTCATCGTCAAGTCTTCTCATTCTTTATCCTCATCAACCTGACTTTTGCATTTGACACTACTAACTGTGCTCTCCTCTTGGGTACTCTCTCCCCTCTGGGTACCTTGATTTGTCTCTACCTATATGACAACTTCTCAGTCTGTTTTTTGAGACATCTATATTATGATTACTAATTATAAATATACTCCAGATTTCTCATAATTATTAGCATTCCTCAAATTTCTGTGCTGTGCCCTCTTTCCTCCCTATTATCATATCTATATAGATGACTCATAGCTACGCAGATAACTAAGGAGAGAGAAAGATTGGAGATATAGGCATTTCTATGCAACCTAAATCTCTATAGAACTTGAATCATACCTCACCTAAAGGACATCTGATATTGGACATCACATAGCCAGTTCAAACTGAAGATATTCAAAACTGAATTCATTATGGTTCCCACACCTACCCCTACCATACCAAATCCTATTGCTTTCTAACCTTCTCAGATCTGTGACCTCGGCGTTATTCTGTATGATTTGATCTCCCACGTCACACATTTCCAGTCAGTTACCAAATCTTGCCATTTCTGACATCACAACATCTTTTGCATCTAACCTATTATCTCTACTCATGTAGCTACACATGATGATATAGATCCCTCTACTCAATCAAATCTAATGGGTTTCCTCTTTCCTCTATTTAGTTATTAAAATCCCAAACCTTCTAACCACAATGGGAATCCCTCTCGAACTTTGCCATCTAAGCAAATTGGCTTTTTCTCTCTTCCTCATATATGGTACTCCATTTTCCATTTCAGTGCCTTTGCACTAATTGTTCTGTATCCCTAAAACACACTTCTTCCCTTATCTCTACTTCCTTATGCCCTGATCTTCATTTAGGACATAGCTCAGGCACATCTTTTATATTAAGCTACTCCAGATTCCTAGAACTGCCAGGGCCTATCTTCCTTTACCATCACTTAAATATATTACATGTATTTGTAATTATTCATTTTATAGTATTATGTATAGGGTTAAATATGTACTTCTTGTTTCTCCTACTGGAATGCAAGTGTTTTAAGAGTAGGGATTGTTTCACTCTTTTTATTGTGTTCCCAAGACCAGTAAAATGCCTGACAAATAGCAGACATTTAACAAATGCTTGTTGCTTGTTTACTTGATTACAATACCTAAGCTTCTTGTAACAAAAGAAAAAAATAAGAAAATGAACCTCCATTCCTTTTTTTTTAATTTTGGCAGAAATGGGGGATCATAGATATGGAACACTATATGTACTTTCACAGCTAATGTATTGTTAGTCTTAGGGAAGGTTTTTTTTTTCCTCTTTCTAAATTCTTAGATGGGATTTCTCACTGAGTAAAAGAGAGGAATAGATAGATAGATAGATAGATAGATAGATAGATAGATAGATAGATAGACAGACAGACATAGATGTATATAGAGAGAAATAAAAATTGTATGATAATAAAAGGTCAATAAAATTTTTAAATACAGGGCACTTCAAGAATTTTTAAGGTTGTTTGAATTTTCATGACCCGAAAACTGAGTGTTGTAGATATCTTTTTTAAGATTCACTAAACAAGGGTGCAAAAGGCTCCATTCATTCATTCATTCACCCATTCATTTATTCAAGAACTATTGATGCAATCCTTGTTATTTGTAGAGTTCTGAGTTCCTAAAAAACCCATATAATCTCATGTAAAAATTTGGGGAAATTTTTTAAATCTGTTGTTCAGCTGAAAATGTAATGCCAAAAATCTCAGGTTCTTTATTTTTCTGATGTGGAGAACGGTATAAACCTATAATTCAAAGCGAGGTTAAAAGAGAAACAGAGAATGGTTAAGAAGATAATAACAAATGTGTTTGTAAATGATAATGCCAACAAATGATTTAAGAGTATTTAGGGAAATACACACAACCTCATGAGTTGCTATCTCAACCTATCTGGATGAAAACGAGAGATGGTAAAAAGTAAATATGGAGAAGTGAGGTATGAGGGGTGTGGTTGTGGGGGGTGGGGGTGGGGAAGATATAGGGTGGTACAATGGACAGAGCAACTAGACCTGGAATCGGGAGGACCTGGGTTCAAATCTGATTTCAGACACTTCCTAGCTGTGTGACCCTGGTTAAATCACTTGACCCCAATAACCTAGACCTTGCTACTCTTCTATCTTAGAACTGATGCCAAGAAAGCAAGGGTTTTAAGAAGAAAAAAGTGGATATGCTAAGGTAAGGTTGTTATTCAATTGATTCAGTGACTCTTCATGACCCCATTTAGGATTTCCTGGCAAAGATTCTTGAGTGGCTAGCCATTGCCTTCTCTAGCCTACTCTTATAGATGAGGAAACTTGGGCAAACAGGGTTAAATGACTAGCTCAAGGTTACACAACTAGTATGTAAGGACAAATTTGAGCACAAGAGGATGAGTCTTCCTGACTCCAGGCCTTGCACTTTTATCTACTATGACCACCTACCTGCTCTAAGGTAGATTATAAATGATATAAAGAAATCAATAAAATATTAATGTCTATGTAGATATAAAGACTATTTATAAATGCATATATATTTATAGATATAGATATAATTATAGAATAATAAAGAAGGGTGAGTTATGGGGTTAGCAGTTAATTCAGAACTTTTTTAGTTTTTATTTTATATTTACAGATAAAAAACAGAGAAGTCACCAATCAGACAACCAATTAACATATTTAATAATCCATGACAGGAACTATTTAAGAAAAAAAAAGAGGTTAAGGAAGATAATAAAATAAGTGTTGGGTTTTAGCTTGAATTCTCTTAATCAATATCATTATTTTACTTTTAACATTTGATACTTAATGCATTTGAGACAAATAAGATGTCCAGGGCAATGCAACAAGACATGTATTCATGACATGAAAATAGTCTAGCACAGAGGTGTCAAACATGTTTAGCACTGACCAGATTAAAATTTAATTTGGCAAGATTATGCAAAATAAATTAAAATACATTAAAACATAGATAATATTAACTGTGGTTTTCTTATGTCAATGTATAGTCGGACGGGATTCTTAAATTTTTTTAAAATTCTTAACTTCCATCTTAGAATCAATACCATATCTTGGTTCCAAAGCAGAAGAACTGTAAAGGCTAAGCAATGGGAGGTAAGTAATTTGCCCTGGGTCACACACTTAGGAAATGTCTGAGGACAAATTTGCACCCAGGACCTTCCATCTCTAGGTCTGGTTCTCAATCCACTGAATCCCCTAACTGTCTACTTATGTGTGGCTTAATGTTCCCCCTTCTATCTGACTTGGACAAAGCTGTTCTAGGGTAATGAAAGAATCTAACTGACACTAGACTACTTTTTAGTAGAAAATGAAAGATTGGCTTTGATCAATCGGTATTTCTTAGGATTATATTACTATATTTATTATTATTTATTACTATTATTTCATATTTTCTCTAAGTCCCTTCTCCAAAAATTCCTACCCTGATGCCTGATTTTAGTACTGAGGCAAGCCTTAGTTATCTAACTTTATACCAAGATATAAAACTTCACAAGTCCTAGAAAACCTAAAAAGTGCTACTAACATAAGTCTACCAATATTTCTGTTACTTGAGAAGTGGACTAAATAAATTAGATTCACTACTCAAAGAGAGGCAAACAGATCACGGTACTTTTCTACCACTGCAACTCATGAAAACCTTCAAACTAAGCCATAATGGCACCGTGATCATTACCCCGATAAAATCTTTGATGATCCTCAATAAATAAAGCTTATTTGGGAGTTTTAAAAAAGCTACAACAAAATACACTTAACCAATAATCCAATGTTATCATCCACTAAATGACAAGGGAATAAAAAAATCAATAGTGAGATATCTCATTATCATTCATTTCAAAACACTCTTTCCTAGAATCAATTAGGGCCACAAACAGGGTGATAAATAAGGTTTATTCAAGGATGGGCAAATAAATTATTATAAAACCAACATTATGTTCTTTGCTCTAATACAAACCTTGAGAATGGCCAAATGTTAACTGATAATTCTTCAAGTATTTCCCATTAACAAATACTAATTGAGCACTGGGAAAGAATGCGTTCATATTCTAAGGATCTATATCTTGCTTTTCCCTCAAGTGAGGAAAGGGAAAAATTAGGAAGGAACAACACGTAAGCCATAAAATCTGATGTGGCCAGTTTTTTTTTCATCACCAGATAATCAACTGAAACAGTCTCCAGTTTCTTATATCCATATTCAGCAGGATGTCCATTTATTCAAAATGCATTTTGAAAGGCACTAAATTTGGAAATGGAATTTAAATAGATCTTGGATTCCAGTGATAAGGAGTCTTGATCTCTTTGAGGCAAGGTAATAGTAAGTTTTTCAATGGAACTTCACTTGGAAACTACATACATTTAGCTGGTCAACAAACATTAAGAATTTACCATGCCAGTACTGTTCTAAGCCCTGGGATACAAAGAAAGATAAGAGAATGTCCCTGTTCTCAAGGAGTTCTGAGTCTAAAAGAAGAGACATCATGCAAACAACTTTATACAAGATAAACTGAACATAATCTTAGAAAACAAAGTTAGGGAAGACTGAAAAAAGTCGGCCAAAGTCAAATTTAGAAATTCTCATTTTCCCCTAATAGCAAAGCACTTATTTCTATAATTTATTCCTACTTGCTAGAACTTATGACTCTTAATTCTGGTCCGGAAAGTACCAGAAAACAACTTCAGAAATTCTCTACAACACTGGAGTTTAAAGCAAAAGAAAGGATCTAGTAGGTTTTTTCCCCCTTTGCTATTAGAACAGTATTCAAAAAATTTTAAGAATGATTTCCTTTATGAGTAAAAGACAAAAGAAAACTTCATGTTTCATTTTAAAAGTTTCACCTGAGATCTCCATTAAAACCTTACTCTAGTATTTCACCATAGATGAAGAAGAGACCCTGGGGTCATGTGGGCACTGTCAGAAGGAGTTTAAAAAGGTTCTATCAAGCAGGAAAGGCCTCAAGCAAAGGTGAAAGCCAAGAGAACAGAGCCTGTAACTAAAATTCAGCTGAAAAAGATCTTTATAATTAATTTTTAAAATAGGATTACTTTTAGGAAAAAAATAAAAATTAAGCTGAGCGATGTTCAGAAAGGCTCATCATCAGAATGGTCAATGGGTGACTTTTTTTTTAAATTACAACTCTACTAAGATCATCTACTCAGTTATAAAAGGATAATTTAGATTCAACTCTTATTAGGTTTAATTCCTACTAATGAGTAGACCTGACTAATAGGACAAAAAAAGGAAAATGATAATGTTAGAGATCTGAATAAACTGGGAAACTATGACACTGTTGATGGAGCTGTGATCTGATACAACCATTCTGGTTGGAGCAATTTGGAACCACACTCAAAGAGCCATCAAACTTCTCCATACCCTTTGACCCAGCAACACTACTGCTAGTTCTATATCCCAAATAGATCAAAAACAGGGGAAAAGGACCTACTTATACAAAAATATTTCTAGTAGCTCTTTTTGTGGTGCCAACTGGAAACTGAAGGGATGTCCATCAACTGGAGAATGGCTGAATAAGCTGTTGTTTATGGTTTTAATGGAGTACTATTTGCTATAAGAAATGATGAACTAGATGATCACAAAAAAAATTCAAAGACTTTTATATGAAGTGATGAAAAATAAAGTGAGCAGGAATAGGAAAATACCGTACACACTAACTGCAATAATGTATGATGATCAACTGTGAACAACTATTATCAACAAGGAAAGATCTAGGATAACTCTCAAGGACTCATAAGGAAAAAAAAGGCAATCCATCACCATAAAAGGAACTGATGGAGTCAGAATGCAGATTCAAGTATACCATTCTTCACTTTATTTCCTCCATGAATTTTTTCCCTAGTATAAGGATGTGTCATTTTTTTGCAACAAGATGAACAGGAAAACATGTATAATAATACATGTACAACCAATATTATATTACCTGCTAACTTAGGGTGGGGGAGATTGGGAGGAGGGATAGAACATGGACTGCAAAATGTCAGAAAATGATTATTAAAGATTGTATCTACTTGTAATCTGAAACAATACCTCCCTATTTCCAGACAGTTAGTACCTTCTCCAATACCATACCATTATGATTTTCTTTAGTATTATAATTTCCATTTTATAGATAACACAACCAAGGCTCAGAATGGATTAAATGGCTGGACCAACAATCACCCAACTAGAAAGTGTTGGAGAGGAGAGATAAAACCTGTGCTGCTTATTCCAGATATCCTGATGCTATGATATCCTGCACATGCCATATATCTATGACTTCAAATAATCAGTACATTTCTGAAGAAGTTAGCTTGCCAAATGAGAGCTGGTTAAAACACTTCAACTAGAATTTGAAAAATGGACAAAGTATCATTTCCCTGTATACAAAGTACCCCAGATAGTCAAATACCTGTAAGACTGCATGGTATGTCCTATTCATAAATCCCAGCCAGGACTGTGGAAGAAGGATTGATCGGTGCCATTCAGATGGCTGGATATTCACCTAGGTCATGAATAAAAACATTAATTAGAAAGACATTTTGAATACAAAACTATTATCGTATCACCACTCTAATGTGATGTTATCTAACCTTTTAACTTCATGTACAGAAATCCTGAACATTACTTAAAAAAATCAATTTAGGGAAAACAACCAGCAACATAGATTCTTGAGAAATGTCTCAATTAAAACTGTGGATTTATTTAGGTAAGCATTTGGAACATTTTGAAGGGCACATTTTAATGTTAGTTAATTTATTTTTTTTTTAAGGAAGATGAATGCTGTAGAGGATAAAGGAGGATAGAAAGCTTGGCACTTACTAGCTATGTGACCTCGGCAAGTTAGCTAATCTCAGTGTCTTCAAAAGTAAAATGGGGAAAATAAAAACATCTATCTCCCAGGGATGTTGAGAGGAGCAAATGAGATGATATCAGTAAAACTGCTTAGCTTGGGAACAGGCACATTGTAGGTATTGAATAACACATGGTTTCCTTAATGGTTTCTTTGTGTCTCAGTTTCCCTATCTCTAATAATAGGACAACATTTTCACTACCCTTTTTTAACTGGATTGTAGAAAAGAAAGTACCTTACTGTCCTTAAAGTATGATCAATATATGAGTTATTACTGACTTATTTGGAGATCATTCATCAGAAGCTAAAGTAGGGATTCCCTTCATATAGGAGTTGAACTAAATGACCAATGAAGTTTGTCTAACACTTAAATTCTGTGAGATTGTTGGCCATAAAAATAATTTGGCCTCTAACAGAGAGGAATGAAGCAAGCCATACATTCTAAACTTTCTTTTTTATTTAATTTTATAACCATGAGGATCATTTTGCTAGTTTCTTTCTCTCACCCATTCTTTCCAATAGAATATAAGCTCCTCATGGATGAGGACCACTACCATTTTTTTCTCTTTACCCTGTAGCACAGAAGTTGGTCCTTAATAGATGCTTAATTAAATGTATGAAAAATATTTTGTTAAACATTTACTACATGCTAAACATTTTTTATGTATTAGGAATACAAATGACAAAGAGAGATAGTCTCAAAACTTGAAGAACTTAAATTCAAACAGGAGGGGTGTGAGAAGGGAACCTGTATTTTGATTTGATCAATCAGGGATTTAGACTTCCCTGCCATTTGTTTTGAATTTGAGTCAATGGGCAACCAGGGAATTGATCCCACAGGCATTGCCCCGCTGGGTGGGTCCAAGCTAATTGAGGAATTGTGATTGGTTGGGGGGTTGGGGGGGGGTGATGTAGGAGAGCTAGAGGGTGAAGGGAACAACATATAAAGTGAGCCCTGGCAGGAAACAGGGTGGAGGTTGTTTCTGAGGCTGAGACGTGGAGACAGACTCTGGGGTTTGTAAGCTAGGTAATTCGTTGCCTCCTTTCTATATTTCCCTCTCTTGTTATCTTTATCTTACTATAATAAAGCTATCAGAGCTATTAACAGTCTTGTGACTTATGGGTTAATTTCCATAAATAGTGACCACGAATTTTTTTTTTACTTTTAAAATTTAATCAAACTCATTCTAACCATTACAGGGGGAAGAGGAAGAACACTACTATATGGGAATAATAGTGAAGGAAAAGAGTGCCTGAGGAGTCCCCAGAATAGGAAGTTGAAGCACAGGGAAGTCAAATAATAGTCTTTCCATGAAAATGGACAGTACAGTAATTTTTAAAAAATTTTATTTAAAAAATTTTATTTAAAAAATTTTATATATATATATTTTATATATATTTTTTTTTAATTTAATTTTTCAGAGTGGTGGTGGTAGTGCAGATGAATTAAATGGCATGATAGTCTTGGCAGAAAAAAAGATTGTGCCTGTTCAGTCACTTAATAATTAAGGCAGTTTGGCCCAAGGTTAAAATTCTGAAATTGAGTTGACTAACCACCTCCTCCCCTCCAGCCTTCATCCCTCAGATTCCATCCTCCCTGCAACAGGATATGGGGACACCTCACTAAATGAAAATGAACCAGCTTTATCTGCAAACTCATGGGTCATATAATCACATTCTACTGTACAATGCGGCTATTTGTGTACACATCTTATTTGCCCTCTAAGATATCAAAAACTCCTACCCATTAAAGCTGATTCATTTGTTTGTTTAAATATTCTCATAGCTATTTGCTTAACTAATAAACATTCAAAATCGCCAAATCCTCAAGTTACTGTATATTACCAAACAAGAACCAATAAAATTATCTCACCTTAAGTTATTAGTAAAATTCTAAGGGGAAAAAATGGGTTTAAATGGTCCAGGTCTGGCTCTTCCGCTTTCTGTGTGATACTAGTCAAGTCACTAATCTGAAAAATGAGGGTATGGAATGAGACAGACAGGTCTAAAGTTCCTTCTAGATCCACTATTCCATGAAGGTCTGGATCTGGTTAGTTAGAAAAAAAGGTTGTCTAGACTTTTCAGCAATCTCTCCTAATTCTTCAGTTCAGAGTAAATCCTTTTAGATATATTTTAAAGACATCAGATACTAGTTTTTGACCACCCTATTTAATTTCAGTTAAATCAAATCTTGAGTGTTTTCTCAACTTATAAGATTATTGATGGGTTTATGTGCTGTCTATGATCTAATAAATATTTTTTCCTTTGCCTCTTTATTATTATATTTTGTTTAAAAACTTCTTTTCCATGACTAGATGGAAGATAATTGGCAACAGTGCAGAATAAACAATTAGAGAAAATGTTGAATAATGGGAAGAAGCATATCTATGTTTATTATTATACATTTCCCCTAGAAAACATTGTCAGAAATATAGTTTAGTAATTTTAGGTACTCCCTAATTACTATGTGATGTGCGAGTTGCTATGGTAACTGGGTTTTTTCTTTTATTAAACAGGAGAGTAAATGGTTGTTTAAAACATGATTGAATTGTTAGCTTGCAAGCTAATGCTAACCCTAGAGAGATGGCCCAATGTGGCATTTAAACAAATGGTCAAAAATGCATCAGCATAAAAATGGGTGCCATTTCATGTCAGAATGATGTTCTCTTCATTATCCCACTGGTGCACCTACCACATTCTCACTTCCCTGAGAACAAGAATAGAGAAAATGGTTTTGAAAATAAATTAAGTAGCAAAAAGTTTAAAATTTGGCATTATTTCAAGCTGAGGAGCAGAAATATCAAGTGTGTTTAATGCTGTAGGCATGCTGGTTTCTTTTCTAGGGATGGAAAGCAGGAGATCTCAGAACCAAATGTGGCATCTCATAATATTTTTTAATACCGTGTCTGTGGCACAGCTGAAGGCAAGTACTTTCACTCTTTGGATAATAATATGTACATCAAGGGAGCATTAACATGCCGTGTTTTATGAGCTGTGTTCTTAACATTAATGGGAAATGCTTTGCTTACCTGTGAATTTTTATTTCATTGTTAACCTCTGATTTCCTCCCCCTACCCCCACCTGCTTTATATTTGCTGTCTTAACTACATGATTCTCATTTCTGGAAGTCTGCTTTTGTTGTTTGTCTTCTGCATCAAAGAACCTTTATAAAAGTTTCACTTTATGGGATTTTTTTACACTAGTGATATTAGATAAAACTTGATAATTTCTTTATAAATGGCATGAGTGAAATGAGAACATATATAACAGTTAAAAATAAAAAACCATTCAGGGCAAATATCCTGACAGGACATTATTAAATCTGATAATCATGCAAACCCTAAAGGTTAATCATCTATCAATGAGATAGAGTAAACTTTTTCATCCCTTCCCCCTACAGATTTCTGCTAGAGAATCACTGCTCCCAAGTAATATATTTCATATTGAACTGTTATTCAGGCACATCTAATTAGAACTTGGAGTTCTACATTTTCTGAATAGCTTAAGTATAGTTATAGGATTTGCAAAAGATAAAGGTTTTTAATACCAGCTTTCATTCTGACATGTAACCTAACAGCTGTTCTACAAACTATCTCTTGACTAATACATTCAGAAATGTTCTTTATAAGTGGTTTTTTTTTTAATCTAAGAATTTTTAAGTACTTTAGAGGTGCTTGGCATTTAGCAAGATGTGAGAAAGACAAAGTTAAATGAGAAAATTAGGAGAGACAAATTGGTACAAGGAAACATACAGAGTTGACAAAGAATAGCTTTTGAGGGGAAGAAATCAGCAGTAAAAAACTTAGCATTTGTAAAATGCTGCCTGCAAGAAGTAGCTCTTGAGTATTAAAGGAAGCCAGGGATTCTGAGAGCAGAGGCTAGAAGGGAGAACATTTGAGGCATGAAAGACAGCACAAAGACAGGAGATGGTTGGGAGTGAGGAACAGGAAGGGGTGGGAAGCAATCTAACACAATTGAGGGGTACAAAATTTTAAAAGACTGGAAAAGTCTTCTCAAAGGGTCGGGTTGTAAGAAGCTTTAAAATCCAAAGAGAAAACCAACTGAGAAATGATCAAAGGATATGAATGGGCAGTTGTCAGAAAAAAGAAATCAAGGCTATTAACACCCACTGAAAAAAATGCTCAATGACTACCAATTAAAGAAATGCAAATTAAAACAACTCTGAGGTACCACCTTGAATCTATCTAACATGACAGAAAAGAACAATGCTGGAGAGAATGTAGGAAAACTGAGACACTAGAAGTTGTGAACCATGTTGTGTGACCATGCTGTAAAACAATTTGTAACTCCCCTCAAAAGACTATTAAACTGTGCATATCTTGGCAACCCAGGAACACCTTTACTAGGTGTATATCCCAAAGAGATCAAAGAAAAAGGGGAAAGGACCTATATGTATAAAAATATTTATAGATACTTTTTTTTGTGGTGGCAAAGAATCAGAAACTGAGGAGCTATCTATCATTTGAGGAATGGCTAAAGAAGTTGTGGTATATGATTGAGATGGAATATTGTTGTGTTTTAAGAAATGAGTTGCAAAATGGTTTCAGAAAAACCTAGGAAATCTTGTATAAACTGATGCAAAGTGAAGTGAGCAGAATAAGGAGATTATTATACACAGTAATAGCAATATTAGAAGGATGATCAGCTGTGAAAAACTAACCTACTCTACTCTGTTCAATAAAGTGATCAAAGATCATGATAAAAATTGCTATCCCCTCTCCAGAGAGAGAACTGAAGAATTCTGAATGCAGTATGAAACATACTTTTTTCCTTTATTTTTTTTAAGTATGGCTAATATAGAAATATATTTTGTATGAGAGGGAAAAAAAGAAAGAAAAACAAACAGGAGTTTACATAAAAACTTACAGGTAATAGGAAGACTTTGAGGTTGATTAAGTAGAAGACAAGGCTTTAGGAAAGTCCCTTTTGCAATTGCCAAGAGGACAGACTAGCTCTAAGGGAAGTTTCAGGCAGAAATGTCAACTAGGAGACAATTGAAGTAAACTAGGCAGGAGATGATAAAGAGATAAACAACAATGATAACTGACTGGGGAAAAGAAGATGTGGTTAAAAGATGCTATGGAGATAAGATTGGCCCCTGTGACAGTGGCAGTGAGGAATCAAGAATAACACTAAGGATAAATGGATAATCAATGTCAGTCTTGCTTTTTCTCCTCTCTCTACTTTTCCCAATTTAATTGCAGGTCTTTTAGACATGGCCTCGTTTTACTTTTTTGAGAAGATACGTGTGAAGGGGAGCATACCCTAGGGTGAGCAAGGTGCCTGGCACATAAGGGGGAAGAGGGAAAAAAAGAATTTATGAAGCCTTTTTCAAATATTTCATTGGTAATGAGCACGTAGTAAACATAGTAACATTAAGAGTTTACTAAATCATTGCAAATAGTTAACCAAAAATATGTACATATAGATTATGGCTTTCCTGTTTCTATTGATCAGTTCATTCTCTGGAGTGAGACCTTCACAAGATGTTCTTCAAACACTGGTTCTGCAGCTGTCTAGAATGTCTCCTGGTTCGGTTTCCCTTTTCATGATTTCATGTAGGTCTATCCACGGTTTTTAAAAACTTAACCTGCTCCGCATTTCTCATGGCCCAGCAGCATATCATTACAATCATAAGCCACAACTCATTTAGCCATTTCCCAATTGATAAATATCCTTTGTCACTTTATTTATACAGCTGTCTGACCCATTCCTGGCTCTACGCATGGCTTTGGAGAGTTGAATGAGTGAGCTAGGAGACAACTGTCAGGCGGCCGTAAACATGTAGCAATTCTAACCCCTATTATCCAGGACACCAGAGCTGAGATGGCCTGGCTGACGGGTTCCGGAGAGGCGGTGAGGACAGACTCTCTGGGGAGCAGCTACGTGGCTCAGTGGACTGAGGGCCGGCGTGGAGATGGGAGGTCCTTACATTCAATCTGGCCTCAGACACTTCTTAGCTGTGTGACCCTGCGAGTCTCTGTTGGCCCAGGCCTTACTCTTCTTTTGTCTTGTAACCAATAGAGAGTATTGATTCTAAGATGGAAGTTGAGTTTGTTTGTTTTTTTTAATAGCCTTTCAAGTTGGTCTCTGACTCAAAGCCTCTCTCACTTCAGTCATTCTCCAGTTGTCAAACTCAGCCAGTGATCTGATCCCATCACCTCTCCATTCAGTCACCTCAGGTGGCTCTCTCTCCTCTCTAGGATCAAAAGTATCATGCTCTATTTGGCATACAAAGCTCTAGAACAGTGATGGCCAACCCCTTAGAGACAGAGTGCCAGATCCCACCCCTACTCCACCCACCCAGATGACGAGGGTCCTGTGAGGACAGGAGGAAGAGAGTGGCCCAAGCCCTCTGCTCCCCTCTAGCTCTGTGCCAGGTTGTGAGCTCTGCCCTCCTCAAACATACCTCCTCTCCAACCTCACCACGGGAATTATCTTCAACACAGACTCAACAGGTTGCAGTCTGCACTTCACACTTGCACAGCATGTGACACTCCCCCACTCTCACCTTACCCCAGACAGGGGAGGGAGGAAGCGCTCCCATTGGATGTTGGGCAGAGGCGGGTCATGTAGGAAATGTCCTCAGGAGCATAGAGGAGGGGAACAGCTCTGTTGAGAGTCCCTCTGCCTTTCTAGTAATAAACTCTGGCAGGTAACTGCAGGGGTGCCCACAGAGAGGGCTCTGTGTGCCCCTTTGACATGTGTGCCATAGTTTCACCACCACTGCTCTGTTCTCCTCCTACCTTTCCAATATTCTTATATCTTGTTTCCCTTCACATATTTTATGCATTCTAGTAACCTCTTTGCTGTTCCCCACCCAAGACATGCTCCATCTCTTGACTCTCACCATTTTCCCTGCAGTCCCCATACCTGGAACATTCTCCTTCCTCATCTTCACCTCTTGCTGTCTTCAGCTTCCTTCAAGTCCTGGCAAGAACCCTACATTTTATAAGAAGCTTTTCCAAACCCTTCTTAATGCTAGCAGCTTCCCACCATTGATTATCTTCACTTTGTCTTGACTATATCTGTTAGTATATCCTTGTTTGCATGTTCCAATTCGGTGGAAGCTCACTGAGAGCAGAGACTTTCTTTACTCTCTCTTGCTTTTCTCTGGATTCCCCCAGTGCATAGTAAAGTGCCTGGGACATAGTTGGAAAATAATAAATACATATTGACTAAATACTTTTGACTAACATCATGTGTCAACTTCATGCCTTTGATCAGAAATATTACCACTACCTGGACAGCCTTCTCTCAATCACTGTATTCTTTGTACTTTGCATACACACTGCTAAGCAGTTTTTGACATATTCTATTAATAAATGATTGACTGATTAAGGTTGACACCTATTCAAATTCTACTTGCCTGCTCAAGCCTTAACTTCCTCTAAAATGTTTTCCCTGATGATTCCCCCTCCCCTCAGGATCTTTCCCTTTCCTCCAGTACTGGGATACATCTATATTATTTCTTAATTACATACTATCTCATGTTGTTTTCATAATTGCCTCCTCTGAGTATGCTCTTCTTTGAAATAAGGAATATTAATGGCATTACAAATTCAACAGGTCTAAAACAAGATACCTTTTCCACAGAAATCCACTCCTGCTCCAAATTTCATTATTTCTATAGATGAAAGGAAGGGAATGAAAAATTTAAAAAAAAAAGGAAAAAAGGGGAGGAAAGGGGGAAAAGGGGAAGGGGAAGAGGAATGGGAAAAGGAAGGGGAAAGAGAAAGGAAAGAGCCTTACTATGCCAATTTGAGGATATGCTGACCAGCTGGACATTTTTCCCCCCTAATTCATACAATTTTACCTCACCTGCTATAAGGAAGTTCTTTAATCTTCTCCAGCTCCTCCTCCCTTCCCCTCCCTGGATAAAGCAATGAAACTTGAAAGAAAATGGTTTGAATCAAAGATCTGCTTAATTTAAACCCATGTTCCTGGCAGGGTGAGGAAAAATGACTGGCAAGGGAAGAGGGCTGAATTATAGCTCCTGTTAAACTGGTAACAATTAGAATTATATTAAAGGTAATTCAATTCAACTAACATATATTAAACACCTATTAAAAGTAGATATTATATTAGGCCATACAAAGACAAGAATTTATATTCCCAGACCCCCAAGGTGCTTATTTTCTGTTGAGCAGGATTAAAAGGAGCTTCCAGTGAAAGGTGGTAACAGAGCTGTCCTTTAAAGAAAGCCAGAGATTCTGAAAAGCAGAGATGAGAAAGGCCTGTCTTGCAGAAAGGGAGAATGGTTACTTATCTCCCCGGCCTCAGTCTCCTCATCTGTAAAATGTAAGAATTAAAGAAGATGATTTCTGAGATCCCTTCAAGTCCTAAATGGAAAACTTTATGATGTGTGCAAAGGCACTGGAACATCCTGTACACTGTGATAATAGGCTATTTTGATCAGAACAAAGAATTTGAAAAATTTTAAATAAGACTGGGAAGGTAGGAAGAAGTTTTTTTGTTTTTGTTTTTAATTTTTAATTTTAAACACACACGTGTCGTGTGTGTTTGTGTGTGTGTGTGCGTGTGTGTGTAGACTTCTTGCTATTATACATATAATAGGAAGAAGTTTTGTGGTAATTGCAACAAAATAGTGACATCTGGGGTTAGAATGAAAGGTTAAAGCATAGACATTCTGTGTGTGTATGTATCTTAAAAGCATATATATATATATAACCATCATAGTGTCAAAACTTTTTTTTTTACCCTACCTTCTGTCTTAGAATCAATATTGTGTATTGGTTCCAAGGCAGAAGAGTGGTATGGGGTAGGCAATAGGAGTAGAGTTAAATGACTTGCCCAGTGTCACATGGCTAGGAAGTGTCTGAGGGTAGATTTGAATCCAGGATCTCTGATCTCTAAGCATTTATCTCAATCCACTGAGCTACCAAGCTGCCCCCCCCCCAACATTTAAATAGAAAGCACTTTGCTCCCCCACCCCACCCCACCAATTCAAGTTGATCTCAGATGTAACTCATGGGTTCTACTGTCTATATAAATGAACTGAAGTCTCTCTAGCTAGCCCTAATCTTTCTCCAGAGCTCCAAGCCAAAATCACCAGTCCTCCATTTGACACCCCAAGTATTGTTGCTCTGAACACTCATATAGAAGAAGAAATTCAATTAGATAAAAGAGATTGTAAGGATTAAAATTTAGGAATACGGGGAGACTGAGGCTGGTAGAAATTAGTTTCTCTCTGCAAGGAGTATTATATTTTTTAGAGGTTTATTAAAGGTTAAAGATTAAGAATATACAAGTAAGAAACATGTGCCTAGGCCAGAGGCCTAGACAAAATAACCTCACATCATGGAAGAGATGCCTCTGCTCCAAAAATGGAAGTCGAAAAAGGCCAAGCCCTTCAAAAGCCTTTGCTTAAATATCTTCTCGATCTCGGCCCAGGTGAGATTACAAGGCATTCTGGGGAAGTGGAGCAAAGGCTCATGGGGATTGTAGTCCTGTATTCGAGTCTATTTTTTACAAGATTAAAGAGAAAATTTTTGGAAGAGTGGAACAAAATACAAAGAAAGGGAAAGGAACAGATCTGGCAACAATCTGTAATACACAAAACTAAAAATTATTAGGACATTAAAACTGAAAAAGCAAAGAACATGAAAGATTATATCCAAGCAACAGTGAATTGCAACATGTCTCAGCACAAGAGAAAAGTAAGCTGAAAGGAAAGAATATACTTTAGAAACAGAAAGTATAGAACAAATACCAAAACCAAAAACAGAACCATATGAGAAACAAATACTAGAGCGTTCTAATAATTCTAAACAAACTGAAAATGAATTAATTGAAGCACATGAGCAAACAACAGAAGGATTCAATTGGGAGGAAAATGCAATAACAGAGAACATTCAAATTAGCAAACTTCCTGGAGACAATGACACTGAAAGCAGGGATGATATTACAAAAGGACATATCAATGACATTATAGAAAAGTCAAACTTAAATCCTTATGCCAAAGAATTCCAACCAATAGTAACTACACAAGAAAAAGCAAACACAAACATTATTACACCATCCTTAAGTCTCCATGCTAATGAAATTCTATTGCAGACTGATGATGGGTTGTAAATGTTCAAAGCAACAAGAGAAATCTGTAGCTAAAGAACAAAACTGGGATATGAACAAAATAGAAATACATGCACCTATGGTCCAAGTATGCCAACAAAATGAGAACACAGAAGCAAGGGTCATGATAAAAGTGAGTAATGAAATCTACCCAGTTCTTATTGATACAGGGGCAACTAAATCTGTTTTTAAAGCATTTCCTGAAGACAGCGAAATCACAAGTTTAAGTACAAATAATGGGGGCTACAGGGAAAAAACAGAGATTACCAAAACTAAAATCAAAAATGGTAACTCTAAGACCCCTAACAATAGAACACACATTCTTGTTAATCCCAAAATGCCCAATCAACCTTTTTGGGAAAGATTTTTTTGTGTAAAATTGGAGCAACCATTCAATGTGATAAACTGGGGAAAATCTTTCGACATCTACCCAAAAATTCTTTAAAACATTATCCATTGCCGTTCATGGGGCAAGTGGATGATGAACAAGTTCAGAAATAAGGTACAATATTTTAAATACCAAATGATATACCAGAAGGACTTCGGGCTACATAGTCTACAGATGTAGGGATTATAAAGTCAGCAACACTAGTAAAAGTAGAAGTTAAAGAAGGGACTCTTCTGGCCCTATGACTGGAAAGAGCCTCTCTCCCTGTCTCTGGATAGAAGTACCTCTGTTCCTGAATTTCCCAACTGTGTGCTCTACCTGGATTCCTGTGATCTTGTCATAGGACAAAAGGACTTAAGGAAAGCAGTTTGAACTGTAAGGCCGGTCTTCAGGGGCGTCAGCCCAAAGAGACATGCCCAACCAGCTCTGAAACTCAGAACATTTCTTCTTCTTGCTGTCTACTGCTAAGACTTTGAACTTAAGAAAACTAGCACAGATTAGCAGAGACAGGAATAAAAGAAACACTCCACCAGCCTGTGAGGTCTGGCCTCAGCTCAAAAGCTGGGAGAGACTCAAACCCAAGCTAGGGACATCCCAATCCCCTCTTCCTTGATACCTTCCCAATCAAAACTTGTTATTAAAATTTATCTTTATTAAAATAACCACAGTCAGATAAGAGGGCTATCATTTCAGGTGGCATAGAGGGAACTGAACCTCAGGACAGCCATTCAACTATAGTATAGTGGTAGTCTCTCGGTGATCGAGAATGACTATTGTCTTTGTGCAGTTTCATCTACAGTGTACCCTCATGTGGCTTTGGAGTCCAAAGGCTGAGGCGCAGAGTTTGTGGCACACGGGGCCTGGGACGCCAGTTGTTACGGGAGGTGCGGTTGTGGCCTGGTGTAGGCGCAGCGGCAAGACGTCGACATCACTCATCTTCAAAGGTGGCGGCGGCATGGTTAATGTGGGTTCGCCAGCTGCTTCTGACAGAGGCAGCAAGTTCTAGTTGCTTTGGTGTCATGCCAGCCCACTTCAAGTTTGACTTTAGCTGATCCTTGAATCTTTTCTTTGGTCGGCCTTGTTTCCTGAGTCCAGCTGACAGTTCACCATAGAATACCTGTCTTGGTATTCGCTGTGGGTCCATGCGGATGACGTGTCCAGACCATCGTAGCTGGGTTTGGAGGACCAGGACTTCGATGCTGGTGGAGTTGGCTCTGTCGAGGACTTCCTGGTGGGTGATTCGGTCCTGCCATCGGATCCTCATGATTGACTGGAGGGAGCTTTGGTGGAATTGCTCCAGCTGCTTCATGTGCTTCCGGTACAGTGTCCATGTCTCACACCGTACAGGAGCGAGCTGAGGACCACTGCGTTGTACACTTTGAGCTTCGTCGCAGTGCTTACACCGCTGTGCTGGAGGACTTTGCAGCGCAGCCGCCCAAGTGCCTGGCTGGTCTTTTGGATCCTGGCATTCATCTCATGGTCTAGGGACCCGTCGACTATAAACGGTCCTTATTGGACCCATGCTGGTTGACCTTGGTCTCAGGGAGGCTTGTTCCTCAGGAGGGTTCTTGCTTACCTGCTCTGGGGTATCTTCCACATCAATCCAATAGAGAAGACATCCCCTTAGGCCATCATAAGTGGCCTATTTCTTGGGAACCCCGTTTTTTCAAAAATAGCCTCTCTGTAGGAGGCATCTCTCTCCTTTTACCTCAAAGGCAGCCATATTCTCTGTCTCCCTTCAATTCCTCCATTCCCTGTTACAAAATCTTCAGTATTCCCTGTTCTTCAATCCCCAATACATTTTCCCTATAAATATTACAGTATCTGAGACTCAACATTTCCAAAACAGAATTCCATTTCTACTCCCAACTCCCTTATTTATGTTGAGGCTACCATCATTATTCTAGTATCTCATTTTCATAATCCACATTATCTGCAACTCCTCACTCCTAAATCATACAAGCTATCAGGTTTTATTGATGTCCCTTTATTAGGGAGATGAGAATAAGAAATAAGAAAGTGGGGCCTCCAAAACAGAGTGAGATGAGAGAAGACAGACAGACGTGGCTGACACCATAAGTCAGGGAGATAGATAAGAATAAAGGACACCAGTGGTAAATTTTAATTATCTGTTTTAATCCAAAACAGGGCTGGAAAATTTTTCATCTGGAATTTAAATCTCAAACTCTTTTTCAACAACCTTAACTCAGATATAAGATAAGGTGCAAAAGAGGGAAAAGAGGTGATCCTAGTTGTGACTTCCATTAGGACTTTCTATACTTCATTTGAACAACCTAAATGTGATTTAAAAAAAATGAAAACAAGTGTTTTAGAAATTCATCTTAGTATGTACACATTTACTTTCTGGATATATCACTTACCATCAAATGCTTACTTAGAAAGGTGGGGAAAAAAAGAAGGAAACAAATACCTTTCTTGAAAAAAAAGGAAGAAAACAGTTCAAAGTAGCTACTAATATGTACAAAGAATAATGTCCAAACAGCACCACTTGCATATGGAGAGGCACAGTCTTATTAATAAATGTTCAGTATCCTTCAAAAATAGTCAAAGAAAGCAGAGGCTGAATATTTTACAATGGTAACGTTGATGTGTTTAGGTTTTTACAAGGCTATTAACATAGATTAAGTCCAAATCTATAAATTCAAGATTTATAATGAGATATATATGATTTATATATGAGATAATTCTAGAACAAAACCACTAAGACTTCCTATGAACCCAGAGAGAGACAGGATTAAGGAGATGAACCAGTAGTAGAATAGTGCAATTTTGCTCTAATCTTCCCTAGGCACAACCTTTATCACAAACCTACCCTCTAAGGAAATACCCTAACCTGTGTGCTCCTCTGGTATCCTAGCAATATCAAAAGAAAGGAATTAAGTTCCTAGAATATTGGGGTAGGCCTTCTATGGCAAATTTATGAGAAGACATAAGCTAAAGGAATTTACAAATCAAAGAAATAACTGATCATTAAGTATTTTTGAAATTTTCTATCATTTTATTTTTCTATATGCTGAATAATTCTATTTATAAATTTTAAAAATACTTCCATTGAAAAATATCTACTTTCTAAGAATCTCCTGGTTCAATTCATCCATGCCTACAATTTGTAATGATCAGACTTCCTATTGTAATAATAAAAATTGGGTGGCCAAATGTAATAATTAAAAAGCTGGTTTGACAAAAATAGTAATGGATAAAAAAAAGAATTGTTGTGTTTGCTGTTCATAATAATTAAAAAATTAAACTGAGTCTGTTAGTAGCTTTATTACAGCAAAATAGTAATAGTAAAAGAGGAAAATGTAGGAAGGAGGTAGAAAATATCACCTAGATAAATTAACTATGCCTGGATCTGAGTGCCTCACCAAAGACAGGAGAAGAGTCAGAAAGGCCACTGTTTCCAGCCAGAGTCTCCTCAACCCAAGTTGAACTCCTTGAGCCTCCAACACAGAAGTCCAAGGCAGAAGACTCCCTCCATTGCAGAAGACACCAACACAGAAGACCTCCTTCAGCAAGAGCCACCAAGGTAGCAGAAGTGAATCAGAATGCCCTCAGCTAGCTTTTATAAGCAGTTTTCTCTGTCACTTCCTGTCTCTTTGGTTTCTCCTTCCTTTCAATGTGGGCAGATCTATCACATCCCAGGAACAAATCAAAGTTTCCCAATTTGCCTGGGGGGGGGAAGATGGGGAGCAAAGTGGGCTGGCAGGACATTGCTTGGGGTCTTTTAGGTAAGTGTTAATGGTAAGTAAGTGTTAACTCTCTTTGTTACTGACTTACTAAGTGTTAAGTAGGGGAACTTCAAGTTCCTGATTAACTTAAAATAGACAAAGGAAATAAAAAAAAATTCCCTTTCACACTATGTACTAAGTTCAATTATCCTTATTTTAACTGTTGTTGTTAAGAATCACAACAAACATTCTGAGGTTGGTGATCTACAAGTATTATTAAAACATTATGAAGGACTAGAAATCGTTAAGCTACGTACCATTTTTGACTTTAAGTAAAGAGGGTTCTGTCCTCCTATCAAGATTTCAGACACCCATCCAATCTAACAAATATTTAGGACACTCACTCATTTAAGCTAACACTTTCTAAGTGTCTACCATGACCAAAACAGCAGTAGGTACTAGGATAAAAAGAAATGAGGTGATAATGCCTACCTTTATAAAGTTTATAATCTTAGATATGAACAAAGAATTATTATGCAAGTTAGAGTGTGGTTGAATACATAGGAGGGGTCAAATAGAGTGCCATGAAAGGTTTCCTAAAGGAGAGAACATTAGGAGTTGGATCCAGTGGGAGGACTATGTTTCAAATACTGACTTTTTCACTTTACCAGTGTAGCCTAAGGGGGAAGACACTGTTATACTCCAGGGCTGTTTTCTTATTTGCAAAAATAAGGTGGTTGGATTAGATGACTTTTAAGGACCATTCCAGCTATAACTAAAATTCTATGAAAGAGGGTAGTATAGGAGCAATCAACCAATCATTAAACATTGATGAAGCACCTATGATATGCCAAGTACTGCCCTAAGCATTTGGAAATACAAAATGAATCTACAGATAATCCGCACCCTCCCTTTACAGTCTAGTGAGTTTGAGACAATATGTAAATAAATACATATAAAGCAAAGGACATACAAGAGGAATAGGTAACAATTAACAGAGAGAAGGCAATGAAAATAAGAGGGTTTGTGGAAGAATGTCTATAGAAGGAGATTTTGGATGAGACTTGAAAGAGGGATGACAATTAGTCTGTGAAGGGTGGCCTTTTGCTAAGTTAATAAACATTTATTAAGTGCTTAGCTCACACTGTGCTAAGGACTGAGAATACAGAGGAACATAAAAGACAGTGGCTGCTCCTAAGGAACTCACAATCTAATGGTGGAGACAACACTTAAACAACAATGTAGAAAGCAGATACAAAGAGGATAAATAGAAAATAATCAGTAGACGGAAGGCACTAGAAGTAAGAGAGATCAAAAGCTTCCTGTACAAAGGATAGGGTTTTATTTGAGACTTGAAAGAAGCCAGGGAAGCCAGGAGGTGGAAATGAGGTGGGAGATTCATTCCAGGAGAGGGAGAAAACAAAGATAATGTTCAAAAATAGAAGATGAAGTGTCTAATTGAAGAAAGAGCAAGAAGGGCAGCATCACTGGATTACAAAATACATTGTGAGGGCAAGGAAAGGGATAGGTGTAAGAAGACTAGAAAGAAGAAGGCTCTTAATGTGAAACTGAACATTAAAAGACTATATTTTATTTGGTAGGTAAAAAGGAATCTCTGAAAGTATTTTGAGTGGAACATGAGTGTAATAATAATATTTAAATGATAGCTAACATGTATGTAGTACTTTGATGTTTATATAGTCCTTTATAAAATAAAGTCTTTTATGTGAGTCCCAAAGCAATTGTGTACTTTTGGGTATCAGACTAGAGGTTTTATTATCCTTTTTTCTTAGGTCAGGAATATCAAAGTCAGGGGTGAAATTACTTGGCCAAGTACATACAACTGGTGATTCAAACCCAAATGTCTTCCACCTCTAGGTCAAGTGTCTTTTTAGAAACCACACTGCTGGATGTTGTTAAGAATAAAGGATGAGACTCTTATAATCAGAGAGATTCAAATCAAAACAACTCTGAGGTATCACCTCACACCTAGCAGATTGGCCAACATGACAGCAAAGGAAAGTAATGAATGCTGGAGGGGATGTGGCAAAGTCATTGCTGGTGGAGCTGGGAATTGATCCAACCATTCTGGAGGGCAATTTGGAACTATGCCCAAAGGGCACTAAAAGACTGCCTGCCCTTTGATCCAGCCATGGCACTGCTGGGTTCGTGCCCCAAAGAGATAATAAGGAAAAAGACTTGTACAAGAATATTCATAGCTGCGCTCTTTGTGGTGGCCAAATATTGGAAAATGAGGGGATGCCCATCAATTGGGGAATGGCTGAGCAAATTGTGGTATCTGTTGGTGATGGAATACTATTGTGCTAAGAGGAATAATGAACTGGAGGAATTCCATGGGAACTGGAACAACCTCCAGGAAGTGATGCAGAGCGAAAGGAGCAGAACCAGGAGAACATTGTACACAGAGACGGATACACTGTGGTACAATCAAATGTAATGGACTTCTCCATTAGTGGCAATGCAGTGATCCTGAACAACTTGGAGGGATCTAAGAGAAAAACCACTATCCACATTCAGAGGAAAAACTGTGGGAGTAAAAACACCAAAGAAAAACAACTGCTTGACTACATGGGTTGAGGGGATATGGCTGGGGATGTTGACTCTAAATGATCATCCTAGAGCAAACACCGACAACATGGAAATGGGTTCGGATCAAGGACACATGTAATACCCAATGAAATTGCATGTAGGCTATGGGAGGTGGCAGGAGGGGAGGGAGGAATAGAAAATGATTTTTGAAGCCAAGGAATAATGTTTGAAATTGACCAAATAAAAAAATAATGTTAAAAAAAAGAATAAAGGATGAGAATCATGCACGTATGCAAACCAGACAAGAAACTATTACAAATGCTCACAGAAGAGGAAGGTAGGGTGATAGAATGAGAAAGAAAACACGGTAAATTGAAATACATGAGGCTGGCCTTTCACAGAATCCTTCCTTAGCTACAAGTATAGGGCACAATTCAAGTTTCAGGAATGGTAGGGCTAAACGGAAGCCAAAAAATTACAGCCCAAAGCCCCCATATTGCAGGTGAGGAAGCTTAGATCCAAGAGAAGAAATGAGTCATCCCTGGTCATTGAGGCAGGAGTTGCAAAGACAAGATTCAAGAACGCATCTTCTAAACCAGGGGTCCCCAAACTACGGCCTGCGGGCCACCTGTGCCCCCCTGAGGCCATGTATCCGGCCCCCAGCGCACTTCAGGAAGGGGCACCTCTTTCCTTGGCGGTCAGTGAGAGGAGCTGTATGTGGCGGCACCATCACTCACATACAGGACTCCTTCTGGGGACATCATCCTTGTGTGGTGCCTTAGAGTGAGGCACCAAGCAATGGAAGACATCAGCATGGTGAGGGGCGATCTGGGGGAGGGGATTCCACACTGTGTAGACTGCTGCCAGGTCAGGGTTATGTTTTTATAGTCCAGTCCTCCAACTTTGGGACAGTGAACTGCCCCCTGTGAAAAAAGATGGGGGACCCTTGTTCTAAACCTTCTGGCTCCAAGCCCAGAGCCAAGTCAATCCACAGACCAAATAAATATGAAATGATGAAGCCTAGGAACACATACCCCCAAAACACATGGGGAGCACTTACCTCATGAATAAGAGCCACTAAGATCTGCTGGAAGCTCCTCCCTCTACTGGCCAAGAATCGATTGATGGGTTTGCCATCTTTACCCATGTGGATTGGAAGATCGTAGCAAAGCAACATACCAGCTACGTAAAGGGGAGAGGGAAAGAATCATGAATACAATAAAACCTCACTCATTCATACATAGTCAAACAGGATGGAGATAAAGATGTCCTTTGGGTCAGGAAAAAGTTTAAATGAATATGAATCATTATAACTACCATCATGATTATTGTCTTGGCTTTTTAGAGCCTTTGCTTCTTACTTCTATGATTTCAATTAACTTCTAGATACATGAAGCAATTCATAAATGAGTGGAGAACCTCTATGATTTAGGCTAGCTCCTAACATCATTTTTATCTCTCATGGGATTGGGCTATACAAAAACTCTCTCTGAGACAAAATGAAGACCATTAATAAGAGTACAGGGGAAAAAGTACTTTCAATGAATATAAAGGCATAGATAATTAAAACCAGGAAATTACCCCAAAATCCTTTAGTTTGGCGCTTAAACTAAGATTTAACACATTCACACTTAAAAATCCTGCTTCCCTCCCCTCAATCGCTCTCTCTGTCCATTTCTCTCCCTACCTCCCTCTCCTACACCCACACCCAGGCATACATTCCTCCCCATACATTGACTTTTTCTCACTGCTCAGCCCTACATGGCTCCCAGCTCTGTCCTAAAACGTACACCAGCCCCGGTATATATCTAGAACGAGCTGCCATTGGATAGCTAGAAGGACTGGACAGATAGAATAGGGTGATTACTGGGAGGAGGGGAAATGAAAAGCAGTTTGGGAAGGAAACGGGTCTCAGGTTAGACTGAGGAATTATGAGAACATGAAGACAATTACATTTTAGGAGCTGAAGTTAGACTAAATCAATATCCTACCTGCAAGGCCAGATTTCAGGCCTGGTTGTTTATTTTTCTCATACATTTTCAACATGAAATTGGGAATTCCTGCTATTGTCTTCCCTTGGTCAGAACGAGATGCACCTCCTCTTAATGCAGAATGGTAGATACCACGAGGCATATTCACCATCTCTTGCTTCACAAGTGATACAAAAAACTCTTCAAGTGCTGGAAAAAACGATGAAAAAAAAAACGAAAAGAGGTAACAAGTTTAGAAATAATTGGGTACAATAGAAATACTCATATGGGTCCAACCAAACTGTACTTCAATGTAGTTGCACTTATTAAAATGAGAAAATTCATTAAAGAAGAGGTCAAAGGTATGAACAATGACAACAAGTGTAATTTCACTCAATGTTTTTCATGTGGCTCCGACAGGAATGGATTGGGCCAATGTGCTATTCTGCTAACGTTTTATATTTAATTTGATGTGAACTATTGCAAGGGTAAATGAAAAGACTAGTTGAATTTTACTCAGGGAAGGGGGCTGTGCTGATTGAATTGAAGAATTATCTTTATTGTTACTCATCTTCCCCCCTTCCTAAAATTTCAAGCTCTCAAGAAAAAAATTATTAAAACTTATTAAAAAATGTAGAAAGAGCAATCAAAACTTAGTAAGTCTAAGAGACAAGTAAATATTAAAATAAAAGACAGAGAAATATTAGAAAGCAAAATATTTAGTATTCAAAAAATGCTGATTAGGAAAACTGGTTGAGGAGAGATAAATTATAAACATTCAATTCATACTCCATTTAAAACCATGACTGAACAACAAATATAGATATCATATTTCAGGAAAATATAAAGGAAATCTAACCAGATCAAAGTAAATACAAATAAAAAGAATCCACTATGATTCACTGAAAGAAACCTGAAATTGAGAACTCCTAGGAATGAGGCAAAATCCAAAACATTGTGGTGAAAGTGGTATGGGACCCTGGGTTTCCCTTGGACACTCCAAAACACAGAAGTGTTTCAAGTCAGAAAAAAAGCAGGGAAATTTCTTTCCTTCCTTGCATTCTTGTAATGCTGAGCAAAAGGTAACTCTGGACATCAGAAACCCATGATGAGGAAAGTCCTCGGAGAGAAATATTCCCCTTGGATTCTCCCCTATATTTCAAGAGGAACACAGATACACATCATCAGGTTATGCTCTGATACCAAAAAGTTATGTCTAGAACATCTACTTGTCCCCTAAACTATTCCAGGTCACCCCTTGTGTCTTTGGGACACAAAACATCCCTGGTCAGACTACAAATATCCCCCACTTCTGCCCAACCTCATTCTACTCCCCTCATCCCTGATCACAGAACCCCTGTTATCAAAAGGGTATGTAAAGCCAAGAACCCATCTCCTCTAGGAGGCAGTGCCCCCTCTACACTGTTTTACCAATCATGTCAACAAGAACACCAAATTAATAAATTTCTCTTTTTATTTTTAAGCTAAGTTTTGTAGCCTTTCTTGCAAAGATTACCTGTCACAAACCTGGGGTTCACCTCAAGTTCCCCCACAACAAAAGGAAAACATGGCAAACCAACAGGAGAGCAAGAATTGAAAGTATGATCAAAAAAGAGGCAGGGTCACCTAAGACTATACTGCAACTTCCGAAAAGGACAAAAATGTCTTAGAATACAACATTCCAAAAGAAAAAATTATAGTCTCAAAAAAAAAAAAGTAGCAGTACAATGCTATGGGATAAAAATAGACCTTTAACAGAATAGAAAACTTCCTAGCATTCCTGATTTTAAAAAATTATAAAAAATAAAATAAAAACAGTTGAGTAGGATCATTGAAATGAAGAGACACCAACAATTCTATTTATTTGTTTATTTATGCGTTCATTTTTTTATTTATTTTTTTGTTTGAGTAACAGGAAGGAGTTAATAGGGTTCACAAGGGAAGAGACGAGTGTCCTTTACAAACGTCCAAATGTCTCTGGTTTTTAGTGTGTAATTTAAATGTTACCCTAAAAACTACAATCCCCAGCAAAACTACTATCCCTAGCATCCTACTCTCTTCCTGTCATTAGGTGTTGACACAGATAGGAGACAAATTTTGTGGAGTTCCATCTCTCGGTCTTCTTATTCCTTCCTGTCTCGGCTTTGGTGGAGCAGGGAATTTTGAGCAGGTAGAAAATCTTAGTCACATGATTCTATTTTGTCAGATAATAAAATTTATAAAAATAATACTTAAAATATTGGACATTATTTAAATCCTACACTAGGATCACACAGGTAGTAAAAAAAGACAAACAGATCCTGGGATAGCATGATTCTGTACTGATGATTTTTAGAGAGAAAAGAAAAAAGAAGGAAAAGGGAAGAAATCAGGAAGAGAAAAGAACTTGTTTTCACATCTGCAGTATATGAGAAGCCAAACATGGAGGTAGAAGAAAAAGGCATCTCATGAAACTTATTTATCTGAATAGGCAAAGGATAGTTGAATATAATATAAACATGAGTTTGATGTTGGAATTTAAGCACTTCAACAAGAAAACAAGCTGGGACAGGGAGAAGGATGAATAAATTTTCAGAGGAAGAGCAGAGAAATAGCAATCATGAGGGAAAATTAAAAGAGGAGGAAAAAATACAAGCTCCAGTGATTGAGGTTTGATTTGGGTGAAAAGAGAAAAAAGAGAACAAATGGACCATTTAAATTACAGATTACTAATGATGACCATGTTACACTTATAAAAATAGTTCTGAACTCACAATACTGTTATGAGTCACAAATGAGATAATATAAATAAATATTTTCGCAAATCTTTAAAGAACAGAATGCTAGCTATTATTTTTAATTTATTAAAGAAGATGACCAGATATAATGAAAGAAAAAAGGATATGATAGAAGGAAAAATACAATACTATATAAAAAATACAATAATACTATTCATGGAAATGGGATGAAGTTAATAATAAAATGGGAGAGGGCTGAATAAGGGATTGGAAAATATAATATTTTTAAAAGCTATTTACAAGTAGTATTTCTGAAACAAGATTCACCAAGAATTAAAATGGAGGTTTGAAGCAGAACGTGTGCCTGCATTTTTGTTTTTGTTTTTAATTTATTCCTTGGTTAAATTAAAATACTCAGTTGATTCTTTTTCCTCTCCTTCTCCCATTATAGAGAAAGCATAATTTGACAAAAAAGATAGGTAGGTAAGCAGGTAGTTAGGTGGTAGACAGATAGACAGACAGACATAATTATGTCTTCCTTATTTTTATTATCAGATCTTTATCTTGACATAGATATTTTCCAAATATTCTCCAGTGTCATTCTTCAAAAAATATTTCTGTTGCCATATATGATGTTCTCTTGATTCTTTTAATTTCACATAGGTCTCTCGGTGTTTTTTAATTTATCATTAATTCATTTAAGATCTCCACAAAAAGGACAAATATGGAAAACTGTTGTATATAATGGCACATGAAAATGTATACTGTTTCAGGGAGAAAGATGGTGTGGAAAGAAGTGAGGAAGGGTGGATGGTAATGAGTGAGAATTTGAAACTCAAAAAACAAATGGTAAATTTTTATGTGTATATATATAACTGGGGAAAATAAAATATTCTTTTAAAAAAATGAAAGCTATAAACAATCATGTAAAAATGCTCTAAATCACTACTAAGAAATAAAAATTCAAATAACTTAGAGGCTCCCCATATTATCAATTATTATACTATATGAAATAATAAAATAATAAAAATTCAAAGAAAATGGGAAGACATATATGAAATGACATAGTGAAGTAAGCATAAAGAAAACTATTTATATACTAGCTACATTACTGTAAAGGGTAAGAACTTGGAAACTTGGGAATTCAAATCAATATAATAGCAAAGGACTCTATAGCTCTGGAAACCTGATGATAAATTATGCTTCTCCCTTTTGGACTCTCAGATACAAACAAGAAATGTGTTTGATTATACTTATTTGTTATAAGAGATGGTTTTAAATTGAATGAAAGGAGTATTGTTGGGGGATTGAAACCATAGAGATAGCAATTCAAAAAAGAAAAATATGAATGAAACATTTAGAAGTACACACAAGAGAGTAAAAGATTAGAAGGGGAAAACAATGAGAAAAGCAGTGATAGCATGTTACATTTGATATATACTTTTCAAGAAAGTGAATACAACATATACTTTTTATTTTAAACATACTTTAAATTTAAAAATATTTCTTGACATGAATCATAAAAATGAGTAAATTTATACACTGGTTTAATACTTACATCACACTTCCTTATTAACAATTCTGTTCAAAGTAGGAACATTCCTGTTTTACAGCTAAGGAAACTGTGGCCCAGAAAAGGCTGATTCAGAGATCAGTGGTGAATCAATAATGCGTTCTCAAAAGCTGAGGGAGAGCCATCAGTTATTTCTGGGGCTGAGGAGGTATTAAAAGTCATCTTTTATCAGACAGACAGAATCTTGGGACATTAAGGGAATGAGTCCTATCTAAATGGAGGAGAAGCGGAACACATCACCTACGGTGTGAGGCAGGAGGTAACCTGGGCCAGGATCAGAAGTTAGTTGAAAGGCAGGCTGAGAGTTTGACTATAGAGAAATGTCCAAAATCAGCCCCAAACTGTAGGTAGTGGTGAACTGTAGGCTGAGAGCAGTTAGGTTATGAAGAGAAGTAAAAAATCAGGTATAGGGCAGGGTCTGGGATCAGCGAGTCTGGGTCCAAGTTCTTCGGGGCGCTGGTTCAGAAGGGAATACCAGAATCAGGGGTCAACCGTAGGGCAAAATCAGATAGATTCTTGGGTACATCATTCATTTATTCCTAATACCAACTGCTTTCCTGCTCAAACCCTGCCTCAGAAAACTCTGAATAAGTGATGTCAGATGTTCTAGCTCAGTTTACAGAAGACTACTCACTCTTAGCCATCTTCAAAGCGGGGATCAATAATCCCTTTGTATTGCTATTACTTAACGAACCATGGATCTATGATAAGAAGACTGCTCTGCAGAGGAAGGCCATTTAGTTTTGCCAATAAAGAGCTTTTTAAAAGTGTCTTTAAGACTGGTAGTCATTAAAAGCAATGCTTAGCCCTCAATTTTAAGAATCGTGGAGGTATGTATTATTTATGGGGCCGTGTGTGCTCGGAGGGGCCCTGGGTTTTCCAGTTCGTGCTGTGTTTGGATTGTAAAGAATTAATGTCATGTTATTGTTCTTGGCTGTGAAATCAGAGTGAAGGAATCTTTATGGCCAGTAGATGTGGGTGGTAGTTGGAAGAGAAGGTAGGAGGCTTCATATTTCTGCAGTCCAACATACGGCCCATATTAGAGCAACACCTACGGGGCTGCGACAGCTAGAGAGTCTGTTAGCACATCTATTAAGGAGTGATTTAAAAGAATTTATAACTCAACTGTTTTATATTAGGACAAAAAGCATATGCATCAAGGGAGCGGGGACAGAAATGATTTGCTTTGCCGAGGAGCTAGAATCCCTACGGGATGACAAATAATTTACTGTTCTGATTGTTTTATGACAGCTAACACACTTCAGGGAGGGTCAATAAGAAAGCAAATATTAGTGCCCTTGTTTGTGGCGCTGCTTCCAAGTAAGCCTGGTCCCCCCTTCAGTATTTGCTGTTTTAGCACTCTGATAAAAAGGACCAGAGGAAGGAAGAGACGTGGTGGAGTGGAAAGAAAGGGATTTAGAGTCCAAGGAAGTGGCCTATCCCACCTCTCCCATTTAACATCTGTGTGGCACGGGCGAAGCCTGCAAAGCTCTCTAAGACTCGGTTGCTTCATCTGTAAAATGAGAGGGTGGGAGGAGAACACTTCCAGGGAAAGCTCCAGGCCTCCTGCCACCATGCTAAGCTGAGGACCATCTAGGAGGACAGATAACTGCCGTATCGCTCAGCACCACTAGAGGCTGCTAGACAGAAAGAGAAACTGACAAGTGTGTCAGCAAGCTCTGCAAACACAGGGAAGAAGTCCGCTGCTCCAGGGCCCCCAGGGAGAAGAATTTATGTGGAAAGGAAAAGGTTTGATTCCACAAGTAGTCACTTAGCTCTGAACAGCCTCCACATACTCACACTAGACTCCCCCCCCCCCAAATGTTACCGTCTCATTGCTTATTTTACTAGAAAAACAAAAAAAATTGAATAGCAGCCACCATCAGTTTATCCACCTCAAGTGTGAATATTCTATGTTAATTTATATTCACATGGGTGATGTATTTCAAGTCTGGCTCACACACAATCTCCTTTTTGGGATGGCCCACGAATGATGGAGAATTGTGCTTTTGTATCATTTTCAAAAATGGCTTTGTTCCTAATTAGTAAAATAGAAAGGCGGCTAGATTTTAAGGTCAGAAGATTTGAGTTCAAATTCTGGCTGGGACTCTTAATACTTGTGTGATTTTGGGCGTGACATTTGAACTTCTGTAGCCTTGATTCCTTCACCTATAAAATAAGGTCTTCAACTTGCCTGTTAAGTTCTCTCATCCAAACAGATAAAAGCAAAAAGCTAAATACACTTAGCTGCAAACACACACCAAGGGGCAAAGAGAAATTTAGCCCAGGTATTAGGATACACTCAATCTGTCAAATCCCTATAAATAAAACTTTTAGCCAACTTCTGCTCCATGGGTATAGTCAACAGATCAACACAGTAAGCAATGGATGGACTTAATTTAATTAACTGAGCCATTTCTATCATTTAACTGGTAAAGTTCATCTTTACCATCTTTTAGTTAATTAAAATTTCCTGCAATTTTTAATGACATGGTGTCATATCTCTCCTTCCTTCTACATAAGTTTGCTTATGAAAATAAATATCAAGCATATCATAGTTAGAAATATTTTTTAAAATTCAATTTATACTTTACTTGAACATCTATTCCCAGCATAGTACCTGGAACACAGTAAAAGCTTAATAAATATATATTGAGAGACTGAATGTGCTTATTTTGTCAGAGACTGGATTTAATTATGTTAATATCAATATGGTCTACTTGCATCACTGTCTTTTAGAGGGCAAGGCATTAAAAAGTTTAGAGGTTTATGTTAATTCTTTGTACTTGTATCCCCAGTGCCTAGCACAGTGTCTGGCATAATGTGACCAATGAAGTATTTGTCCCTGAAGTCTCTCCTCATTGTCTGATTCCTCTCTGAACTTTCATTGGTAGGAGGACACCCAGCTCAGTCAAGTTTTTTTGTATTCCTATCTCTCCGGGTATTTATTCTCTATGCTCCCTAACCTATTTCACTCTGTATTTTTACCTTCATTTCATGCACTGTCAGTCCTCATTTTAGAAGATCAGCTCCTTGAGACTAGAAACTGACTTCCTTTCTCGATCAGTATTGCCAGGGCTCAGAAATGCTCATTACCTACCTGACTGCAGATTAACTGATCACGAGTAACTAAAACGTAACCTTAAGCTAAGTAGGTTCAACAATACACGCTCTGGAGGGGCATGTGATAATGTTCATGCATCCACACACAACACTCACAGGCATGGTGACAAGATCCTACTTGCCATTGTAACTATCAGATAGTACTCTTGTAGGAGAGGGAAATATGAGAGCTTTTAAAAAGTGAACTTGCACTCAAGGTTTGCTTCAAATAATGAGAGTTTATGTGTGCAAGGATGCCAAGTGTCATCACGAAACTTGCAAAAACCCTTTCCTCTTCAGACTCATTCATTACTTTTTTTTCAAGAGATGATGTCAATGAGATTGAATGGTCCTTGACTTTAATCTTCTTACAAAAGCATCAAGTTCATACTTGTTTTAACAATCAACGCTATATGTGAGAGCCAGTTTATAGACAAAATATCACAGTGACAATGCCTTACTTGATAACTGCACTGAAAAAAGTTTTTCTTTTTCTATACTTTAAAAGACCTTGGTTCTAATCACTAAATATACTCCTTCCAATGATGCAGATTATATCCCTCTTTGGCTAAGGAGATGATTTTCTAGAGCTACTTCAACCCTACCGAAGTTCTTTCAGTTGATGGCCAAGCTTCTAGCATTGCTCCTCTAAGGAATTTAGTTTGGTTTATGCATGGATAAAAGAAGTTTCTTTCCAGTTCAGCAAGGTTTAACAGTGCTTCTCCTTATTATTCTCCTTAGCCTTCAAGGACTGAAAAAAACTTTCATACCAAAAGGAGGCATCAGAGAAGGTTTTCAGTAAAGGATTTTGTTTACATACAGTTTTTAAACAAGTATGAGCATCACTCATTATTTCAAACAATACTGTCTTTTCCTTGCCTATCAGTTCTACTAAACTTCATATAAGTTAAATTATAATTTGATATAAAAATTTTGTGAAGACAAAATGCATGGTAAATTAGAATTTTTTTTTTAACATTCATTTGATGGTCTTTACAGCTTTGTTGGCAAAAAGGCAGAGGGAAAATTTAAAATAGCTTACAGAGGGCATTCCAAATGATGCTGTCAGTATAAAGAACTTGCATCTTTAACATCCATCTGATTAATTATCCAAAGAAATGCAACACTGAATCTGCATAAGTTGTCTATTTATGAAGTACAGAGCTCTTATTTTAGAGAGTCTTTTTTTTAAATATATAAGTACAAAGTAAATCAAACCACTCATTAAAAAGATGCAGCACAAATGAGGGATATTTTCAATGTGTGTGTTGGACTTGGTAATAACACATGCCCAATACAACTCACAGGTTGGAAAAAAGCATTTATACTTCCTACTTCAATTATTTACAAAATCTTTTCTGTAATGACCATTAGATTTCAGATTACTTATGACCTACTCTGAACTTACTATAGAGGTATAATTTAAATGGGATTATTTTTCTTTTGGAATTAATTTTATTAAAACAATGGATGAAGTAAACATAAGGACATAAATAAAATGTGTTGGATCCGCAGTTACAGAAATCACAAATAAAATGCAAAGAGGTATTTTTGTAAATGAAGAAATGAATTAGAAATTTTAAAATATAATAATTTGGTGGTTTTCTAAAAATGAAAACAAACTGATAATTCATTATGAAATTTAATCAAAAGGAGAAAAATCAAATATCAGAATCAGAAAAAAAAGAAAAAATCACATAGGGAAATAACAAAACCATAAAAGATGTTACATAATGCTATATGCAAAAAAAAAAGCCCAACAACAACAAAAAATTAGATTACAAAAGAAAAAGACATTGTTAAAAATACTATATATCCAACAACTTTAAAAAGTAAAAAGAAAACCTAAATAAAAGAATTTCAGGAGGAAAAAATTTCAATTACAAGTTAAGTTGTGAATAAATTTTTTCAAACTCTCCAGAAAACTATACCATATAAACTTCTGGCAAAAATATATACAGATAGTTTTCTATTAAATCATTCTATAAGGGAACTATGCTTCTGATCTTCAAGTCTGGAAACTATTAGATAGAAAGAAGAGATTATAGGCTGATAATATCTGATGCAAATTATCAAAAAACAAAATGTTGGCAAAATAGTGGACATAAAATTTATGATATGACAAGATTTATATTAAAAATACAAGATTTGTTGAATATAAGGAAAAGTTTAATAAATTATAAAAATGAAATCACTTAAACATATGTACCTCTCCCTCCTCAAAAAAAGGTTTCTGATGATCTATCCAGTAGGATGAATACTAGATTTAAAGTCAGAGGACAGACGGTTCCAATCTGACTCTGTCACCTAACATGTTATTTCATCAATAAACAGAAAATCTCTTATCCTCTTTAGACCTTGTTTCTTCCCCTTTTAAAATAAGGTCCAAAGAGGATAAGAAAATTTCAAAATTGATACTTAAAAATATAAAGGAATGAAAAGATGTATTTTTAAAAATATAAATAAAATTAATCAACAGCTAATATGGGAAATGGAGAGAGGGCTTCCCAATCACAAGCAGCAGAAGTCAATGATATCTGCTCTCATAATTACCACTGATAGAAGTCTTAACATTCTATAGGTAAGGTGGCAAAAAACTGTAAAATGAGGGCATGCCCTTCAATTGGGGAATGGCTGAACAAATTGTGGTATCTGTTGGTGATGGAATACTATTGTGCTAAAAGGAATAATAAAGTGGAGAAATTCCTTGGAGACTGGAACAACCTCCAGGAAGTGATGCAGAGTGAAAGGAGCAGAACCAGGAAAACATTGTACACAGAGACTGATACATTGTGGTACAATCGAAGGTAATGGACTTCTCCATTAGGGACAATGCAATGTCCCTGAACAATCTGCAGGAATCTATGAAAAAAACACTATCCACAAGCAGAGGACAAACTGTGGGAGTAAAAACACCGAGAAAAGGCAACTGCTTGACTACAGTGGTTATGGTATGACTAAGGAGAGACTCTAAATGAGCACCCTAATGCTAATATCAACAACAAGGAAATGGGTTCGGAGCAAGGACACATCTGATACCCAGTGGAATCGCACATTGGCTAGGGGAGGGGTGGCAGGAGGTGGTGGGGAGGAAAAGAAAATTATCTCTGTTTCCAATGAATAATGTATGAAAATGACCAAATAAAATAATGTTTAAAAACTAAAAAAAAAAAGATTCTTTAGGTAACAATAAAGGAAGAAATAAAATTAAAAAAATAAGCATATACCCAAAACAGATTAAACTTTATTGCCGGAACATGGGATGATGACCTATTAAGAAATTCTGGGAGATTCAACAAAAAAACATTGTTCAAAATAACATGGGGGATTGGGGGGAGACATAATATTTGTTTTCTTTTAAAACATTATATAAATGAATCATAATTGCTGGCTTTAGCAAGGCAAAAGGATATAACAAATTAAGAAAATGTGTCATATATTATGAATATCCTGGTGAAAAAACATACATAAGACATAAAATAGACACACACACACATACACACACACACACACACACACACATCCCACTCATGCCAATTCAAGTTGATCAATTATTTAAAAACAGAAAAGAGCATTAGGAAATAAAAGATTGAATATTATAATTATTACAATTATAATGAGGAAGAATATTCTTAATTATGTAACAAATTACTTAAATGAGAAGATTAATTCATATAGAAGTAAAAATTTCTGTAAAGTAAATGATAAATTGGGGAGAAAAAGGAGGTAAACCAGATTGGGGAAAAATTCTTTATCAAAAATATTAGTGAAAAATAAATGCATACAAAATCTTTTAAGACACTATGTCTTAGTGTAGAAGTAAAGAATATAAATAGATAATTGTTGATCAAAAAATTACAAATTATTTGTATGTTGGAAAAACTGTTTCAACTCTCAAATGATGAGAGAAATGTATATTAAAGGATTTCTGAAATTTAGCCTTATATAAAATAACCAGACAGAAGAAAATACCTGGGTGTATACCTGCCAAAAAAAAAAAGAGGACCAACATGAACACAGCCTGAAATAATTTTGGTACAAATAAAGTTTAATTTTAATAATTGGAGAAATATTACTTGCTAATGGGTGGGCAGAGCCAATGTAAAAATGATAATCCTACCTAAACTTATCTATTTATATAAGCCATCCCCATCAAATTACCAAAAAATTATTTTTTGAATTAGAAAAAGAATCACAACAAAATTCATTTGAAAGGGAAAAAAGTCAAGAATATGAAAGGGATTCACTAAAAAGGAAATGAGTCTAGCAGTACCAGATTTTAAACTACATAAGAAATCAGTAATTCTTAAAATTATCTAGAACTGGCTAAGTAACAGAAAGGTTGATTAGCGGAAAAGAACAGACATACAATGAACAGTAGTAAAAGATTATAGAAACCTTATGTTTCATAAAAGTAAAGATTGTATTTTTTGGATAAAAATTCACTATTTAGTAAAAAAAATGTTGGGAAAACTGCAAAGTAGTCTAAGTAAAAAATAAATATAAGCGAGTCTTTTATAATTTTCCGAGACAGGATCAAAATGGATATATGACCTAAAAGAACATAAAACATATTAGCTATCAGATTTATTGATAAGAAAAAGATTTTGTGAATAAGCAAGAGAGAGAGAATTATGAGCTATAAAATGGATAATTTTCATTAAATTAAATTTTTAAAATTTTATACAAATATAAATAATGTGGCCAAGATTAGAAGGAAAGCAGAAAATTGAGGGGAAAGTTTTACAGTTTCTCAATCTAATATCTTAAATCTATTAACTAATATCTTAAATAGATAGAGAACTTCATCAAATTTATAGGAATATGAATCATTCCCCAATTAATAAATGGTTAAAAGATATAAACAGCCAGTTTTTGGATAAAGAAATCAAAACTATATATAATCACATTAAAACTGCTCTAAATAATTAGTAAGAGAAAAGCAAATCAAAAGAATTCTGAAATATCATCTTACACTTTATCAGAATGACATTAATGATAAAAGGGCAGTGACAAATGGGGATGTGGAAAAATGGGAACACTAATACGCCAAACTGTGAACTGATCCAATTATTGTTTAGAACAATATGGAATTATGTACAAAGAGGTATAAAACTATATATAACCTTTTACTCACCAGTAAGATAATTATTTCTTGTTTCCCAACATGATCAAGGAAAAAGTAAAATAATCTGTTTTTAAGTATTTAGAGCAGCTTTATGTGGTAGCAAAGAACCAAAAAATGAAGGGATGCCCATCAGTTGGGGAATGGATGTACAAGGTGTGGCATATGACTATGATCAAATACTACTGCATAGTAAGAAATGATAATCAGGTTCGTTTTTTAAAACATCTAAAACCTACATTAAATTATTAAGAATGAAACAAGTAGAAACAAGAAAACATTATATACAGAACAGAAATAATAATTGAAGAATAACTTTGAATGTCCATATCCAGAGAAAAATTGATAAAAAGAAACATGAATGACATTTTGTATATACAATTTTTTCAGTCAAATGACATTGTCTAGTGTGGGCTAGGGAAAGAAGGAGATACCTGAAAGCTTGACAGTAATAAACAAATTAGTTTTTTTTAATTTAAAGAAATTAATATGTGTATTAAGTTCAATATTTGCAGAAATATATAGATACAAATACAATATTAATAACTTGTAGGCATGATTGTGAATTATTATATTATTAGGGGGAAATTTAGGAAATGTAAGACAAGAGCTTTAAAATCCCTGTTTTATATGCAATAATTCCTCTATATCCTAAGGCTGTTAAGAAAAGGAAAGAATGATTAATTTGCAGAAATAGTTTAATAGAAGTTTAATTTTATAAAGGGAAAAACTATTTAAATGTTTCCAATTAATGAAGCACAACTAAGCACATCGTGGTGTAAGAATGTAATGGTATATTACTTTCCCACAAGAAATTAGAAATATGAAGAAAATAAAGAGCTGTAGAAAACTTTCTATAACCCCAAATCAAAGCTTTTGGAAGAACTCACTATTTGACAAAAAACTGCTGGGAAAAAACAATATGGCAAAAGCAAGGCATAGACCACCACCTCAAGCCATATACCAATGTAAAATGGATACATAATATAAAATTAAAGGATGATACCATAAACAAATTAAGAAAATACAAAATAGTTTGCTCACAGATAAGAAAAGAATTTATGTCCAAACAAGACACACAGAACATTTTTTAGATATAAAATAGCTGACACTATGTTTCTTATGATTTTAATGGAAATTGTCAGCAATTCTATAAAATACATTAGTGCAAACAACCATAAAAATAAAATAAAATGGAGAACTTTGACTACATTAAATTTGACTATATTTGGGCAAAGGTTTTACACACAAAATAAATGCAAATAAGAAGGCAAGCAATAAATTTGGAAAAATCTAGAGTGTCTCTAACAAAAGATTTATTCTCAAATATATAGTCAAGCCAAATTTATAAGAATAAAAAGCATTTCCCAATTTACAAACAGTCAAAGGATAGGAACGGATAATTCTCAGATGAAGAAATTAAACCTATTTTAGTCATATGAAAAAAATGCTCCAAATTACTATTAATTAGAAAAAAAGCAAATTAAAACAACTCTGAGCTACCACTTCAACATCTGCAAGACTAGTATGTCAAAAAAGGAAAATGATAAGTGTTGGAGAGGCTATGGAAAAACAGGGACACTAATATATTGTTGATGGAGCTGTGAAGTACGCAATCTGGAGCCATGCTCAAAGGACCATGAAACTATGCATATGTTTAGACCTAGCAATACCACTAACTAGGTCTATAACCTAAAGAGATAAAAGATAGAGGAAAAGGATCTCCTTGTACAAAAATATTTCTAGCAGCTCTTTTTGTAGTGGAAAGAACTGGAAAGTGATACAATGTTCATCAACCAGGGAATGGCTGAACAAGTTGTGGTATGTTTGCTTTGAAAATTTTATTTAATTAATTCAGAATCTTTTAACAGTTCCTGTTCTTTCCCTCCCCTCACCCTACTCGCTCCCACAGTTGACATGCAATTCCACAGAGTTTTACATGTGTCATTGATCAAGACCGATTTCCATATTACTGATATTTTCACTAGAGTGATCATTTAGAGTCTACATCTCCAATCATATCCCCATCAATCCATGTGATCAAGCAGTTGTTTTTCTTCTGTATTTCTGCTCCCACAGTTCTTTCTCATGAGTCCCTCAATATTGACCTAGAACATTGCATGGCTGCTAGTAGAGAAGTCCATTACATTCAATTGTGCCACAATGTATCAGTCTCTGTGTACAACATTCTCCTGGTTCTGCTCCTCTCACTCTGCATCACTTCCTGGAGGTCGTTCCAGTCTCCATGGAATTCCTCCAGTTCATTATTCCTTTGAGCACAATAGTATTCCATCACCCACATGTACCACAATTTGTTCAGCCATTCCACAATCAGAGGACATCCCCTCATTTCCCAATTTTTTGCCAGAGTTGTGGTATGTTTGTAATGGAAAACAATTGTGCCATACGAAATGAACTTCATAATCTCTCTCTCTCTCTCTCTCTCTCTCTCTCTCTCTCTCTCTCTCTCTCTCTCTCTCTCACACACACACACACACACACACACACACACAACTGGAACAACATACATGAAGTGATAAAAAGTAAAGAGAGCAGAACCAGGAGAATGGAGTATATAGTATGATGGTCAACTGGGAATGACTTAACAAGGAAAGGATTCAGGACAACTCTAAGGGACTCATGACAAAAAAAATCTATCCAACACCAAAGAAAGACCTGATAGAGTCTGAATGCAGATGGAAGCATACCATTCTTCATTTTTCCCCCCATGAATTTTTCCCTGCTGTAAGCAATGTGTCTATTTACACAACACAATTTATGTATCCCTTGATAATGTATGTACAACCTATATTGTAAAGCCTGCCGCCTTGGGGAAGGTAGAAGGATGGGAAGGAGAGAGAACATGCATTGTAAAATGTCAGAAAACAAGTATTAAAAATTGTATTGATATGTTATCTGTAAAAAATAAAGATAATTTTTTCGAAGGAAAGCTTTATGTAAAGTATTATGTTAGGAATTTCCATTGGGGCCTCACGGTAGCAAGGCAATTATTCTACACAGAGGTGTGCCAGAGCCAGCTCATACAAGCGTGACTCAATTGTTAAATATTTAGGCATTTACATTTCAGATATCAGAAAACACTATGAACCCTGGTCCAATTTATTATTTTATTTACTGTGTAGATTTAATTAAACAACTGAGAATATGTCAATAATGTAGGTTTAAACTGTGTCACATTCGCCAGGACAATTCTGAGTCTATTCTTCCTAATTGGATCACACTCTCTGTAGCAGCTCTTCAAGCCTCTCAGGGTATATACCCTTTGCCATCCTTTCAGTTAAAAACCTTGCCATATACTAGCCCACAAAAATGAAGAATTCTCCTCCTTTCCTTATCACACATCACTGACATTTTCCTCCACTATCTGCCTCCAGGCTGCTCTCAAAGGCAGAGGTTGGCCCTGCTCTACAAGGCTTCACCATGCAGTTTTTTTCTTTAATTAATTAATTGAGAATATGTCTTTATGGTTACATGATTCATGTTCTTACGCTCCCCTCAATCTCTCCCCACCGCCGCCATAGCCGATGTGCGCAATTCCATTTCTCCATGACATTCTTGATCCCATCACCACCTACGTTCTCACCAATCACCCCAGCTACCCTTCTTTAGTTTCTATATACTGACAACTCGTCTGCTGCCTACAAACATGCCTCTGGACACCTCAGAAAATCTTCATTTGATCCTACACCATCTCCAGCAGCTCTCATTCTATATATTTTCACCTCTTCTCAGCTAAACTTCACAAAGTTCATTGTACTAAATGCTTCTACTTCCTCTTCCCTCCTGGTCTACAATATGGCGCCCAACCTCCACAGGGCCAAGAATCATGCCCCTGCCAAATCTGCCTTTTCTCAAGCATGATCTTTCTTGGCCTCTCAGGAGCTCTGACACTGTCAATCAGTTTTACTCAGATAAGTTTTGGGTCACAACCCTGTACTCCTCCTACCTGTCGGAGCTCTCCTTAGTCATCTTTTGTGGTTTGGCATCCAAGTATAACAACTAACCCTAAGTGTTCGCCAAGGCTCTGTCCTGGAGCCTCTTATCTCTTCTGTCTATACAGCAGGTTCTCAACCTTTGCCATACCAAGGGCCCTAGTGCAGAATGTTTTTAAATGCATGAAGCATTCTGATGGGGAAATACAAAACAATCAACTTCACAAACCCCAAGTTAAGACGAATTCCAGCTTTTATTATCTCATTTAATAATCTTGTTAGCTGATCTATTCTAACCATTTCTATGTAGATGACTCCTAATCTATATATCAGAATTCTGAATACTCAGTCTCAGTCTCTCTCCAGCTTCCTATACACATGAAGAATTCCTTTTAGGTTATCAAATAAACCCCTTTTTCCAAATTCCCCCACAACAACCTCTAGCCAAAGCCTAATTAGTGCTATCACCAACTCCTCATACCCACTCAACATATCTGTCCTCAACAAATTTAGTTGTTTTTAAATTCACAACATTCATATATGAAATTTTTAGTCTACTCACACAGCGTCCACCCTAGATTGAGCTTTCTGTCCCTTTTGCTTATACTATTTCTTTCAATAAGTTTGTTACATTAAAATTCTCAGGTAGCTCTCTCCCTTCACTCATATTAGATATTGTATGTAGTATAAAACGATGTCCTCTTTATTTATACTTATCAGCTCTTTCTTTGCAGGTAGACATACACAAGGACTTCTTCAAGCCATACTCATATTTCTGCTATTGTACCTAGTTCACTCTTCATAATTTCATATAGGTCTGAAAATGAATCAGCTTGTCATTTCGTAGGGTGCAGAAGGATTCCACCAAGATCATATGCCACAACTGGGTTAGTCCTTCCCCCAATTAATGGGCATCTCCTCAACTGCCACCAAAAGAGAGCTTCTGAAATATTGCAACAGCCTTCTAAGGAGTCTCCCTGCACTAAGATTCTCTCACTTCAATATATCCTCCATTCAGCTGCCAAAGTGATTTCCGTGTTAACTCCAGGGCAGGGCTTTGTTTGGAATTAAAAACATTCCATACCTTGATTCCTTCTCACCTTTCCAATCCTTGTCCTCTTTACCCACCTCTAGATGGCCTTTCTTATTGCTCCTCACCCAACCCTCCATCCTTACATTAAGCTTGTCTCTCATCCCTGAAATGCTCTGTTTCTCCTCATCTCCTCCTCACCTCACCACTTCCTTGGTTTCATTGAAGCCAATCTACTTATAATTCTTTGAATCTCCTCTTTTGTCTTTCTGTCTCTCTCTCTCACTTTTTATTAAATGACACGGCACATAGTAAGCACTTCTAAAGTGCTTTTTGCATTGAATTGGCTTTGGATTTTTGACTGGAAACTGTGTGATATATAATGTATACACACTTAAAAAGTGAGGTTAACATTCAATATCACAGGCTAATAAATTATATCGTCTCTGAAAAAATGGCAATTACCTGAAAGGACTGAAGGACTGGTGACTGAAAGTAGTTTGATGTAAGAAGAACCAGGGACAGAAAGGTCTGGCTCCTTCTCCTCTTCTTCTTCATTTCCATCCAGCTCTTCTGGGAGATCAATTTCTGGCCTTACCTAGAAAAATAAAAGCATAACCATTATAAACTGGATGACTACACACATAAAACTGTCTTACCGCACGTGTATGTGTTAGAAAGAAAGAAAGAGAGAAGATTTAAGAATTGTTTTTTCATTTTTTTCCTACTTGAGGAAATTTTTTAAAAATACACAAACCAGAAATTTCAAAGGAAAGAAGAATCAAACTGTCTTGTCCAAGTTCATCAGTTATTTGATGAAATAAATCCACCTATTTAGACAGAATAGACACAGAACCAACAGGGATTAAATAAGAAAATGCTACAATAACAGTAGAAGAAAGCATCACGTGCAATGATTATCACATAGTATTCATGATTAAATCCAAAAGTTCATAAATGCAAACAAACACCAGAACATTCCAACATATTGAGTGGTTTTTTTGTCTAATTTGTAACTAGAAAGTTGCTTCAAATTCATACATATTACTTTTAACATGCAGCTTTCTACCATTTTCCTTTATGCCACCATTTTAGATAACTGAAGCAAAAGGAAGCAAAGAATGGAGAGGCTGAAATGCTTCACTTCATTTCTGTTGAGCTCAGTGTTTTGTAGCTCTAGTGAATAGGCATAAGCAGGTCCTTAATTGTACAGCTCTACCTCATTAGAGCTAATTTACATGAATTTGTGGTTACTTTTGGATCAGTTACACTGGTTTCTATCTATTTTTTTAAGGATGAATTCTATTGCTGCTTCTACAAGGTACAACTGTTAAACAATTAATTACATTTTTTAATACTCTCGATGACTTACCAATCTAATGCCCACATGGAGCCAATTAAACATTAGTGAAGGAAATCAAAACATACAAAAGTGGTGACCATAACCATAAAGCACTAGTGCCCAGCCATTAAAATGAGTCTGTCTCCTCACGTTATTTTTAGAAATAATTAACAATTCCTGCAGACTGACTTCTTCATGGGTCCCTGAAGCATTGTTCTGTTTTGGAACAGCTCTGAGTGAGATTCTTGTCAGGGGGAAAACAGGGGAAATGCTTCTCTTAAGTAGAATCAGCTCCATTCTAAAGAAGCCAATCAACCAGAACCAGTGTTTGCTTTATTTGCTTTAAAGCAGCACAAATGTAACCGGAAACGTCCCTAGACAAGATTTAGTTCCACTCCAAACCAAAGATCAAATTCTAACACAGAAAAATCAGCCACAGTGGAAGAGGCAAGTTCAGATGCCTCCGTAAAAGGTTATTCTGGTATTTGCCCGTTTTGCTGTGCACCGGCGATCCCCGGATTCCTGAGACAACACATGGCTTTCATAAGCCAGATTTCCAGGTGCCAGCAGGGCCCACACACAGCCTCTACCAGATTTTCTAGGCACCGTGAGCTTGAGAAGCCTCAGGGAGTCTTTCTCGGTTATCCCAAATGTCCAGGGAGCCAGGCCAAGAAACAGACAAACGGGCCTCATGAGATAGGAAGCAAAAGAGGCATCCAACTCAGGACCAAACCAGATTAAAAAGCAACTTGGAAATGTTTAACAAAATAAATTATGGACCATCCAAGCTAGAGAATATGAATTTGTGGGCTTCTAAATTAATCTGAGGACAGGATAGGTTTTCCCGTTAGGGCAATGTCCCCACAGAGACAGTGGGCAGGATGCTGGATGTGGAATCTCCAAGGCCACCTCTCAGATCCCACCTCAGACATGGCTGGCTGCATAGTCCCCCGGGCAAGTCCTTTAAACTACTCTCAGTCTTAATTCTCTGATCTGTAAAATGAAATGATCGTACTATCACAGGGTTTCTGAGCGGATCAAATGGGATGACGATTGGTAAGTGCTTGGTCTCCAATAAATGCAGATTCCCTTCCTTCCCAAATCTGTAGAGAATTTTGGTCCTCTCCACAATGGGATATATTATCAAAGAACTTTCAAGGAGACACATCATACCCATTTCTAAGGATAAAGGTATGTCTTTGTTCATTTTTAATAGCCAAAGGGAAAGAGCTCCTTCTCAGGTGAAGGATTGAGTAGCTTTAACTCACTCATGGCTATGGTTTGGATTTCCTTTCCTTCTACCCTAGAAAACAGAATTTTCTTTCTACTACCAGTAGTTGCCCTGTGCTCTTCATAAGCTCATTCTTCTCTATTGGAGAGCCCTATAGTGTATGTGTACTGCATTATGGTCAAACAAAATGAATGTGACCACAACAAGGAGGAGGAAATTTATAAGGGAAGCTGCCCGTAATAGGTACAAAATTACAGCAATTATATTCCATTAGCTACTGAAATACAGAGGAGGGAAATAATATACATAAACAAATTAAACAGTTAATGTGCTGCTAAGCTTTTTGTGAAATTAAAGCAGAGATATAAATGAATAATATAGTTATATAGGAATTAAAATTTGACTTCGATTAAACACTTTTGTAGCTTTCTTGAGAAAAACGTGCAATTACAATTTCTAAGATGTAAAATTATCTTCCATGTTTCTAGATATGAGCTCTATGCCAACATATTCATCTATCCATAAATGCCAGTACCATAGAGATCTGTTATCCACAGATCTTGATATTCATAAAGAAAATAAAAGAATATCTAATAAAAGCAATGGCATTCGTTTAAATCAAAACCAAATGGAGACTCTGTATTTACAGCAATCCTGGATGCAAAGTCAGATTCTTGAATGAAACGACACTCATTTCAAGCACTGACCTATAAACCTGGCATGAAATAATGCATCTTAAGATCCTTCTAAGGAAAAGTTTAAATGAAAGACTCCGATGAGAGGGGAGAGTTAATCTATTACTTAAATGTTTATCCTTCACTAATGCTTTCACTAGAAAAAGAAATCCTCTAGTCCTGGTGGTGCTACAAAAGACCAGGAATGACGACAAAGAACGAAAATAAAACCAAGCTGAAAAGAATAGCAAGAGCAACATGAACCAAAAGGGAATTACTTGTGTTCATCGCCTAACATTAGAATCAATGGGTAACCTAAGAAGTTCCCAAATGCTCATGCCAGGATTCAATCTGGAAATTTTAAAGACTATCAATTTTCCATTTGCTATGTCTATGAGCCAATATGAAACCTCGGCGCTGAGCTCTCTAATAATCCATCATTACAGATAAAAAAAAAGATGACAACACAACAAATGTGGGGTTTAGATTCCTGAGCATTTGAAAGCATCTTCATTTGGCTTCTTCTCTCTGCTTAGAGGGCTTTATCACTGGCACTACTTCAATCTCGGCTTCCTCATCTCTGAAGCACTGCTCTTACTCCATCCACCCTCCTCCCCCTTTCAGAGTAACCTGCTCTTCTTCTGGTCCTCCCCTCTTCGAAAACAGGTCAGGGAGGGGACTAGTTCTACTGTGGCTGAACAACCTCCCACAGGAGTTTCACTGGTATGTTTTAACAGAGCTCTGTACACATTAAAGCTTCTTCAGGTAGCTAAAGGGAGGAAGTAGTGTATGTGAGAGTCTCCTAGACTTCTGCCAAACAATCAGAGGGAGATCATTCAACACATTTATTTTGGTTCTGTTTCAGAAGGCGAGAAGGAGGAGTTGGAAGTACTTTCACAGGAGAGAGATATGCCAGTGATCTCAGGCTTTGAGAAATGAGCCAATTGCCCTCCAGGGGAAAAAGAAAACTTTGGCAACATAGCAAAATCCTCCATTGCTTACTTATCACAGGGACAACTAGAAGGCAGCTTCCCCAAATGTAATTCTGGAAACAAAAATAAAAACTGCTACTGACTAGTGGTGTGAGCTCTTCTTCATAAAGGGCTGGACTGAGACTAGAACCTTGGGAGGTTTGTCATTATGGCTGGCATCTATGAAGCGAGTAGTTCACAACATATTGACTAAACTTGGTGGGAATTTTGTTATTAAAAGCTACACTAATGTACCAAAAAGTCTGATTTCTGAGAAGGATGGTTAAGTTCAAACACAAAAGCTAAACATTAGAATTTCCTGAAGACAGATACAGAATATATGAAGCTCCTTGCACACATTTCTCTTCCATGTTCTTGAACCTCTGAAATCACATGTACCTATATATACTAGTACAATTAACAAACAACTGAATTGAATTATCATTCTTTGAAATAATAATTTGAAATGAAAAGTAACATCTGAAGACATAAGAAAGTCATATGTGAGTATAAATGAAACATCAACTTCATAAAAAAAATTAAGGTTAATTTTCAATCCTTAATTCTGTATGAACTCCTCAAAGTGGTCTCTAATCAACTAATAACCCACTCCATACCTTCAGTCCTCCCTCCCACACGCAGACATGCATAAGTAGAACTTAAGTACTTAAGAAATGAACTAGTCCATTGGGTCTTAACCTTTTTGGGTCACAGACTTCTCTTGTCAGGAACCTGAAGCCTCCAGATTCTTGTTCCAAATAATGCTTTCAAATGCATAAAATAGAATACATCGTGTTATAACAAAAGCCAATTATTTCGAGCATAATTATAAAAATGTTTTGGTTTTATTTAAGTTAACACACACCCCTGCCCAAAGGTTAGGAACCTCTGACCTAATTCAAGTCTATCCTTTCAAAAGAAGAGTTAACAGAAGCCAAGTCAAACAGCTAGCCAGTGACAGAGGCAGGAATTCAATAACAGGAACAGGAATTCAGATACACAGCAATATTCTAGATGAATCTACTTTTACAAAATGTCCTATGTATTCCTTTTTAGTTTAAAAAAAATCACAGGATCATATATTTATACCTTATATTAACTCAGAGAAATTAGAGGTTATCTAATCCAATTCTCCTCCTTTATTTTTAAGAAATGAGAAAAATGAAGATCAAAGAGGTGACATCATTCATCCAAGGTCCAAGGGATTAAGGAATTATGAATAAAAGAATGAATGAGTGAATATTTACTATGTGCCAACCACAATGATAAAACTCAGGGATTAGAAGTAGAAAGCAAGCTAACCTTCTGTCCACAAGAACTTCAAATAAAAATAGACAGAGATAATACACATGAGGCCAAGGTAGCCAAGGAGGTTGCTTTGGTATGGGAAGTCTTAGACATGATATATAAGGCAAAAGGGGGAATTGCTCCAATCGAGAGAAATGAAACAATGATGGCTCACAATGAAGGGGGAGACAGAAAGTAGGAAGTGAGGGGTTCCCTGTGATGTGGAAGTGACAGGAATGACAAAAAGAGGATCAGAGTCAAACGTGAAATAGAGCTGAGGCTGACTAGATACAGTCATTTTGGCACTCAGTTAACCTACAAATAGAACATGAGCCAAAGAGAGGGGAGAGGTCCAAAGATGCTGGGGTAAACTCCACCAGAGGACGGTTGGCATTGGATGTTCACTTTCACTACAGGGATCATGAGATGTCCTTTGAAGGTTTGGTGGTTCAGGGTATGCTGCTACAGGATGCAATAATAAGGATACAAAAGGTGGGATTTGACTACAAGCTCTCAGAGCCCGAAGTCAGTGTTCTTTGCATTATGGCAATACTGCTGGAGAACGCACTCTATCCTTTTCCCCCCACAGATTAAATGAATACGTGCCTGCATATTTCACTCGGCATCATGGCTGCTACCCTACCTGGTTTCACTTCCACAGAATAAGGAGGACTTCCTAGGACAAGGTGATCATATCTAAACTCATCACCCTAGTGCTAACTCAAGGCTTGGGATGGCTCAACCTGCCTCAGCCTTGTCTCATCTTCTCTAAGGGCCGGAAGGTCAAATAACAAACTCCATTGAATGCCTTCTTTTATAGAGGACGGATACTGAATTCTCAGTTAACTCCATTTTGCATTTGCAGCTTTGCTGAAATTCAACATTGTGACTCCATGACAGATACCCCCATAGTCCCTTCACTAACACCCCCAATTTCCTATTCCTTCTGTGTACGGTCTCCCTCTTTAGATTGTTAGTTCCTTGAGGACAAGGATTGTCTTCCATTTTTATTCACTGTATCCTCAGCACTAATCAGAGCACCTGGCACATCATCTGGTAGGTGGTTAATAAAAATAGTAAGGTTAATAAATGTTTACTGGATTCCATGTTTAATGGATGCTATAATGGAATGATCACTGGACCATTTAGAAAAAAATCCTGAGTTCCATTCCCATCTCAACCACATCCTACGCAAGAGACTTGGGTTAAAGGTCCTCACTTCTCTGAGACTCTTTCCTAACATGTGTAAAATAGGAATCATACCAACCCTCTAATACCATAATAAGGAACAGAGTTTTTGTAAATTAAAGGTGTAATGGAAATTCAAGTTGATTATTATTATCATCATTATGATGGATAACAAACATGGTTATAAATATATCAGAAGGATAATCTCCAAGTAGAATATAAATACAAGTCCAAAACTCAGCAACAAAAGAAGCATGAGTGAAAAAGCAGAAACATCTACCTCTTCAGGGAGATGAAGAATGGTGTGCTCTTCGGAACCAAATGCTGACAAGGATTTGTACGCAGCAGTTGCCACAGTAGGATCCTAGAAAAGAGAGGAAAAATGTATAAATCAAGAAAGACTAATAGATATTTTATAGAGGAGAATGTATAATTTAAAAGAATCAACCCATTGGGCATGCAAATTAAAAAACTAGAAAGTGAACAAATTAACACTCCTCAGATGAAGACTAAATTAGAGATCTTAAAAATCAAAGGAGAAGTTAATGAAATTGAAAGTCAAAAATTTAATAAATAAGACTTACTTTAAAAAAACAAATAAAATAGACAAAGTACTGGTCGGTCTAATTAAAAAAAGGAAAGAAGAAAACCAAATTGACAGTATCCAAGATGAAAAGAGAGACCTCACCTCTAATGAAGAGGAAATTAAGGCAATCATTAAAAACTATTATGCCCAACTATATGGCAAAAAATATGGCAATCTAGGTGATATGGATGAATACTTACAAAAATATAAACTGCCTAGAATAACAGAGGAAGAAATAAATTACCTAAACAACCCCATATGAGAAAAAGAAATTGAACAAGCCATCAAAGAACTCCCTAAGAAAAAATCCACAGGTCCAGATGGATTCACAATGAAATTAGGCATTGGCTGTGGGAAGGGTGGGTAGAGAGGAGGGAGGGAAATAATGTGATTATTGTAACCAAGGAATAATGTTCTAAATTGACTAAATAAATTAATTCTAATAAAAATATAAATAAGATAAAAATAAAAGAATCAACCCACATTCTCTCATAACAAAGAACTGAATCAAAAATGACATATTCCCTACTTTCTACAATCACAAATACTGTTTTTAACTCTCCAGATCAAAAACATATCTATGGTATATGACCTCTCAAAAGGGTCAAGAAATCTCTAATGATGATGTTTGTTTACACACACACACAGAAATACAGACACACACACATATAAAGAAAAATGATTTAAGGAAGGATAGAAATAAAGTTTTAATACGTATTTATACTCCTTGGGGGAGATGGTTTTCAACCTTACAAAAAGCTCCAAATTAGAGGAAATAGCATTTGCAGGGAGGGAAAAAGGACTAGTTGGTAGATTAATCAGGCACCCTCAGTCAGAAACATGGTTTTACCACTAACAACTCAGGAATCCATTATGTTTCATTTTTCACATTGGTAAAATAGAAATAATGGCTATATCTATTCTTAGAATCTCAAGATTATAAGAACAAATAAAATAACAAATATAAAAAGAACTTTAGGTTCTTCAAAATAAAAAATAGGACTATATAAAATAGGAGATGGCAGCATTTTTATTCAAACTTCAGATGTGAAAAATATGCTAAACAGTAGTAAGGAACTATAAACATACATACATATGGATTATGTAGTACTAAAAAGTTTTAAAGAATTGCACATTTTCAAAGTATAAAAACAGGGGAGCTATTACCAAGGTTAAATTATATATTTATATACATATATCTTTTTAACACCCAATACTTCCAAAATAAATAAGTTCATTATTTTTTTTAAACTATAACATTCTTTCCCAACAGTTCTCCTTTTTAAAATTATACTTTCACTTCTGATATTACCTTGCTTTGAGAGTGACTCCAGAGGAAGCTGAGAACTTGAACTTTAAAATTCTAAAAAAAAAAAAAAGGATCAAATCTTTGTCAGGACAAAAAGTCAACACACAGATCACTAAATAAAAATGCATGAAATAGATAAGTGCATAGACAGGGTGTACACACCAACAAATACATATATGGATGTGGTAAATTAATGTTTCTGGACCAATAATTTATTTTCTTTTTTAAATGTCATTGCTCTCTTTTTTTATAGCACCTTCATATGCAAATATGATCCTTCCTCACCTTTCAACTAGTGAATCATCCCTCTATCAAACAAAAAAGGTAAAATGAAAAATGAAAAATTCCATGTCCAAAACAGGCCTGCAACTGACAGAATAAGCAATTAGACCAATGATTTAATCTGTCCAAAAAACACCCAGTGTGGAAATTTCTTCCACTATTAAAGATCAGCAACTTCTAGTCTCAAAGAGTTGTCTAGGGCACTGAAAGGTTAATTGACATAACCAATATGTCCAAAGAAGGATGAGCATGCAGGCCTTCTGGGATAAATGAATATAAATATGCACAAAGTTACAACAATTCAATTATTGCAAAGCAGGAATAAATCTCAATTATTGTCTCTAGAGTGTCACTCCCTAGTGCTAGTGCTGGACCTTCTCCTCTCTGCCGCTTCTTGTAAAAGCTCAGAACAAATGCCACTTTCCAGGAAGTCTTAAAAACAGTGAGTATACCTTATCTTTTGTAACCATGAAAATGTGGTTTTGCCAAGACTGTGAATTGCCAAAACTGTAAAGGTTTGGGCCAAACTGTAAAGATAATTTTTAGTGTCTTGATTTAAAATCTAAAATCGCAATAGGTAAACTCCCAAATATAAAAATACCCAAGTCAACTGGGTTTTATGGAGATTTTAATTAATACAAATGAAGGAGAGAGAGAGGGAGGGAGGGAAGGAGAGAGGGAGGGAGGGAGAGAGAAGGGGGTGGGGGGAGAGAGAATGAATAGTAGAAAGGGCCTAGGCTAAATGGCCTAGGTCTGAGCCTAAGGGAGAGTGAGTCAGTCTTTATCACTCACCACAAGATTGTCTCAAGCCAGCTCCAGTCTTCCACTGAACTCCTGAACTCCAATTCAACTTGCAAACTGAACTGAATTCTCCTTTTAAAGAAATTTTCTCTTATGTCACCTCCCCTCAATTTTCACATCTACCAATCACAGTAGACACTTTTTCCCAGGACTGCCCATTCTTACTTCTCACCACTCTTTAGTCCTCACCTTCTCTGGGTAGAGTATATCTTCTGAGTACTTCACACCTCTTTTGTTAAGCTTGCCATTTGTAAGTTGCTTGACCTTTTAATGATTAATTTAACCTTTTATACATACTTAGCTTTTGTATTAGATCTAAAAATTGACCTAGAGTAAGGTTCTAGCTTTACTATAAGGTATGAATTAGGGACTTTCATTGTTCAATCAGGAGTTTGCAACTTTATATTCCCCTAAGGCACTGTCTGAGTAGGGTGGAGTAATTTAAAAAGTTCTCAATACATTCCTGATCAAGTAGCTCCATTGTTTAAAAAGGGAAAAAACTTAACCAAATCTTCTAAGGTATAGTCTGAGCAGTTTTAAGATTCACACTTTGTATCTCACTCCTCATGTGGCAGACAATTAAAAGAGTATTAAATTTGAAGAAATGAATAATTAGAATGATGCCACCAATTGTTATAAACAAGCAACAACAACAACAAAAAACCTCAACCAAGTCCAAAGGTCCAATAGAATGTAAGCTCCTTCCTTTAATATAGTGAAAGAATGAGATGTACTTATTTTAAGAGCAGCTTTCCTTAGGCCAAATCAGGTTCCTTAATGTTTACAAGGATTACAATCAATAGACTACAAATTAGATAAGGCCCCAAGTGCTGATAAAATTTACTACCTAAGAAAATTCACTATCTTAGAGGCATGCACAACAGAAACAATGAAAGCTTGAATCCACTTTTACTTATATCTCATTAAAACTGATCAACTAAAAATGTAAAGATGTAATTTTCAGTTTCTGAGAAGGAAAGCAAATAGCCTGCTTCCTTTTTTTTTTTTAAAGTATGATTTCCTTCCATTCAAAAACAATTTAACAAACTTCTGTTAAGTAGTTACTGGGCAAAACACTGAGCAGTGTAAAAGATTTAGATGAATCATTGTGCCCCTCATGGAGTCTACTAGGAGAACCAGGAAAAAAAAAAGAGAGAGAAATGTAATGTAAGTTATTGTATGGTAAGTGTATCAGAGAGGCACAAAGTACAAACTAGCAATGAAAGGCTGATAACTCACAAAACAAGGAATCTGAACTGAATGATGCACAAGGCACAGGCAAATAGGGATGAAAAGCCAAGACCTGGCTTTAGGCAAGTTGTTTAACTACTCAGAGCCTGCAGAATACTGTAAAATAAAAGTGTCTGCTAAAATCTGGTTCATCTGACACAGACTGGTTGTGTGGCCCCTGGCGAGTCAAGTAACCTTTCAGTGGTATAAGAGACAAAAAGGCACTATCTGTCACAGGGAGAGGCATTTTCCTTACTGGAAGTTCCCTGTACTCACCAGGTCACAGACCTAGTCTGCAACCCTAGCCTATGGGGCTCTGAAGGATTCCTAAGGAGCTCTCAAGCTCCAATAGTCTAAGAATGACATCAATCCAGAATCGGATTTGGAGAACTTCATTCAAAAACTGATTCAACTTAGCTTAGTAGTTAAAGACATGGATGGAGGCTGTAGAAGACTTGAGTTCCAATTCCATCAAAAATACCGGCAATATCATTCTGGACAAGTCAATTAGGTTGTCTAAGCTTCAGACATTAAGAAGAGGATAATAAAACCTATGTTACAGGGTCCTATGAACATCAAATTAAAACCTTAAAATGCTAAAGAGGTATTATTAATTAATTTAGGTTAGAAATGAATTTGGAGTTAGAAATTTAAGCTTGGAAATTGTTTTCTAGTAGTATACAAGTCAGGCATGAGAAGAAACCTTTTATGTTTACTTGGAACAAAGATCTTTTTTTCTTTCATTTTTAATATACTTTGGTTAATAAACACCAAATAAATGAGCATTTCCATATACATTGCAGAACATGAGGAAAATATTATTCTCCTGGTTCTGTACATTTATGTTTCTCCAGGTTTTCCTGTAACTATTTTTAAAAACATTTTAGTGTCATAATAAAAATACTCATTCATACATTAAAATTTGTTCAGCTAATCTCCAATTCTTTACCACTATAAAAAGAGTGGCTTTTTAATATTTTAGGTCATTTTCTTTTATGTCTTTTGGGCATATAACCATATTAGTGGCATAGCTAGGTCAATATTTATGTACTTATGTTAGTCAGTCAAAAAACATTTATTAACAACCTACCATGTGCCAGACACTATGATATGTAATTTAAAAAAATTAAAAAGATAGCTCCTACCCCCCAAAGAAGTCACAATCCAATAAGAGAAGGTGACATGCAAACAAATATGTACAAATAAGCTATATATAAGATAGAAAGGAAACAATTAAAAGGCACTTCCTAAATAAGAAAGGAGTTTAATTGGGTCTTAAACAAAGCCAGTAGGTAAATATGAGGAGACTAAGATGGTTCAGTGGATAGAACATGGGGGCAGGAATCAGAAATGTCTGAGCTTAAATCCAAGCTCAGATATTTAATAGTTGTATGAGTAAACCTGGGCTGGTCGATTAACATCTGCCTCAATTTTCTCATCTAAAAAATGGGGATCACAAAATAGCACCAACTACCCAGAAATGAAAGGAGAGTTAATTTTTTAATTGTTAATTTTAACTTCTATTCTTATACAATTTGCAGAATAGAATTTGAATGATTGCTATATTTTAATGTTGATTAGAAATGGACTATAATACAACCAAAACATAGTGGTGAGCTGAGCAAGTACATTTAAAAATGAAGTCATGGGCATGAATCTTCTATACACTTTTGTTTGAAGAAAATTATAAAGTCAACAAGCAGTCATGAGATGGGAGAGCAGAGAGAACAGAGAGTTGTTAAAATGTAGGAAAAAAATGTTCGTTTAGATTAAAAATGGACAAAGGGGTTTATTTTGCAGCAAGAGAAAAATGGTTGGTGGATAACAACTGATGAAACAGGAGAGCGCTCAACAACATTTATTCTTTCAGCCTGTTACTCTTCCTCCACTGCTGATATGTACATTTTCACTGTTGGACTCTTTTACAGGGGTCTTTCAAAGTATGTCTTCCGCTAATGGGGGTAAAGCCTTCTCAATGTTTATATTTGCTTTTGCACTAGTTTCAAAAAACCTAATACCATGCTCCCTTGCAATCTGTTCTCCTTTTTGTTTAGGTACAACTCTCTTATCTTCCATGTCACGCTTGTTTCCTAGCAGCATCCTTTCCACATCTTCATTGGCATGCTCATCTATGTTTCTAAACTATTTGCTGATGTTTTCAAAGTGTTTCCCATTGGTGATGTCATAAAATACTTTGCTCAGCTGCTAGCACAGTAACATTTAATGAAGGTTCCCTCCCTTCCACCTAGAAAGTGAATTCCTTAACAGCAGAAACGGCAACTACTCTGAACACAACAGGTGCTAAATATATGTCAGCTCAATTGTAAGGGCTTCCTGAACTGATGAGAACGTCAGCCCCACTCCCAGCCATATAACTCACTTGGTAGACACAGTTCTAAATTGCTTAGAAGAATAATTGGAACAACAAACTCACAGCTCCACCAAACAGTGCACAGTACCTCTTTTCCCACAGCTCCTACAACATTTCTTATTTCCCTTCTCACCCTTTACCAAAAGGTGTTAAGTTGGAACTTTGCAGTTGCTTTAAATGTACATTTCTCTCACTATTCATGGTTTGGAGTATTTTTTCCCCACATGAATGTTAACAACTTAAACATCATATTTTAAAATTTCCTGTCTGTGCCCTTTGATTACCTATCTACTGGGAAATTGTTCATGTTTTTAAAAAGCTCTTTATAGATCTTGGAAATGAAACTTTATCTTTATTCCTTTTTTTTAAACTATTTTTTCATGTTTATATGATTCATGTTCTTTCCCTTTCCTCTTCCCTCCCCCTTTCTGGAATCAATAAGTCCTTCCACTGGGTTATACAAATGTTATCACTAATACCTATTTCAATATTGTTCATTTTTACAATAAAGCAGTCTTTTAAAACCAAATTCCCCAATCCTATACCCATATAAAAAAATGAAAAGTCATATGTTTTTCTTCTGTGTTTCTACTTCCACAGATCTTTCTCTCAACGTAGATAGCTTTCTTTCTAATAAGTCCCTTGGAATTATTTTGTAGAAGCAAAGCCAATTACATTTGATCATTCCACAATGTTTTACATTCTGTGAACAATATTCTCCTGGATCTGCTCATTTCACTCTGCATCAGTTCATGGAGGTTCTCCCAGTTCATATAAAAATCCTCCAATTCATCATTCCTTACAGCACAATAGTATTTTATCACCATCATATTCCACATTTTTTTCAGCAATTTCCCAAATTAGGGAACCCCCTAATTTTCCATTTTTGTCTCCACAAAGAGCTCATGGTTGTGAATATTTTTGTACAAACAAAAAGAGATTTTATCAAAGAAATTTATTGCAAAGTTTTCTTCCCCTCTCACTACATGTGCTAGATAACTATTTACCTACTTGCTAATGTTATTTATTTTAACACTTTTTAGATTAATCAGCATTATTTACATGTTCTCCATAACTTTCTTTAGATAATCACCAAAACAATAAATGAAGCCTTGAATTCTATCATTTGCCAGTTTCTGAGGTGTGTATTAGCAAGGGGGACTTTAAAGAAGAGGAACCAATGTTTAGCTATTTGGGGATTGAATGCAACATGACATTTTCTTTCTTCCTTCCTTCCTTCCTTCCTTCCTTCCTTCCTTCCTTCCTTCCTTCCTTCCTTCCTTCCTTCCTTCCTTCCTTCCTTCCTTCCTTCCATCCTCCCTCCCTCCCTCCTTCCCTCCTTCCTTCCTTCCTTCCTTCCCTCCTTCCTTGCTTCCTTGTTTCCTCCCTTTCCACGAGTTGAACTGTTCACCAATGGAGTCAGTCTGACTAGGCTAAAGGGCAAGTCAGATTTCCCTCAGTCTCCTACTTGAAATGATGGGATTTTGAAGTTTCCATTCTAATACATGGACTCTGATTCAAGTTCTATTATTAATTTTGAGGGTTTGACCTAGGGAATCTTCTTCAGAAATAAGCTCTGGTTCCCCTAAGGGAAAAAGAGAGTCTTTATCCGAAAGACTGCCACCAATTGGGAAATGAGATCTTCTATTCAGGCAAAGGATTGAGAAATTTTGTGTATATTCATAGCCAAGTAGTTCTCCCTTCCAGCTCCAAAGAGCCCAAAACCAGAAGAACCTTGGTTTTTCTTCATAACTGCTTTTGAGCCTGGCTGGAATTCTATCCCATCTCCCCAGGTATTGTGGGGTTCCATCTGCTCATCTTCTGAGGCATTTCTTCAAAATTCAATTTTTATTTGCTTCTGGTCATTCCCTTGTACACAGGTGTAAATGCTTAGGATGAAAATTTTAACGATCAACTCTCTTGAGCCCTTTGAGCAGGCTCTAGGACATCTCTGAGCACAGGACAGGCAGGAGGATGTCCAAGGGCTTCAGAACCTCAAAGATGGAAGAAGGACCTGATAGCCTGCTAATTTTAGATGTACTGAATATCCTTCTGCAGAAACTTCCTGATTTTATGGAATGAAAACTGTTCCCTTTATCTTCTGTGATTCTCTAGTGTAGTCATCATCTTTTCCTTTATACATAGATCCAATGGGGAATTTCATTTGTGCTCCTCTAATTTGTTGTGACATAAACACTGCTATGAGGGCAACTTAACCCTTGGGAGCTTACCTTGGTAAATTAGTTGCAACACTGGCCTATAGACTAGATTATAGACTACTACTAGATCAGCTTACCCAACAGTTTTTATTGTATTCTGGGCCTTATTCTAGTAGCTGGTATCATTGGGTTAAACCAACACCATACGAATACTGTGTTTGTTTCTGTGTATTGTGTATCCATCTAATGCATTCCATTGTTAGGTCTCTATTTTTAACCAGTACCAAGCAGTTCTTTTTTTTTTTAAATAGGTTCCATCATTTCTTTCCTAACTTCTTTTTTTTGCCATTTGAACAAATTTATTTAGTCAATTTAGAACATTATTCCTTGGTTACAATAATCATATTATTTCCCTCCCTCCCCTCCACCCACTCTTCCCATAGCCAACAGGCAATTTCACTAATTACTTGTGTCCTTGATCAGAACCTATTTCCATGCTGTACTTTACACTATGATGTTCATTTAGAGTCTACATCCCCAACAATATGCCTTCAACCCATGTATCAAGCAGTTGTTTTTCTTCAATGTTTTTACTCCCACAGTGTTTCCTCTGGATGTGGATAGTGTTCTTTCTCATAGATCCCTCCAAATCGTTTGAATCACTGAATTGCCACTAATGGAGAAGTCCATTACATTCGATTGTGTCACAGTGTATCCATCTCTGTGTACGATGTTTTCCTGGTTCTGCTCCTTTCACCCTGCATCAATTCCTGGAGGTTGTTCCAGTTCCCATGGAATTCCTACACTTTATTATTCCTTTGAGCACAATAGTATTCTATCACCAACAGATACCATAATTTGTTCAGCCATTCCCCAATTGAAGGGCATCCCCTCGTTTTCCAATTTTTTCCACCACAAAGAGCGCAGCTATTAATATTCTTGTACAGATCTTTTTCCTTATTATCTCTTTGGTGTACAAACTGAGCAGTGCTATGGCTGGATTCTTTCAGTCTCCACTTTTCCCACTTGTTCTACAATATCAGGGCAGTTTTCTGAATAATTTCCTGTAGTATTATGTCCAGGCTTTTTCTTTTATCATGGTCATCTGGTAGACCAATGATTCTTAAATTGTCTCTCCTCGAACGATTTTCTAAATCCTCTGTTTTGTGAATGAGATGCTTCATATTTTCCTCAATTTTTTCATTCTTTTGGTTTTGTTTTATAGTGCCCTGCTGTGTTGTGAGGTCACTTAATTTCAGTTGTTGTAGTCGGGTTCCTAAAGACTGGATTTCATCCCTGGCTTTATGGTCATCCTTTTTCTTCTGGTCAGATTTTCTTTGGAAGTCATCGTTCATCCTCTTTACCTCGTCTTTCATCTCCTTTGTCTCATCTTTCATCTTTTTTGCCTCATCTTTCATCTCTTTTGCCTCATTTTCCAGCTGGCTGATTTTGGCTTTCAGGACACAATTTTCTCATTTTAGTTCAAGTGCCTCTGTTTCCAGATGACTTATCTTAGTTTTTAAGTTCTTTTCCCAATTGTCTTCAGCTTTTCTTAATTGTGTTTTGAATTGCATTTTGAGTTCTTCCAAAGTCTGTATCTAATTCACTGGGAATTCTGATTCATCATTTTCTGATCTCTCCCCCTCTTGTCCGTTTGCTGAATAGAAGCTGTCTATTGCAATTTTTTTCTTCTTTTTCTGTTGTTTGCTCATATTTACCCCTTCTTTGATCCCCGTATTTGTCTGTGCTCTTGCTCCACTCATTTTTTTGTTTTTGGGGGCTTCTGTCAGTCTCCCCTCTTGGAGAGTTGACAGATGATCTCTCGGTGTAGTCTCTGGGGGAGGGTTGTTGTGAGTTTGAGCTTCCCTGTCCTCTGAAGGCTTTTGATTGGATTAAAGTCCAGCAGTCAATGAGGAGGGATGTGGAGCCTGGCCTTGCCCAGTTCTGAAGTCTTTTGATGGGATTAAGTTCAGCTTGGGTGTGCTCTGAGTCTAAAACCTCTTAGAAGGCTGGAGCAAATATGGAGAATCTCCATAGCTCTGGCCAGGCTGCCAGGTCTATGCTCCCTCTCTAGCTCCTGCCCAGCCATCTGTGTTTGACGCTCTGAACTTGGCACAGCACTACCCACAAGGTACACCCTCAAGACTAGCACCTTTGCCTGCCCAAAAGTTCCAACTGCCACTGGAGTCTCAATACTTTAGGTGGGTAGAGGGAGGAGCTCTAGGACCTTCCTTCTGCCTTCCCCTTAAACCCAAGTGTTCTCAGACTCCGTCTTTTCGGGGGGCATACCTTTTGAATTAAGTCCAGCCGGAGGGTTCCTTGGCTCTTTCTTGTTGTTAGGTTTGATTTTCAGTACCCTAGGAGCATTCAGTTTGTGATCAGTAAGGAAGGGTATTCAGAGGTCTGAACTTCTACTCCTTCTAGGCCGCCATCTTGACTCCACTTGCCAAACAGTTCTGATAACTACAATTGGCAATCTGATGCTGCTATATATCCTGATTTTCTCCCTTTTTTTTTATTCACTATTTTCCATTAGCTTCTTGACCTTTTGTTCCTCTAGATTTATATGGCTGCCTTTACCCCTAAGCTTCATAAAGAAAGCATTTAATTATGTGATTGGTGAGGTACTAAATACATAAATTTAAATAGTATGATCACTTTAATTATATTAGCTCAGTCTAACTCAGAGGATCTCATATTTTTGTACTTATTTATGTCTATCTTTATTTCTGCAGTGGTTTTAAAAAATACTTATTTACTTACATGTTACCAATTACACATTATGACAATTTTCCACAAGAGTTTTCCTAAGTTATATGATTGAACTTATCTCTTTTCCTTCGTTCCCTAATGCCCTCTGGGTGCTGGCAGGCAATTCAATCTGTTATAAATGTATCATCATATAAAACATTTCCATACTGTTCATTCTTGTAAGTGAATAATCTTATAAAACCAAAACCCAAAAACATAATCCCAAATATACAATTGGAAAATCACATGCTTTCATCTGCATTCCAAGTCCAATAGTTCTTTCCCTGGAGGGTGGATAGCATTCTTTAAGTCCCTCAGGATTATCCTGGATCGCTACATTGCCAACAATAGCTAAGCCTATCACCAAATTGCTGTTAATATGTACAATATTCTCCTGGTTCTGCTTATTACACTCTGCATCCATTCATATTTTGCAATGTCTGGTTGCTATACTGGTAAATGATATATATTCTAGCACTGATAGAATATTTGAAGTTTTGCAAAGCAGTTTACATAGTTTAGCTCATTTGTTCCTCTCAACAACCCAATGAAATATGTAATACATTATTCCCATTTCACAGAGCTAGTGTTGAGATAAGAATGAAATTTAGGTCTTCATAATTCCTAGTTCAACATTCTCTCTTCTAAGCAATGTAAATCTTGAAATTTCTCAGACTTGTGAATGTTAAAAATTTCTCCATCGGGGAATTCTCAATTGGAAAAATTCCCTACTGGAAACATTCCTCATTTTGATGTGAGAACTCGCCAGGATCAGAAATGGGAGGACCTCTACTCCACCCATACTTAAGACTGCTTAAGGGGAGAAAACTCCTTGCTAAACAATGAAAGTACTTGGACCCATGCTTATGATGAGGCAGGGAGTTCTTTGAGCCATGCCTGTTTTTAGAATTGATACAATGGGATGCTAGGTACCAATAAAGGTCGGGCAGGTTTTCTCTTGATGGGATTAGTCGACACAGCTGTGTTTTCTCTGGTTCAGACTTACTAAGGGGATTAGTTGACACAGCAGCATTTTCTCTGGTTCAGACTTACTGAGGAGATTAGTCGACTTACCAGGAATTCAGATGGGCTGTCCTTTAGGAAACATCTACAGTGATTGGTAGATGGAAGAACTTAGGGGAGGTGACATAGGGAAAAAAACCCTATATAAGAAAAGGTATCTCTTAAGCAAGGGAGGCTTGGAGAGCCTTGGAGATAGATCCTTTTGGAGGAGACCCTTTGAAGATCTCTTGAGAAGAAGTCCCTTGGGAGGCTGACTCTGGCTGGAACTCCCTCTGGGGAGACTCTTGTTCCCCAGACATCCTTGCTTAAGACAAATCTTGTGGTGAGTGATAAAAAACTGACTGATTTTCTCTCTCTCTTAAGACTCAGGTCTAGGCCATGTTGGCTTAAGGCCCTTCATACTTATACCTTTTTCTCTCTTTCTCTCTTTCTTTAACTCCTCATTGTATTATTAATTAAATTCTCTATAAAACCCAGTTGACTTGGGCATATTCATAATTTGGGAATATATTCCCTGGCGACCACCTTATATTTGATTTAAAAACCAAGACACTGTAGTGAAACATATTTTCTGCAGTCAAATTTACTCACCCTCTCTTATATCTATCACAATTTATATCTTCCACCATATTAACTCACTACAGTTTACAACATCAACCATTTTAATTATTACAGTTTATGGCTCCCACTCTTTTAACTGCCACAGTTTAAGCCAAACAACTATTTTAAATGTTACAGCAACCAAGCTGTCTCTATATGTCTTGTTAGGTTGGAACCTAAATATTTTTTACAATCTGTAGCTATATTGAGTGGAACTTCTTTTTATTCCTTCCTGATTGGTTTTATTGTTAAATATGTAATTTCTTGTTACTTTTACTGCTGTTATTATTGTTTTTAAGTTGTTTAGTCCTATCCTAATTCTGTGGCCCTGGATGAGATTGGTTTTCCTTCTTTCTTTCTTCCTTTCTGTCATTTTTTTCCTTAAAACGTTTTAATACAATTTTTAAAAATTATTTTCTGACATTTTGTAATCCATATTCTCTCCCTTTCCTCACTCCTCACGATTGCAGGAAATATGATATAGGTTATACATATACTATCATGCAATACATATTTCCATGTTGTAAAAGAAGGTATATGTTGCTTAAGCAAGAAAAAAAAAATTCATGAAGGAGAGAAAGTAAAATGGGACACTTCAATCTGCATCAGACTCCATCAGTTCCCTTGATGGTACTGAATAGCTTTTTTCATGATTTCTTTCTTGAATTGTCTTAGATCCTTGTATAGCTGACAATAGTTAAATTACTCACAGCCAATAATTGTACATTATTGCTGGTGCTGTGTATAAGGTTCTCCTGGTTCTGCTCACTTCACAATGCATCACTTCATAAAAATCTTTTCAGGTTCTTCATGATCGTCCTATTCACCATTTTTTTTTTAGCACAATATTATTCCATTATGAGTATATGCCACAATGTATCCAGCCATTTCCTAACTGGCATCCCTTCAGTTTCTAATTCTTTGCCACCACAAAAGGAGCTACTGTACGTATCTTTGTATGAGGAGGTCCTTTTCCCCTATATTTGATCTTGTTGGGATAAAGACCTGGTAGTGGTATTGCCAAGTCAAAGGGTAGGTACAGTTCAAGGGCCTTTTGGACTCAGTTCCAAACAGATCTCTAGAATAATTGTATCTGGATGGCGTTTTCTTGACAAAGATACTAGACTCATCTGACACTTCCTTCTCCAATGGATTAAGGCAAACAGAGATTAAGTGATTTGGCCAGGGTCACAGAGATAGTATTGACACTCCATTCTTCCTGACTCCAGGACCAGTACTCTACCCACTAAGCGATCTAGCTATCTGATGCTACTTTGTTGATTATTGAATTATTGACTATATCAATTAATTTTTAGTGGACTATCCATGAAAAGTAATCATTTAGTTTCCTCTTTGCCCATGCATATTTTTCCTCCATTTCCCCCTTGTCTTATGGGTATAATCAGAATTTTTAACACTATATTTCAAACAATAGTAGCAATCAATAATGGGCATCCTGGCTTTACCCTTGCTCTTAATGAAAGGGTCTCAAATTTATTTCTAATACACATAATTTTGGCTCTATAAGTTGCCATGTTATGGGAGGGTCCAATGGCAAATATATCTTCATATACTATGTTCTAAACAGAATTAGTTAGATGTTAAAAATAAAGATGAAAGCATATGATTTATTACTTTTTTATTTGGGTATTTGTTTTGGGGTTTTAGTTTTATAAGATCATTCACATACAAAAATGAATAATACGGAAATATGTTTTGCTTGATAATAGATATATAACCCAGATTGCATTGCTTGCCAGCTCTGGGAAAGGGAAAGGGAAAAACTTATGTGGAAATTTGTTATTAAAACAAAAAATATCTAAAATAAAAATGAAGCTTTCCTTTTATATTATAAAATCACCATCATTATTATAATATCTGTTTTGAAATATAAGGAACCCTGGTGGGTAGAGATTTCAGACAAAAAAAAAATTAAATGCTAACTGAAACAAATAAAAGGTTTTCTTCTTGAAAATCATGGAATAAAATTTTGTTCTTTGAGATACAAGAAAAAAAGGAAGGTGAAATGAGAAAGAAAAGGATGGTATATAGAAAAACACATGTGTTGGCTTTTTTGCAACTCACTATAATATAAAATATGCTTACTTGGAGTTAGGAAAACATGGATTGAAATTCCATTTCTGACATTAACTTTGTTGCCATTAGCAAACTATTACTTAAGATTTCTGAGATTCAATTACTCATCTGTAAAACAGGGATGATGATGATGATGATGATGATGAAAAAGGGCACAATTACCCCAACAAAGTTCAAATGTGTTAAAACACAAAAAATATTTTAGAAACCATAATGTGTCCTATTAAATGCTATTTCTATTACAATTCTATCTTGATTTAGCCATATTATTTAAATGTCAACTAGCAGCATTTGCTTCAACTTACTGTATCAACAGGATGGAAGCAATCGTTGGTTTTGTTCTTTTTTTTCCTTTTATCCACAAATGATTGCAATTTCTAAGTTGATTATGATCCTTTTGGGGAAACTGGTTTCCCAATAGGATTGAAGTGGGATATGTATAAATGGAGATTTTGAACCTCTGACTTCATTCTCCAGAAGTCCTTAGTATTTCCCAAAATTCCCTATAATCTCTCCTGCATCTCCATGTTGGTGAGATCACATCATTGGTATTTAAGTGGATGTATGCTCCTCCCATGCACTGTTTTTGACCTGCGACCAGGCTGAATTCAGGCAGTTCTTTTGATTTAGTTGTTATTAATTAAACTTTATAAAATATAATATTTAGTTATTGTATATTCATTTTAATCTTTATGAACCGAAATCCTCATTTCCAGAAAAATAAATGTTACGAACCAAAGAGGCATAGAAACACTGGAAATACTTAGGCATGGGAGCACTGAATTATTAAGTGACAATCAGCACTGCTTTCCATGTGGCCTTTAGGAAATCTTTTCTTGGAATTCAAACATTGGCAAAATGAATTAAAGTAATTAACAAGTTTTATGCATAAGTTTATTTTTAAATTTTTATTGGGGACTTATTTTTTCTACTATAACTATAAACCGGTGAGATTAGTTTTGTTGCACTGATAACAGTACTTAGCAATTACATCACATAGAAGTCAGGAGACTAAAGTACCAGTTTTCTTTTACACATGGTCAAGATTCTAGATGAATACAGATGAAAAACTGTCATATATTTTAGGCTCTAAAGAGTGCAGGCCCTTGTTCTCAAAACCAAACATTTGTTAAAGGGAGGAAAAACTGACTATATGAAAAATTATGATCAAACATACAACCATCCCCACAAAAAAGGAAGGACACTGCGGGTCCCAAATACATACCTCATATTCAGAAGTGTTCACTGTCAGTGATGGAACTAGAGCAAATAGCTCACTTAATGTCTTTAATATAAGAGGCCGTGTGTCACAACTCAGCTTTGGAGAGAGGGCACTCCATGTGGAACGAATGCAAACAACCTAGAAAGGAGGAGAAGAAAAGAGACTCATTAAAAAGATTAATCCGAGCTCAATAAGAAAACCATTGAGCTGAAGGTTTTTCTGAAAACATAAAGGAAAAGACCAAAACTCCAATATTAAGTTGTGCTACATTAGCAAAAACCTAAATATAAATTAAACCAAGAGAAAGAGAGACTAGGTCAACAGAGACTTGGGGAAAAAATAAGTTTTCTCTCTGTCTCTCTTTGGCTCTCTCTGTCTCTGTCTCTCTTTCAACTTCACATTATCTACAGATGAACCAACTATTCTTTAGGAGGATGGAGGGAAATAATACTGCCTCTCATCCCTTAGGTCATGCTTTCCTACTTCCTGATGCTTTTCCTGCTCAGCCAAGGTGCCATTCCTTGACTTGACATTTATATTATAAATACATCTCTCTTTCAAAGTATGTTGACATTTCAAAATTGCTTCTGAGTGCCCTTTTATCAGAATAACCCAACACGTAGAGTATAATCCATTAACCTGGGAGATCTCCAAGTCTGACATAATTTCAGTCTCTTCACTGTAGTATTCATAATAATGAATCCTCTCCGCTGTTAGTGCCTCAGCCCCCTGAAATTACCTTGTATTTACTTTCTATATACATTTTTAAGGCTATCAATCAATGTGTCTAAATGCTATTTTGCCCAGTAGAATACAACTTCCTTGAAAATAGGAACAGTTTCATTGTTGTCTTTCAATAACCAAATCTTGAGCATGAGTTTAACTGACCTTTAGTATTATTTTCATTTACATTATTGTAGTCACTGTGTGTGATGTTTTTCTTGGTATTGCTTTCTTTGACCTGTATCAGTTCATACATATCTCCCAAAGTTTCTATAATTTTTTTAATAAAATTACTTAATAAAACTAAGTACCTAAGTACTTACAATGGAAATTAGTGTCATTATTGTGGGTAGTGTTACATATTCATTTTCTCATATTACTTGAAGTCAAAAGAAGCAGAAAGTCCCTCAAAATATACAAAGGATCCAATCCATTTTTACTGACACAAGATTACAATTAATCTGAATGTTCACACTGAGGGATTTTTTTTTTTCTGGAGGGATGATTCTCCCCCCGCCCCCCATTTATGTTTCCTCTCACCAGATGCCAAGTTAGTTTTCCAAGAAAAGCAGCCTCCACTAAAATAAATCAGATTGTTACAAATATACAAAACAGCAGTTTAAAGTGACAAGCTCACTAAAAAGACTGTCTGTCTCAACCAATAGAGCAAAAATACGATTCCCAAAATAAGCAATGTTTTTGCCAGTAATTCTTGTGCTGTAAGCATGGCTTTGTTCCTTTGAAGAGGAACAGATAGCTATCTTTTTCTTCATTGACAATCACAGCTATTTCTAGACATTCATGAGAACAGCTTAATTTTTTATCCAATGCTTCTTCAAACAAAGTACCAGTTTTATTAAAAAAAATTTTTGACAAGGGAAAATAGGTTCTTTAGTGGAAGAAAAACTTATTTGTCCTTTTATATGACATCAAAAGAAACTTCTTTCAAAATTAAGACACTTCAGTGCCCCATATCTTTCTTGATTGCCTTGACTCCATTCTACTTTTCTCCAAACTGTCATATTCTCTGCCCATCAAAAATGGATTGGGATCTACCATTTCTATGTCTTTGTTCAAACTGTTCCCCTATTCCCCAGATGTCCTTCCTCCTCCTCAGTAGTTGAATTTCTATCCATCCTTTTTAAGAAGACATATACTCATGTGAGGAAAAATCTAGGAAAGAGAGAAGCAAAATACTGTAGAGAACACCAAGGGGAACGTAAGAATGAGAGAGAAAAAACATTTTGAAAGAAAATTGAAATGGGAACCGCAAACCACTAAGAGAATAAAAATTAGACAAACTAAAGAAACAGATCATGAATCTGCAATAAAAATATAATAAGTGATCTTCAATTTTGGAGACAACTATTAGAGCTCTCTGTCAAAAGCAGAGAAGCTATCTATAATAACTTGGTCTTTTCAATTTAATAATAGTTTTTCTCCTTTAAAACAGGGGATCTTTTTAACTTGGTGTCTAGGAATCCTTAGATTTCAGGGAAATTCTCTGAACTTGGATGGAAAAAAATTACATATTTATTTGGTTTTCTCTGTAATCCTATTTTATGAATTTAAAAGTATCTTAGTAAAAAAGGGTCTATAAGTTTCACCAGATTGCCACAGATTCTAAATCACACACAAAAAAGGTTAAGAAATCACACTTTAAAAAGCAAACACCCTGCTTTAAAAAATGGAGATAATTCAAAACTTCACAATGACCAAGTATTAGAAATCCTGGGGTTTTTAGAAAGAAATAACCATCTGACTTTAACAGTCCTTTGAAGAGGAGGAGGAAAGTTTGAGTCTGACATGCACCCTGGGCATGACATAATTTCTATTCATTGGGGAACGACTAAAACTGTGGTATATAAATGTAATGGAATATTACTGCACCAAAAGAAACAACTAAATGACACATGGGAAGTCTTACATGAACTTATGCAGAGTGAAGTAAACAGAACCAGGGAAGCAAGATATACCATGACTACAAATGGAAAGAACAATGAAAGGAAGTTAAATGTAAATGTAAAATATAAAAGAGTTAAGAAAATGCCATCCTCCCAGAGATTGGGGGAGGTCTGTGAGTACAAAATACCACATATACTGTCGATATAATGTGCTGATTACCTTTGCTAAACTTCCTTTTTTCTCATTTCTCTTACAATTTAACATAGGATGGATTACTGCACAGAAGGGAGAAAGTTATCTTTAGAAATAAAAATGAGAGAAAAATATTTCACTAAGACTTTTAAAAGAACGGAAGAAAAAGGAAAAAGGAATCAAGTGGGTTACAATCTACATCACGGAGGCAGTGTACCTGCCCTAATCTATCAAAGTTTTAAAGTCAAATTATTATAATCAAGTGTGGAGTCACTTCAGGTATGTGGGTTTGTTGAAAGAGTATCTAATTTTTATAGCTATCATTTATTGTGCTTTTATTTTTATCTCTATAGTTTATTAAAATTTGTCATGACAGATCCTGAATATTCAGATCAAGGGAACAATCAATTTAATCTTTTTATGGTTTGGGTTTATTAAAGTTTCCTTTTTATTCTGCCTCACCAAATATGCTTATTTAAAGAGAAAGGGAAATTGACTAAATGAACTAATTCAAATTTAAAAAAAATAAAGAGAAAGGAAAACAAACTCTAACCCTATGTAGTCATAAAATGTCTGAAAACTAGTCAAGGATCAATACCCAAGAAGCTGGATTAATAGTAACCTGAAAGGACTAAAGAAGTATTTAGGCTGTGCTTGAATTGTTTTTATAAGTTAATTAGTCCTTTGGACAATGGCAAAGAAGGCATAGTCACTGAATGTGCAGCTGAGTACATGGGTACACCAGAAACCTAAAAGTAAGGATTTGATTTCAACTCGAAATGCAGAAGCAGATAAAAACTGGATCAGGAAAAGAGTCTGACACTGAAAAACAAGACACTTAAAATCTCCCTGCCTTATCCAGGAAAAGATGCAGATTTCCTAAGATAGTACATGGAGAAGAGTCTTCTAATGCAGATTACAGGGAACTCTAGGATCTGACAATGCTTCAACAAAGGAACTTATTTTTCAGTTCTATGGCTTTTTGCCTGGTCTCAGCAATTTTTAACAGATACCTTTGTATTATACACCAAAATGACAATGGAAAAAATGTCTAGAAAATATCTATAAATATGGAAATGGCTAGAGTCCATATTTTGTACACTAAAGTAGACGATGATCCCCAAATGATGGAAAATTTTAAATGCTCCTTTAAAGATTGGAAATCCATTATAATTAGCAAAAATACCCTAAGATCACAATTCCCTAAAAATATTTTTAGAACTCACAAAGCCAAATCGCTGAAAACTTTTTTTCCCCAACAGTCATGAAATTAAAAGCAAAGCAACCAGAATCTCAACCAGCAACAAAAATCCAACAGCATCAATCAAAGCTTTAAAAAGAGTTGAAGGGATTGTTATGAACCTATTCCATAAAGGGATTGTTATGAATTCCATTCCATTGAGGAATATAGTTTAGTGCCTTTTTATATTGGAAAATCAGCATGCTGTGTATCAAAAGTAATTGCTGAATTAAGCAGTCATTTCAATGGCCCCGAAAACACTTTAGAGAGCAATTTTAAACTGTAAAAATGAAGCTTTTAGGAATGCCTATTGAGTTAAGTCCATTTTACGAACAGACAGCTCCACGAATATACTTCTAGTATAACCAGGGTTGACAGCAACTGAAACTTAAACCTGATTATATGTTTGATGAAAATGACCTTTCTCTTCCCCTGCCTAACCAACAGTACACAGAGATGTTTAGGAGGCAGAACTGATCAGCCTCCTGTCGCAGACAAAGGCAGAATCAGTCTCTGAAACCAGAATAAGTTACATCAATATAGTTAGAGATAGATCAGTATTATATTAAGTTGAACTCCATAGGAACAATGGATATCCACATGAAGAAAGACATAGGGTCATCGGAACATAAGATTTAAACTTGGAAGAGACCATGAAGCTTAACTAAATCCAATCCCTTAATTTTAAAAATGAAGAAAACTAAAGCTCAGAGTAGTTAAATGACCAAACCAAGGTGACAGGGGTAGAAAGCAGGAACGCCAGAACCATTTACCTAAACAAAGGAAAAAATGAACAATAAAAGAGAAAAGAGTATTTAGGGAATGGGAAAATAAAGATAAAATGACTAGCCCAAGACTACGAAACTAGTTTATGGCAGAGTGAAGATTAGAATCCAGGTCTCCTGATGCCCAGTTTGATAATCTCTCCAGTGTTTTGTTTAAGCTCAAAAAGTTTTTTTTTTAATTTATTTCAAAGTTAAAATGACAAAAAAGATAAGACCTATGAATTTTCATAATAACAAAGTTTAAAGAGATAAAAGAGTTCTTGCTTAGGCACTTAAAGACCAAAAAGAAGATATTTTGAGAATCATTCTGCAGGTGAACCAACTATTAATGAGATAAAGTGAAATAATGTAAACTCACTTAATATTCCTTAGGAATGGCCATGCATTATAACTATGAATACTCCATTAAATTATATTTATTGGACCCATGAAAAGACCATATTAGGCAAAACACTACCAAAAATCATTAGAGCCATGGGAATGGTATTTTTAGACACATTTGAAGAACCATGATTTTAGTAAGTAGAATAATATTAGGAACATTTTATTTAAGGGTTCAAGGGAAGGTGAACATCTCTTCTTGGGATGTCCTTAAGTCATCTCAAATTCAGCATGTACAAAATAGAACTAATTATATTTCTTCCCAAACCACGCCTCTTATAAAGATCCCCATTTCTATTGATGGTTCAAGTTCACAATCTTGGCATTATTATATTTTATGTCATTCCCTCTCTCAATCCTATGCAGTCAGTTAGCAAGCTTCACTGATTCTACTTTTAGGTCTCTTACATTTGTCCTGCTGACTCCACTTATACAGCCTGTACACTAGTTCATGACCTCATGAATTCTAGCCTGGAGAATTGCAATGGTCTACTAATAAGGTTTCCTTTTTCTTATCCTCCCCATCGCTACTAAATTGATATTCTTAAAATAGTGTCTCTAACAAAAAAATTAAAAATCTGTCCTAGATTTTAAAGCTTTCCATAATGTGGCTCCCACATACTTTTCTAGACTAATTTCACATTACTTACTTTCATGCCCTGTATTTTATGATAAAAATAACCTCCAAGCTATCCCTAGTATATGTCATCAAACCCTCTACCTTCATGTTTTTGCACAAGTGGGCCCCCAAGATAGAGATGCTTTCTCTCCTCACCACAGACTCTTGGATTCCTTAGCTTTTTTGAAAAAATGACTTAAAAAGTCAGGTTTTTCTATTCCCTTTCCATCCCAGTTTTTCCCATTTTCTCTGCACTTAAATGACTTTGTATTACCTTATAAATACTCTGTATGAATTATATATATTTTTAGTGAAACCATGAAGAAGGGGAACACTTGAAGGCCAGGAATTATTTTGTCTTTGTATCTCTAGTATCCAGCACAACATCTGCACAGTGAAACTTCAATAAATATTTGCTGAATCAAAGGGTTAATCATTAAATTTGTTTCTTGAGCATCTGGAGAAAAAGCAATGGAATTGGCAATGGAGAAAGGGGGGTTTAAGATGATTGCTGGCATTATTATATTGGGTTTTGATTATGAGGGGTCGAGGAATACAAATGATAGCATTATGAAATAAAATCTGAGACCTGGGTTCAAATCTCTGTTCTGTAATTAATGTGTGGCCCTGGGAAAGTAATTTAATGTCTTCTGACCTGCAAAATGAAGAATATTAATACCTATAGCACCTTCACAGCATGGCTGTGAGGATCAAATAAAAAAGCATAAAATGTTTTGCAAACCTAAAAGCAAAAGTGACCACTTACAATGTCTGCTATAAAAACTATATAAGAGTGTGGTGGTACTGAGTTTCTGTAAGAAAGTCTTTCCAGACATTCCCCATTTAACATATTAACTTTCTCCACAAATGTGATGTCAGGTAAAACAAAGTGGGTGGTGGGGGTGGGGAGGAGACAGTTAATTTCAGAAGAACCAGCATTATATAGGAGAGCATATTTGAAATCTTAAAGTAAAGGTAAAAAAAAATGAAATTTAATTTTTAAAAGATAATGTAAGATCCTTGAGAACAGGGTCAATATTCTTTATTCATTTCTCCAGCCTAAGCACAACTCCTTTGGCACATACTAAGGGCTTAAATAATTTTTCATTAATTTAGTTATTAAAAGCACTTTAAAACTTTTAAAATAAGATTAACTTTGGAAGACATAAAAAATGGATAAATATTGATAGATGGCTTCCAGCTATAAAATATATTAAAAAAAAGGTGGCTACCTATTGGTCAATCCAACATGAGTAAAGAGGTCCTCAATAGTTATGAGGAAGATATAAATAAAGAAGTTGACTACCTTTCTGAGGAATGTATTCAGAATGCAATAGAAAGCCTTCTAAGATTGGTCAATCCTGGAGACACCCATACAGATAGGTGTAGGGACAAAGGATGATCAGAAAGATCTTAGAAAGCTTTGCTAGGGATTATGAAATCCTGGGCAAGAGACAAAAGACCTTATGGGTGCAGGTGGTATCTGCCTCCTGACTGCAGACTGAAGTTAAGGGTTTCAGAATAGAAAGGATGATTTCAGAAGTGAACAGCTGGTTGAGCAGATGGTGCCTGAGAATGGGATTTGAATTTCTGAACCAGGGCTTAAAATATAGTAATGATGGGCTTTTAGCCAGATATGGAGTATGTCTAACAAGGAAGAGTAAAATTATATTTGCCTGGACTCTCATGAATCTAATCAAGAGGGCTTTAAAATGAAAAAGAGAAGGAAGAAAACAGCTGCTGGATATCTACCTGCCAAGCCAGAAACCAGGTGCATCCCACAAGCAATGCACATGAAACCTGCATGCCACCTACAGCAATGCACATGCAGTCATCAGTAGGGGATAGTTAAACCCAACTCCTATGACGTAGAAAGTCTTCCAAAGTTCCAGTCGCTGAAAACAGCACCACACTGCAACCACTGTGATGACGAGACTCTAAACTTAGCTAAGCAGATTCTCGGATGATAAAACATGTATGTGGTCCATCACTGGGCATATAGTCAAAGCCACTTTGGGTCAAGAGATGCGGGCTATGCTCGGTGGGAAATAACATTTGAGAAATCAGGAAGAGCTCCATTCTACAAGAGAACATAAGGATAAGAAACCCTAATTGAAAAATTAGTAATTCACAAGGGATAAGAAGAAAGCCAGAAGCTAAGGTTCACAATGACCTTTTTATTCACTATATTTTTTTCAATACACCTAGCAAAGTACAGGGCACACAAATCATCGTGAGGAAATGTTTACTGATTGACAAAGCCTATATCAAACTTTAATTCCTTCAGGCTTTCTGTGGGATCCAATTTCTCACAAAGCAAAGTTATAATGGTATTCTCTAAAAAAATAGAATTCTCAGTTGGGGGTGGGGGTGGGGGTCTTCCTAGAATGGTTGTAGACCTCTATGACACTTCAAAAGTCTTTTATAAGGAAAATTCTCAGAAAGAATATAGATACTATCATTGCCCAGAACAAGGGAATTTGTTACTATGTAACAGTTTTCTTTTACTGCTGTTGGGGGTGTAGGGGTGAATTAGATATCCTATTTATCCTCTGGTGTTATTATTATCCTCATTCATAGAGATAAGGAGTTAGGTCAAGAAAGATTTGTTAACTGGCTGAGGATCATATGGCTAGCAAGTTTCTGAGGCAGAATATGACCTCAGGTCTTCAAGACTCTTGATCCACCAATATATCCACTATGCTGCCTAAAGTACAAATAATTTGTTTTTAAAAAGAGAAATGGAAATCTTAATCCAATGGGGGAAATTATATTGTGTAAGAATCACTGATTACAGAAACATTCCATTGTGAAAATTAATCACTGCTGTGCGATAATCTAGGTCTTCAAAGGCTAAGGAAGAAGAATTTACAAACACGTGGAAGTGAGGAAGCAGGTAAGTCTTCCTACAGTTCTGGTTATTACAAACTGGACTATTGTCCAAAGGAAAGCACTAAGGCTGATCACTCATTTCTTCAATCATTAATCAAGAAACGCAAGCCAAAAACAAAATGGTACTTACACATGTGCAATTCCCCTCAAATTCCTATCTATTTACAAAATACTGGAAGAAGTAAATAAGATGGCACATAGGAAACACTCTAATAAGCAATTTTTCAAGGATCCACTGATTCGTTCATTCATATCAATATTAATCTATCACTTATTGCCTTTATGACCTTGAGGAAGTCATTCAACCACTATGGGCCTTGGTGTTAATCTACAAAATGAAGGGACTGGCTTAGAAAATCCTAGGAGTTTCTTCTACATCTAGATATATGACTCTATAACATTCTTACTATAACAAAAACCTGAAAATATTAAGAACCAAAAAGTATGAGTAGCCCATGAGGTTTTCTCTGTGGAAAGGTAAAAATATTAGATTCAAACTATTGCCAAAGACTATAAGGCAACATACTTTCAAAGATGTCTGATTTATAAGCCCTTTATCATTCATACTGGTCTTAAGCAAAAAAGACTAATTTGGAATTAAAATTTACATATTAATATCTGCTGCTGAGGATGAAGTAAAGAAATGCTATCAATAATTTGACAAGATCCTTCAAATGAAAAGCTAATCAAATCCACATTCTTCAAACTATTTTCTATTATATGTTCATTCTCTTTGACACCCTGGTTGCCCTCTAACTTGCCTTTAACACAATATCCAAAGTCTAAAAAGAAAAATTACATATACTAGGAGAATTGTCTTCTTCATTCATTACATTGTTATCCTTTTAATTCAGCCTGATATATTTTGGAGGCTGTTAAAGTGAACTACTAACTCATACTGAATTTACTATAAGCCCAACAAAATCATTTCTGCAGTAAAATGCTGTTACTATAATATCCATATTATACTTCTAAGAATGATATTTAAAATTCAAGGATAGGATTTTAACATTAAACTTAATAAATTCCATTATTTTTCATTTTTCACATTTTAAAATGAGTTGTATTGAAGCACTTTGTTTTGCACTACCATTTCTCTCCTTCTTTCCCTGGAGCCATTTCCCATAACAGTATTTTTTAATGAAAAAAACACAGAAAGGAAGAAAAACAGTATAATTAATACACCAACAAAGCCTAAAAATATATGCAATATGAAATATTTGTCCAACTCTAGGGTAAGAATTACTTCTCATACTCTTCTTTCAAGAAATGCTTATTCTTTATAATATTGCAAAATTCATTTTTTAAATTTTGTATCATTTCATACAGATCTTTCCATAGTTCTCTGTATCTAGCACATTCATCATTTCTTCAAGCTCAGTGATATTTCATTACATTGATGTACCACAATTTGTTGTGCCATTCCCCAATCAATGGGTATATGTTTCCTATTTTATCATGAAAATATTATAAATACTGTGATACATGAATTTTTATATTTGGGGACTACTGGTCAACAATCAATAAATATCTATTAAATGCTTACTACATACTAGGCACTGTGCTAAGCTTTAGGGATACAAATACTGAAAGAGAGGCAGAGAAAAAGGGAAAGGGGGAGGGGAGTAATAGACAATGTGCCCTCAAGAAACTTATAGTCTAATGGGGGAAAATAACACACAAAAGGAAGAAGGTGAATAGTAGGGATTGAAGAAAGGTGATGGGTACCAGGCCCAGGTACCAATATAAAAAAGAAGTTCCAAAATTGGGCAGGTAGATGGGAAATAAGGAAATTATTTCCTGAGTCCTCTACCTAATTAAAGGTTTTGGAGTTCATGGTTCCACTTTTAAAAACAGAGGGGGCAGAGAGTGGTAATTTAGTTTTTCAGGATGATGCAGCTTCCCAGTGATGAGATTCCCAGCACATAGTGAAGAGAGAGAAAATCAAGTAGGAAATTAGGAAATTGCATCTTTTGGACCCATCTTAGCCTTATTATATTTTGATCCTGACTACTAGTAGTAGAAGGACAGAGTACCTAAACAGATATTAGTAAAATTAATTTTACTTTATATGCAGTTATTATTACAAATCACTATTAACTGCAATGTTACTGATGATTGGCGATAGTATTATTTTTATAGTTAATTCAAGTTTCTGTAATTATTTTTTAAAAGTAACATATTTTGATTCTTAAAGTAATTTCAATTTTTCTGTAGCACTTGGTAAGTTTACTATGGCTACTGACTTGCAAACTGCTTATAACCTAAGAAACCCACTTGGGAAAACACAAATAATTCCCTAGGATTTTTACGCAACCATTTTGCCAGCTATAGTGGCTCATTTTTCCAATTCCCATTCAGTAAAATTCAATAATTGACTACTACTTAGCCAAAGTTAGTTAAGATGAGAATCAGAGAAAAAAAGAAAAAGAGAATATAAAAAATGACAAAACAATTTCAATATTAACATGAGAGATCCACATCAGATTTTTGGAAGAACTTTTCTGGTTAACAAATGATGTAAAAGAAGATCCTTCAGAAGTCAATTCCTTTGTTTTATATTAAAATATGATTTTAATAAAAGTAAGGAGTTTGGGGGATATATATATATATATATATATATATATATATATATATATATACACATACACAAATACAGCATAAGGGAAGAAGGTAGAAAAGAAATAAAATCAAGTTCCTCACACCTGATACCAAGTAAATTTGGTTAAGATAACATCTTAACGTCACTTCGTGTTTTTAATCTTCATATATAATCCAAATAGCTTGAATTTTCAAGGTAGAAAAAATTGGAATAACTACTTATATTTATACATGCGGTTTCCCTCAAAAACATATGAGCTCACTGAAGTCAGGGACTGATACCTTTTTAAATTTGTGTTCCCATTGCCTAGCAGAATTCTTGGTACATATTAGGTGCTTAATATGTTTAACTTAAATATGCTTAACGTGTTTAATGATTATTTTTTTCTTTTTTTATTTAGTTTTTAATCTTATTTTTCCTTGTTTCCTTCCCTATTTCCTCTCCTCAATACTTGACATTATGAAATAATCAGCTTACAAAATATCACATGTACTAGCTGACTCAAAATTTAACTTATGGGACATTTCCCTTATTAAATTCAATGATCCATCACTTTACTAGTAGTACCACAACCCACAATCCCTCATTTCCTCTGTCCTCTACAATATAAAGCTTATATCCCAAAGAACTCTATACAAGCCTCAGAGAGTTTAAACTTGAAGTGTAAATGTCAATTTTAGAAGTCTCTTTTCCTAATTAAAAAGAAATATTTGTATTAGTATTCCTTATTACAATTACTTTCACTTGTGGAAAGCAAAATAGTTTCCTTGCAACATAGCCACTTGTAATATTATATTTTATTTCCTAAGTAAAATTTCTTGGATAATTTCTGAAGTAAGCCTTGCCTCTCTTCCAAGTCATTATTTTCATTGTTTAAATTTTGTCAATGTTCTTTTTATGACTATTACTCATGAAATCACCTCTACTCTCCTCACACCAAGTAGAGGAGGGCTTCCTTTATAACAAACACACAGTGTATCAAGCAAAATAAAACACACTGGCCTTGTCAGAAAATGTATGTATTATTCTGTAATTCAAAGTCATCACAACTCTCTGCCAAGAGGGGAGAAATTTATTTTATCATCAGTCTTTTGAAGTCATGACTGGTTGCTGCTTTGGTCAGAATTCTGGGGTCTTTCAAAATTGTTTCCCCTCGCGTGATTATTGTGGTCACCGTGTAAATTGTTTTCCAGATTCTATTCATTTCACAATGCATCCGTTCATACAAGTCCTTCTATATTTCGCTGAACCTTGTCCAATCTATCAACTCCCAGAGTGCATAAAATCCATTATATTTGTATACACAATTGGTTCAGCTGTTTTGCAATTGATGGGCACTTATTTTGATTCCAGTTCTTTGCTACACTCCTGACTGCTATATTCCTATACATATGCAAGTTATTCTCAGGAAAATTACTAGCACATAAGCTGAACGGGCTGCCCAGCCTAAAATAACAGCTGCCTCCTGAGCTCACAACGATATGTCATCAGTAGGTCATAGAGAAGAGCACGTCATCACAGGTTTCTTCCCATACAATGACTAAACGCATCTGAGGCTGATGAGCACCGGCCGGCGAAGCAAGTGAATGTGTGCCAAGGTCAGGGATTCTGGAAGAAATAATCATGCATTCAAAAAAGACTGCCCATGCATCTCAGCTACAGGTGCTCCCCAATCTGGAAGGCCAGTTGAAAAGTGGATCTAATTATAAAAAGTCAAATCAGAGTGGAGTTTTTTATTCCACGAGGCAGCACGTAAACCTCAAACCCCATTACTGCAGATTTGTCTTGCTGCTCACAAAGATGCTGGCACGAAGATAGGCATATCGAGGTGTCAGCACCTATGACCTACCCTACATGCAACAAATTCTAGAAAGCCAAGAGAGAGGAGAGAGGAGACAGGAGGGGAAGGAGGGAGGGAGGGAGAGATAGAGAGGTAGGGAGAGGGAGGGAGGGAGGGAGGGAGGGAGGGAGGGAGGGAGGGAGGGAGGGAGGGAGGGAGGAGGAGAGAGGAGAGGGGAGACAGGAGGGGAAGGAGGGAGGGATGGAGGGAGGGAGGGAGGGAGGGAGGGAGGGAGGGAGGGAGGGAGGAGGAGAGAGGAGAGAGGAGAGAGGAGACAGGAGGGGAAGGAGGGAGGGAGGGAGAGATAGAGAGGTAGGGAGAGGGAGGGAGGGAGGGAGGGAGGGAGGGAGGGAGAAGGAGAGAGGAGAGGGGAGACAGGAGGGGAAGGAGGGAGGGATGGAGAGAGGGAGGGAAGGAGGGAGAGAGGGAGGGAGGGATGGAGGGAGAGAGGGAGGGAGGGAGGGAGGGAGGAAAGGAGGAAGGGAGGGAGAGAGGGAGGGAGGAAAGGAGGAAGGGAGGGAGAGAGGGAGGGAGGGAGGGAGGGAGGAAAGGAGGAAGGGAGGGAGAGAGGGAGGGAGGGAGAGAGGGAGGGAGGGAGGTATGGAGGGAGGGAGGGAGGGAGGGAGGGAGGGAGGGAGGAAAGGAGGAAGGGAGGGAGAGAGGGAGGGAGGGAGAGAGGGAGGGAGGGAGGTATGGAGGGAGGGAGGGAGGGAGGGAGGGAGGGAGGGAGGGAGGAAAGGAGGAAGGGAGGGAGAGAGGGAGGGAGGGAGAGAGGGAGGGAGGGACGGGAGGACGGAGGGACGGAGGGAGGGGGAGAGAGAGGGAGGGACTGAGGGAGAGAGGGAGAGAGGGAAAGAGGGAAGGAGGGAGAGAGGGAAAGAGGGAAGGAGGGAGGGATGGAGGGACGGAGGGAGGGAGAGAGGGAGGGAGGGAGAGATGAAGGAAGGGGAGGGAGGAAGAAAGGAAGGAAGGAGGGGAGGAGGGAAGGAAGGGGGAGGAAGGGTAGGTTTCATTTAGCTTTGCTTCATATACTCTCTGGTTCTAACATCTAAGCTAATCAGTTACACCTCTATTCTATTATAAACTCCAATGGCTGCCTAATACATCTAGAATCAGATATAAACCCAACATTCAGCTTTTTGGGGCCAACCAAACTGGCATCATCTATCTTCCTGCACAAACTTCCACCTCCGTCTCCATATCCCTGAACAGAAGCTCGGAAAGCACTCCCTGATCACCTCTGCTTCAACAAATCCTTCTCTTCCTTCCAGGAACACCTCAGGCACCTCTTTCTGTGGAGAAGCCCAACTACAGGACATTGACTACTTTGCTCTTACTTCAGGTTATTCTCGTGGGTGTTCATTTTCTCCTTAGTTACAATGTAATCTCCCTGCAAGTAGAAACTGCTTCATTTACTGTGTCTCTATCTGCAGTGCCTAGGGAAAGGTCTGACACAGACAGAGCTTGGGAGATGTGTGTTGACTGAGCTTACATCTACCTTGGACACCCTCCCTCAGTCTTTTCCTGATGATCCAATGACGTGAGCAGCACAGTTATGAAGGTATTCTTTAGAAAACAAGATTTATTTTCTTTTCTTTGTCTTAGATCATTAAATGACGCTGTATAGGGAGACATCCATGAGCCCTGCAGGTCCTGTATAACAGAGATTCTAAGTGAAGATGTGAAGACATCCTCACTCTTTCCATAACAAGGGAATTTGTTACGCTGTGCCCAGAGGTCTCTTTATTGGTGTGTTTTCTGTTAGATGCCATATATACCCTCTGAAGATTAAAAACGCCTGCCGGTAAGGACACGGAGGATCTCGTTAGGGTAAGGAGAGACTAATTTGGTTTTTTCCATTCATCCCAATGGAGTTACACAAAGAATTACCCAAGTATGGTACCAAAAAAGAGGCCAGCCTGAAGATTTCTACCGTGATGTGGATGGCCATTCCTTAGGGTTCTTTGATAAAATGAACCAAGGCCCAAGTGGTTTTTTCTCCCTGTTGTTTTTATTGAGGATGTAGCAGATCTGTCAGCATTTCCAGCCTGTTGATTTGATACTGAAGTCACTATTTCCAGACATACACAAAGATACACAGGTGTTGAGGCAGCAGATACATCACTTCCGAGAGAACCCAAATGATGCCCATAAGCCCATTATCCTCCCACAGAAACGTTTCCTCTGGGAACAGTCTAAATCACTGCGAGAAAGAAGGAATTCTGGCTATTTCCCCCACAGAGCCCTCTCAGGCCCTAAACTCTGTCAGTAATAGAAAGATTATGCTGTTGACTTCTGGGGATCCCCAAACTAGCAAAATGTCTTTCATATGGCATCAATCAAGTGATCAAAAAGTATTTATTAAGTATCACGCTAGGCCATGGGCTTACAAAACATAAAACAATCTATGCTCCCAGGAAACAATGAGAATATATAAAATCATATACCACATAAATAAGATGTGAAGGAATGTCAAGGTACTTGGCAGGGAGAACAGTAGTATTTAGGTAGATCAGGAAAGACCTGGTGAAGAGGAAAGTGCCCAAAATGAATTTTAAAGGAAGAGAGAGATGGTATGGGAAAAAAAGGAAGAAGGGAGATGGTTCAGCTCTAAGTCAAGGGTGTCCTGTAGGAGGTACACAGAGAAGGTCAATGTGGCTACAGTGATTCTAGTGCCATATTTTATCTCATCAATCAGAAAGATAGCTCAGCAATAGCAGAAACACTCCAACTTTTTTTCCATTTCTTTATAGCTCCTGTGCTTAAAACAGTGCCCAGAACACAGTAAATGGTTAATAACTGTTTGATGAATAAAATGACTGGTTGAAATCACACAAATTTTTTAACTACAGGAAAGAAAACGTAGTCAAGTAAAACCTAAGTTAAAACTCATCTTTGGGTATTTATTATCTAGTTTGAAAGACATGGACAAAAAAATTACTTTAACACAGAATAGTATATGTGTCAGATCATTGGGAAAAGAAAGACTTTAAAGCCAAGTAAGAGCGAGAAAAAAAAACACAAAATATAAAATCAATAATTTTGGTTACATCAAATTAAAAAGGTTTTGTACAAACAAAACTAATGCATCCAAAATTAGAAGGGAAGCAACAAATTGGGAAACAATCTTCATTACAAAATCCTCTGACAAAGGTCTAATTACTCAAAATTTATAAAGAACTAAACCAGTTGTCCAAAAAATCAAGCCATTCTCCAATTGATAAATGGGCAAGGGACATGAATAGGCAATTTTTAGTTAAAGAAATCAAAACCATTAATAAGCAAATGAAAAGTGCTCTAAATCTCTTATAATCAGAGAGATGCAAATCAAAACAACTCTGAGGTATCACCTCACACCTAACAGACTGGCTAACATGACAGCAGAGGAAAGTAATGAATGCTGGAGGGGATGTGGCCCTTCTTTGATTCCCTACAGCTTAGCATAGAACCTCCACCAGTCTTCTAAGCCTCCACCTTCTCAGGATTTGTATGGAAAACTCTAATTTAATTTAAGCTTAATAAGTGCTTGTTGACCAATTATTTGAGAAGGCTAGCTGTTCAAAAATTACATTTAACTATATTAAACTTTGTAAAGAAAAAAGTCCCAAATTTAATTCTGAATGTCCTTTCTTTAAAAAATTTCTGAAAAGGCAATCATTATGAAAGTTTTTAATATTAAATAATATTATTATTCCTTAAGAAATTATTAAATAGACAATTTCAGAGGAAACTGGGAAGACATGAATTAATGTAGAGCAAGAGAGAACTAGGAGAACAATTAAAACAATGATCACATTGTAGAGAAAAACAAGTTGCAAACACTTTAAATCTCAATTCAAAAGAATGAAGATGAAACATGCCACTCAGCTTCTGAGGAGGAAATGACTATGACTTGCAAAAAGAGGCATACTTTGGGGCAGTCAGGTGGCTCAATGCATAGAGATAGGACATCCTGGGTTCAAATCTAGTTCCAGTCAGCTCCGAGCTGTGTGACCCTGGGAGTCACTTATCCCCACTTACTTAGCACTTACTACTTTTTTGCCTTAGAATCAGTACTTAAGTATTTTAAGACAGAAGGTCTTCAATCAATCAATTCTAAGATCCAAAAGGAATTTTTTTTTTCTTTTTAAGAAGCATAAATTCATAGATAACACTAATATGGGAACTTGTTTTATCAGACTGTAAATATGTATAGATCAATAGATTTGTGTCTCCTCTTTCTAAATTGGCAGAGAAAAGATTCTTGCTACTTGAAAAATGAAAAAAATGAATACTAAAAAAATTGATATTCATAATACTCTAGTAGAAGTTTGTAAACATGTCATTTCTTGAACCAAGAAGACTAAGTCATCACCAAAGAGCTCTAGGGGAACAAGTCCTAAATCATAATAGAGCAAAAGAAAAAAAAATTAAAATGACAAGTTAGCTGAAGAGTGAACAATAGATAAATGAAAAGTAAATAAATAACCAGAATATGCAACGCAAATTCATACTAAAAAAATAGAGGCTTAAAAAAGAAAATTATTAGTCCCACAATTCAAAGAGGAAATTACCCATCGTCTGCATCATTTCCCATTGTTCTAGAGCAAAGGTTAACAATGATCTCTAAATTATTAAAATTCAAATTAAAATATTATTGCCTCTTTGCATGTTAAAGTTCTCCCTTTTGTGAAGTTAGTAAAGGGGAAAAGAAAGAAAACTAAAAAACGGAATTTTTATTTCTGTGTTATTGAAACAAACTATTTCTACATCATTGACTTACATGATGTTTCCTCAATTTCACTATGAGCACCTTGTGGAAAAGGGACTGTTTTAGCTTTCTATGCATCCCAAGCACTTAAAACCATGGTTAGTATGTATAGAAGATACTTAATAAAAGCATCTGTCTATCTGTCTGTCTCTCCATCCGTGTCTCTGTCTGTCTGTCTCTCTCTGTCCCTCTGTCCCTCTCTCTCTCTATTTGAGACTCCTAAGAACTCCTGTTACATCTGGAAGTGATGAAAGAGAAAATAGGAAGGTGGCCAACTAATTTATGGAAAAGGAAGAAGTGAGGTCTGGTGATTAAAACTAGATTATAGCGGTAGGAGTATCAACTTCTAATAGTTCCCAGCTATCTAAAGGGAAAGATAGAGAAAGGTCCTGTTTCCTTTTCTGAAAATGAATAAAGGCTAACTGACTGCACTTAAAAGTAATATATTTTGATATATGAGAATTAAACTTCATATGATACCTGGACATTTAGAAAGAGACACTGCATCCACTGCCCAATGAGCCCCACTGACCCTATGAATAATCTGGAGGCCAAATGACCTATGCTGAGAAAACCCAATGCAAAGGGGCACAGCTTGGACTCACAGTCTCATGAGAGTAGAAAGGGACCTTACAGATTTTATAGCCCACAGGTTCTTAAAGCAGGGCCTGTGAATTTGGCTTTGAAAAAAAATTCTGATAACTACAGTTCAATATAATTGGTTTATTTTACATTCCTCTGTATTTTATTTCTTTAAAATTTTTATAGTGAGAAAGAGTGGGCTTTACAAGAAGTCAAATGGATCTATGACACATAAAAGGTTAAAAGCACTTGGTCTCCTATGGGCCCTTTTCACCTCTTGATGAGCCTAGGATTCTAAGGGAAACCCTTTGGCATTGTGTTCTCTTAATGTAGGCAGTGGTCATACAGCGAGACAGTACCAGAACATGAACCTAGGCCTTCTCAGAGTTAAGGCCAATGATCTTTCTATTCCATAACTTTGCCTGAAACTTATATCATCTCTTCACCTGGAGCCACAGGATCAGTTCTAAGCATAGACAGACCTAGAATTAATTCTAAGACAGAGCTGTCAATCTTAAGGTCCATGTAGCAAATTAAAATGTAACAGGGAGACGTTGAAGAAACAATTGAAAATAAAACAAAACAGATACTATTAATTTGTGCTCTTCAAAGACTGTCTATGGCAGCTGAAGGGATCCATCTCTAGTTGAGTTTGACCCCACTGGCCTAGCAGATGATTTGGAACATAAAATCAGTTTCTGTCCACTTACTCACCCCCCCTTCCCTTTGGAGAATGACGCTTCCGGGATTCTTCAAATGTCCAATAGACCACCTTAATGGTAGGGTTCAGACAGGTTTGAGAGACATAGGATGGAAGTGTACTCCCACTGAAGCCCTCAATGGGAAATAAATAAAACACACTCAACGATCTCCTTTTGTTTCCATGAAGCCAGACTATTCCAGGCAAAAGTCATATAATCTTGTCAACATCCTAAGCAAGTAAATTGCTCCAATGACCATTAACATCAGGTAGCAGCAGTAAGCTGCTACTCCTTAGGAACAAAGAACACCTTATTTAGCACCACAGGTACAATAAATACCAGGAGAGCGATTGTTATTACAAGGAGAAAGGAGCCGAACATTTATGGAGGCTCAAGGAAGACATGAAAGTCCTATAATGACAAGAAGCTAATTTAGGTACACCCAAGAAATGCATCCAGCTTTATACTGAAATCTAACTCTGAAGCATCTCCCTGACTATAGATATGTTCTGGATATCCCTTAAAAGACTTCTTTAAACATTTGCCACCTTTTTTTTTTTGGCTTTCTTCTAAAATAAAAATGGATAGTCTTTGACTTAAAAGATCATCAACAACTCATCTCACTGAATGCTAGAAAACACTTCTGTAGCTCTCCTTCATTCGCCTGTGCGGATGGTCCTTAGCCTATCCTGCCGAAACTCTGCTAGATTCTAACTCCGAACATTTCTTTGGGCAGACTCTTATGTGTGCTAAGCTTTAAAGGATTAATTGACAGCAAGGTCAATCCTGGGAACTCCTACTTATGGAACGCGACTTGAGTCTTCTTCGTGGCATCACTGCATATAGACACAAACACATCTGTGAGTGTTTGTATTTATATATGAAGATACACACAAATATCTGCTTGTAAATAAACTATTGGGAGGACCCCACATTTCATCGACACAGGAAGGTAAGAGAGAGAAAATGAATTTAAATGTCCAAGTCACAGTCACCACAACACAGAAGGCTGCTCTGTTCTAGCTCTCTTTAAAAAAATAAAAAAGGAACGATATTGAAGTTTTGTTTTGTTATTCTCACATAGGTCTATTAATTTCCTTGGTAGTGCCAAATTGACATTTCCAATCAAGGATCAAATTCCCAAACCATTTCAAAACATCAATGCAATCACGGCATTCGTCTTCCTTCACTGCTTTTCTCTCTTTACCCACCAACCCTCACCTCTCCCTTCACCAGAAGAAAACCCTACACCCACATATAAGCTTAAATCAATATTCTTAATTCACTGGAATAGCATAATGGCACACAATTATCATCATTTGAGTCATTACATTATTTCCAGCTCAGTGCCATTCATTCAAATGAGCATGATTTGCGGCCACAGACCCTGGCTCCTCTGATGTTAACTGGCATAATTAAAATCCTCCCAGTGTCCGTATCCGTTTGATCTTTTAAAGAATGCCTTCAGCAAGTGATTGAGATCCGGAAACTCACTGCTGGAAACCCTGAACAGTGTTCGTGTTGACCCAGAGCACTCACACAAGCATTTTTCCATCATAAGCAGATGGTCCAATCAGATTACTGCCTAATAACCCACTGAGATAATTATTCCAGATCAAGTATGAAAACTATTCTTGCTGCCATTCTTTAAAACCAACATAAATGTGATTCGTGCTAAAGAGGGAAACTGCCTTCTATGTAGTCAGCCATAAAGAGGATATCCTCAAAAGTATGGGTTCCAAAGCTGCAGAGGGCACAAGATCTACAGATGAGTAAAAATGAGAAATAGAAAGAAAGAATTCCGGTACTTTCAGCTCAAAAATTTCTATCCTCAGTTTCCAGAAACATCATCCAACCTTATATGACTTTGCCGCACTTTTTAAAGCATGAACAAGTCATGAAAGAATAGTGAGAAGTCAAAGTCACTTCCCCCAATCTTTTCTACTTGTTTCCTCAAAAGTATTTTTGTTTCTAAGCATGCATTCCTCATACATTCCTTTCTGAGAAAATACATAGACAAGTAAAGTTCCATCATGGAAACTCAGTCTTTTATTCCCAATAGATTTGCCAATACGTTTCCATTTTTCATGCAAGAAGTGAAGATGAGGTAAGCATTAGCAAAAATAAACCCATGTCTTACACTACACGCTTTTTTCTTTTTTTTTCTTTCTGAAATTAAAAACAAAGATGAGGTGCAAAGGCCTAGTTGAAAATAATTGCTGTTCCATGTATAAAAGACTTCACAACGAAAGAGAATTGAAAAGCCTTAGGAAGAACACTTTCATGTCTACGAAGATGAGAAGGAAGGCACAGAAATTAAAACACATCCCAACTACAAATAACCTCTAGTCATAGTACAGGAAAAAAGAAAGTCCATTCTCTGGTGGATTACAAACCAGATTTAACACACAGATTTGCAAAGTCACACAAAAGGGCCACCCTCAAAGGCCCCCACAAACAAAACAAAGGCAAAAGTTTCCAGAACGTAATAAATGCTGAAGCCACAGCTGGTGACAGAAACATTACTGTATACAGCTGGGGAAACTGGCATTGTAGCAATGGATTACATTTCCATAATAAATGATTTTTATAACCCTAAAAAAAGTGCCCTAACAAAAACTAGGGTTGCACTTGGCTGCTTTTTACAAGGCACTAACTCCCTTAAAACCTTCTCACCCAGCCGGCTCCCCATTTAAAAGTCGCCCCCCGCCCCCCAGGGTGCTATGAAGGAGTCCCATGGACAATGAAAGGGTTAGGGGCAGTGTAGAAGGAATGGGGGCCTTGGGGTGGGGGAGGAAGGACAAGGAAAATAACTTTCCCCTTCCGATTCTAAAAATGAATAAATATATAAAGTCAGAAGAGCACTTACACACACACACACACACACACACACACACACACACACACACACACACACACACACACACGCAGAAACCCTTGGCACAGGGCATTTCCGGGGAAAACACTGGCTGTGACAAATGGCCTGAAGTGAACTCTTCCAGCCGGTCATGAATCCCCAGGAAATGCCCTATGCTAGATATCTATTACTCAATTATACAATGCTCTTCTTTGAAAATACAGCACACTCTTGGAACTGAGGAAGATGAAAGAGCTTTTCTCCATGATTCTGAGACGCCTATTAATTTTTCCCATTACAGAATCACAGCTGATAAAGGAGGGTGGGGGGAGGCCTGAACTGGGTTATCCCAAGCTCAAGCATGGGGAAGGGCCTTCTTGGGCAGTAGTGAAGGTTTGTTTACATCTTTTGATATGCTAACAAGTTTTTTTTGTTTTGTTTTCTTTTTGGACCTTGGTTTCAGGCAGTATAGCAAAGAGGAATATACTCCTGTGGAAGAGAAGGTCTTTGTCAGCTTTCAGACATTTAACCTCTCAAGCTGGTCACTATTTGGGGCAGAGCTGTCCTCTTGCATTGGTAGCGAGAGTTTCCTTTACTGGAAATTATATACCAATAAAGTCACAAATCAGGGTTAAATTTTTTTTAATTGCCTAGACAAGACGCTCCATTACACAACTGAAACATAGTCATATACTTCTCCCTAAGAGCTTCTAGGCACAGAATCCTTTTAGAAATATTACAGCTCATTACTGGCCAAAATAGCATCTATTTAAATACAGGTATAAAAATTTCACTTTATTCATAATATCATATCTTCCAGTTATCACAAATGCTGCAGTCCACCAGAAGCAGAAGCTTAATAAAATGTTCGTGTGCAGAACATTTTTCCATAATTATAAAAAGAGACTTTGGAATGACAGACCTGACTATAAATTACCTTCAGTTTTGTCACAGTGCAGGAGTGATGTCAAACTAAAATAAACCAAACCATGCCTGAGGATCCCTAAGAATTGTGAACTGACTTAGAAATACCACATATTAATACTGTGTTTTTATTTTGTTAAATATTACCCCATTACATTTTGATCCGGTTCTGTATCCTCTATCATAGATAGTGTTTAACACCTCTCATATATACAAATAGGTAAGAAGTATGAAAGAAGGTAGAGGTTTCTGAACGATCCGTTGAAGGCACTAACCTCTTGGAATCTCAAACATGGATCAGGGGTAGAAAGAGAGAAAAGAGAATGGCATGGACTGGCCAATATGTAGGCAAATCTAGCCGTTAGTGCTCTCATGCCTTCCATGAAAGTGTTGCTTTTTCTCTCTAACCTGATGCCCTCAAACTTATTCCATCTGCCCTATTCTTATTTTCAGGCAGCAGTCCCATCAGGTCTGCTAATTGATTATTAAACAATAATTAATCATCAAATTGTACTTAATAAAAATTGTGTGACTCAAAAGAGCTTCATTGAGTATATTCAGAATTGTCTTACATGCATTTTAGATGACCAGAATTTATCAACACAATAAGAAACATTTATTAATTTCCACTGTGGCTAAAACAACAAGAAGGATATAGCCCCTGCTCTCCACAAGCTAACATTAAATTAGGTGAGATCATATATACACATGTATTATTAAATTTATGATTGGACTTGAATATTTAATTGGTGGTCACCAGGGATTTAATTTCAAAATCCCAAAATAGATTACTCAAGCAAATGGAATTTGTGGTAGTTTATTTTACAATAGAGGGAAGATATTAAGGAATGAGAGAAAAATGGAGAGGGAGAGAGAGAAGGCTCCAGCTTCCTCTGATCCAGTTAGAAAATTCTAAGGAACCAGTCCTAGGAAAGGAGTTTCACGATGATGGGCCTTTCTCAGAGATTCACACCTCCTCCAGAAAGGGCAAGGAAGGAAGTCAGCCTTTATACTCACCATGGTGACTGTCTAAAAGAAAAGCAGTCTGAGGTCTCCTGCAAGAGCTCCTCCAGGGTTCCAGTTCCATAGCCAAGTATGATCACTCCAAGTCTGAGTGTCTGTCTTCCAGGCTCTCCTCAAGTTTACTCCATTGGAGAGTCTGTCTTCCAGTTCAACTTCAAGTGATTGATGGATCATCATGAGCCCAAGTGAGTGTTGATGAATGCCCGTGTGTCTGTTTCCACTATTTCAAGACCTTTTTCTCTTGGGTCACCCCGCCCTAAATTTTATGTCTACCAAAAACAGCCAACTCTTCTCTGCAGGACTGCCCATTCTTTCATATGTGGGCCATAGACCTCCCACTCAATGTATGAAATGGATGTTCATACCTTTGTGTGGTTAGTTCACACCTTTTTGTAATTAGTTCATACCTTTTTGTGGTTAAAATGGGTAGATCTACTTTAAGTACTGGGTTTACACTTTGGAGATTAAAATCTAAAAACAGATGGGATTACAATTTTATCTTCACAATAAAGGAAGAGCTAAGTACCTTCATTGTTACAATCAGGGAAGAGCTAAATCCAATCTTCACATTATGTACATATATACATATATATATATATTATAAAACATATAAATAGGGATAGAGTACTAGCAGATATGAGGATCAGAAAACATTTCATATAGAAGGTAATGCTTAAAGATGAATTTTTAAGAAATGAGGGAGCCTAAGAAGTGGAGAAGAGGCTGGAGTACATTCTAGCAACAGAGATAAGGAATGGAGTGCCACTATGTAGAACAGAGGTCCCCAAACCACAGCCTGTGGGCCACATGCAGCCCCCACTGAACTTCCGGAAGGGCACCTCTCTCATTGGTGGTCAGCGAGAGGAGCACTGTATGTGGCAGCACCACAAAGCGTGGCATTGCTCACGTACAGGACTACTTTCGATGACATAATCCTTGGCATGGTGCCTTAGAACGAGGCACCACGCCAAGGATTATGTAGCTGCACAATGGAAGACATCAGCATGGTGAGCCGCGATCTGAGGGAGGGGATTCCGCAGCAGTGTATACTGCTGCCCAGTTAGGGTTAGGGTTAGATTCTTATAGTACGGCCCTGCAATGGTCTGAGGGACAGTGAACTGACCCCCTGTGTAAAACGTTTGGGGACCCCTGATATAGAAGGTCAGTTTAAGCAGACTATATCATCTCTGAAGGGCAGAAATTTGCAATAAGGATTCTAAGATAGTTTAGGGACAGGGTATGAAAATATATCAATACCATGGAATAAAAAGAGGTGAATTCTGGAAAAGGGGATAGATGTAAAATAGAAATGTAACAATCTAGAAAATGGCTAAGTGACAATGTAGAGAGTTGAGAATGATGCACAGGTTGAAAACTTGAAACAAAAAGTATGCTTTTTGTGGTATGCTCAAAAAGAACAAGAAAATTCAGAAAAGGGATGAATTGGGGGGAGGGTGGGAGATAACAGGTTCTTTTGAACATGCTGAATATGTAATGCCTAAATAGGATATCTGATATGAAATGTTCAAAGGTCAGTTGTTAATTTCTGGATTGGGGGGAAAATTAATTAGGTAGAGATTTAGTAGAAATATGGATACAGTGGCCTCATTTGGAACTATAGGGGTAAAAATTAGGGCTAAACATAGAGATATGAAAATCATCTTCAAAGAGTTTATAGTTAAATGCATATGCACTGGCAATGTCATCAATTGGGAGAAAATATCAAGAGAGAAAAAAGAAAAGAATCCAAGAGAAAACTTTGTAGTGTACCCCATTACAGTGTGAGTGATAGGAATGAAGCAAAAGAGACTGAGAAGGTGCAGTCAGGCAAAAGAACCAAGTCACAAAAACCTACAGGATTAAGTATCCATGAGAAGAGTGGTCAACAATGTCAACTGACAGTGAGCATCCAAGAAGGAGAAATGAGAAATGGCCACTAGATTTGGCAGTTAAAACATTCCTAGTAGTTTCAGAAAAAGAAGTCTCAGCAGATGGATGAAACTGGAAGTCAAATTGCAAAGTGAGAGCATGTACATTAATTTGTTTTGAATTTCCTTGTTTTTTACCCATTCATTCTTCTGGACTCAAAGAAAAACAAATGAGAAAGCCCATGATTTAGTCAAAATATGGATATGATGCCCTCACACTTGCCTATTTAATGTGAGAGCAAGGTATAGAATGGGCAGATGAGTGGATCCAAGTAGATGACTTCCAAATTATGTTCAGAAACTTCAAGGGGGTTGGATGCTTTGTGGTTGAAGGGGTCAAGGCAGACTTTGGAAACTATAGCTGGAGATAATAATTTAGAAATTAAGTATTAAGCAGTTTGAGAATGAGTAGATTTCTTTGTTTGCTTGTTTCCCCCCCCCCCACACACCCATATTTCTAGGTCATACACTAGTTTCTAATTTGTTTCGTCTTTTTTCTCTTAGGAATTAAATTGCAGAAATCTCCTTTTGGAGAGGTCTATCTCCTAGATGGCAAACAGGTATGAAAGGAGTAGTAGATGCCAGAGTTGGATATAATAGTGGCAAAAGAAAGGGAAAAGGGTAAATAGAGAACAAATGTAGGATGTCTCTGAACTCAGGGAGGGAACCCAAAGAACTCTCCACATCCCACATCTTGGGATTACTCTTCTCTTCCCAACAGGGGGGAACCAGACACCTCAAATTATCACTCTGCTAGATGGACATAGCCACTTGGGTGAACAGGAAGCTATCAACTGTAAGAGAGAAAACCATTAGGTCACCCATCTGCCACACAAATGAGCCTGAAGGTCTACCAGACCTTACCATCTACACACAGCAACACTTTTTGGCAAAACAAATCCTATACTCTATCCTGCCTCTAACCTTTCCAGACTTCTGGAGATAATCAATCAAACTTTGCCATTGTACCCTATAGACACATAGAGCTACCCATAAGATGTACCATTCTACCCATGTTGCCTGCAATTAGAATATGAATTTCTGGATAAAAAGACTCATCCATTATGTGTTCCCTGACAGCACACAGTACTTGGCATGTCAGAAGCACTTCATGAATGCTTTTCATTAACTGATTGGTTGATTATAAATATCAATTATAAATATGAACTGGTACAGAAAACTGAGCTAAAGGAAGACATTAATTCTGAGACTCACAAATTGTTAAGAGCTAAAACCAATCTGGGAAATGAGAGCCCAACTCTCCCATTTTGTGGATAAAAAGGCAACTAAAGCCAAAGAAGGGTATACGGTCAAAGAAATAGTGGAAGAACTTGCATTTGAACTCATCTGACTACAAATTCAATGCAAATACCACTATAATAAAGAAATTATGAGATCAAGAGAGGTCATCCTGGGGAAAAATTATACCCTTAAGTAGAATAAAAGGGCATTTTTTTCTCAGTCACAACTTAGTTGATTTCTTTCAACACCGTTCACCAAAAAAATCTATCCAATATATCAGATCAGAAGAAAGATATCAAGTATTTGAGAATACCACATAAATGTGCATTTAAAATAAAAAAAGATTCTGTTTACAACTACTCAAGAGAGTAGGATAAGTAGACTATGCTAGAAATAATATGAAACTATAGACTTGTCAAGAAGCTTGGAGAAATAATTCATTGGAGAAACAGAATTACATATAAATATTTAAATAAAGAAAAAAATGAATAAATACAATGCCTCCTTCTAGAAGAGGGCAGGGTTCTTTAGTAAGATAAACTAAAGTGTTTATTCAACAAACATTTCATGGGCACTATATCCACTACCAGGCTACATGAAGATCATTATGGCCCTACTCTTATGTAGCTTACAGATGAATCTTTCCAATATCAAGTTTAGAGATTTAGAGTTGGAAGGGATCTCAGAAGCTATCCCGTCCAACCATCTCATTTTAGAGATGAAGGAAATACAGATCAAAAGGGATAAAAGATGGTACCTACACAAGTGATTCAAATTATACAAAACTAGTACGACTGAGTTTTGAAAAGTATGAATTATAAATATGGAACTTATATTTCCAATCACATGTAGGTGTCTCTTGATATTGTAGAGAATAATCAAAGAGGCATCAACAAGTTTTCTTAAGCCTTAAGAAGTGTTCCCCACTCAAATGTTCAATGCGCTACAAATAGTCATGGCAAAAAAATCCTGTTCTCTGAGTAAAATAACGTTCGAGAACCACAGTTCTAGACAATGGAAATGGAGAAATCCACCTTCCTAAATTCTACCCTCAACATTTTTTTTTCTTGAGACTCTATAGGCATAATAACCAAGGAGCAAGTCACAGTCTTCAATATAACTGCAAAATAAACAATGCAAAATAAACATTGGGGAGCCAGAGAAGATTGGCAGGCTGTGTGAACAGTCTCAACATGCAAATTAAACATCTTGCATGAGAAAAATAAGGTTTTCTCAGGCAATTTCAGTAAATGTCAAGGTCAACTGGAGACAGACATATCACCATGAAACATTTCCAGTGGCTTTCAAGTGACTGGAAGCATTTTGCTCGTCACACATACACAACACTTTCAAAATGTCATCTATAAAGAAATGCTATTGGGGGAGGGGGGGAAAGAACAGAATATGCAGACTTCCTTGTCACTTTCTATGGCTTTGGTAAATTGCCCTGGATAAAAAATTCATAAATGGAGGTGCTAATTTTCTAAGATCCTCACACACAGGTATTAAGAGTCATTTAACTAAAAGGCCCCACAGCAATAAATGAGGCAATTCTTAGAAAAGAAGCTCTTGTGCTGAAAAACAGAATCAACAGTAAACACTGTCCTATCCAGTCAGTTTGTTTTGTGTAACATCTGACCTGTGAAGGTAAGAACACTAAATTATACAGTAGAGTCTCAATGACAACTGTCTGAGTTAAGATATAAAAAAGTAGGAAAATCAAAAGTGGCAAGAAAAGATGAAGTCACTGAAACTGAAAAGGGAGGGGAAATGAATGAAAGACCACTGTTTTTCTCATCAGAAAACTCAAAAATGTTGAGTTAGAATTTAGTATTGTTTAGTATTCATACTAGACAAATAGAAACTATTTCCATTCTTAATGAAACCTGTACAATTTTAAAGCAAAGCAAAATATTAATCCTAAGAAAAGTAAAGTGTCACATTTCCCAAGATCTGAGAAACTTTTTTTTTTCAACAACTTACATTATTCACTGTACTCATAAGAGCTAGGATACCCAGATCTAGTCTATTTGCAAGGATGAAAATCTATCACGATTTCAGCTTTTAAAGACCAGATAACGAGGGATAAGTTTCCCTTTAAATTAATCGTTTGTGATGCTCCTAAATGACTAAGAAGTCATATTTGTATGGTTCTCTGATCAGAGCCAAGGACAAATGAGCATTCTTGTTACGACCTCTAAGAGGATAAGAAACAAGGAGAGGAAAAGGGGGAAAAACGTATAGAAAAAATATTTTGTATTTCTGGCTTGAGGGCATAACTCTTCTTTCCAAGAACAGACAAAACCCTAACATTTTTATATACTTTATCAATTTTATAAATGTTGTTTCTCATAACAATTTCATTATAAAGTTTAATTTATTTACTGTAATTTTTTTATCCACAAAAATTTCGTGAGATGTTCTGCTTTGTTTTGTCAATTTAGCAATTCAAAGCCAAATATATAAGGAAATACATATAGTAAAAATAGTGAGGTGGAAAAAGACACATACATTATATCCAGAAACTGCTAGGAAATGGATTAGAAACTATATTGAACATTTTGTTCTTGAAACTCTCTTGGCCTGCATACAGTGCTTCACACATGATATCAATTAGAGACCTGAATAAATAGCCCCGTAGAAAGTACGCTGGTTTTTGCTGAAATCACATTGGCAAAAAAACAAAAGATTAGCCCAGAATTTTACAACTCCCCATACCACATTACATACAGCAGATTCACGAACACACAGGCATGCGTGCACACATACACATGTGCACGCATACCCAAAAAATTATGCCTCAGAGGCCCCTCAAATAATATAGGAAGACCTACAACAAGGTCTGAAACTCAGATAGGAACACATCCCTTATGATCCTTTAATGTACCTTCAGTGACCCATTACTAAACAGAACTAGAGAATGCCAACACCAAAATTACACATTCATACAGTACAAGTAGATCCCAAGCTTTAGTTAGTTCTAACGGATATTCCAGTAAATTCCATTGAACAAAGTCACAAAAGAATCCATAAAATACATCTGTTTTAGTCACCATGCAGTGAGCATGTACCTATGTTAGAAAGAGAGGTGCCAAGTGAGGGTAAAGAAGAAAATGCGCATCACGAAAAGGATTCCATTGAGTTCAAATAAGGATTAAGTACCCGAATATGTTCAAAACCCTGTAGACAAAAAGGCGGTCTGAGATGTAGTTCTTGTCCTTAAGCAGACAAAAAAACCGAATGAGGCAGTGATGTTTGGCTCGGTAATACCTCCAAGGTGCATATGCCTGTAAAAGGTCAATGATAAAGGGAATGGACTAATATGCATAAAAATAGAATCAAAGAACTAGAAAGAAAGTCGGGGTGCCCCATCAAGTGGAATATGCTTTGGAAACATGTAGTATATGAATGACAAACTATATCACAAGACATGACACAAGAAATTACAAATGTAACAAATGATGAGAAACCCATATAAAGTGATTCAGAGGAAAATGTGCAGAACTAGGAAAACAGAACAATAACAAAAAGAAATACAACTTTGCTAGACTACAGAACTCTGATTACAGGAATGGCCAATCATAATATCAGAAAACTAATCATAAAGCATGCCACTCACTTCTTAGAAAAAAAGAATAGCAAATATTGGTTAGTGATAGAGATGCAACAAAATAGTTTCTCAATGAATATTTTAATAAGGACAACTGTGTTATCACTAAAATAAAAACCACATACAAAATACTGGAAATAACAAGATTTCATACTTTCAAGATACACAATCCTATTTTAGCTTCCTTATATGCTGAAATATTCATGTTTATCAATTTTTAAGAATTTAATTTTTTAAAATTGAATCTAATGAAAAAAATAGGACATGAACATATTTAAAAATAACTTTTATAGGATAATACATGTAGGGGACAGCTGGGTGGCTCAGTGGATTGAGAGTCAGGCCCAGAGATGGGAGGTCCTAGGTTCAAATCTGACCTCAGACACTTCCCAGCTGTGTGACCCTGGGCAAGTACTTGTAACCCCCATTGCCTTGCCCTTACCACTCATCTGCCTTGAAGCCAATACACAGTATTGGTAAGGGTTTTTAAAAAAATACATGTATAACCCAGTGGAATTGCTTGTCAACTCTGGGAAAGAGGAGGGAAGATGGGAAGGAGACAATATGAATCATATAACTTTGAAAAACTTATGCATAGATTTGCTATTAGAATAAAATAAAGATAATTTTAAAAATAATTTCTTATACAAAGATGTATGTTATTAAATATATATATATATATCCTTCTCCCTTAAGACTTCCCATCTTTGGGGTTCACATTCCAATACACTATCAGTAAGAAATTTTCCAAGTATGAAATTTCCCAATGGTGAAATTTCCAACATTTATAAGTCTAAGAAATTTTAAGGTTTACACATCCCTACCAACATCTCAAGTCCAACTACACATGCTTTCTTACTGAGCCCTAACCTGCCAGCTTGGCATTTTCACGGTTAATAGCCTCTAAACTTAAAATCCTTTGCTATATTGGACCTGCAAACATTCTGCCCACCTGGATCTGCAAATTCTCTTCTATAGAAATCATCTACCACATAATTTTTGCACTATTCCTCCAAACTTCCTGTGTTAGTTACTGAAGAAAATCATGAAAATCTAAGATACTTGATCAATTAAAAACTGGCTTAGCCCCCATTACAGCCTAGTAAATTTTCTGCTTTCCTCTCTGATTAGCTGCCTACTCCTGTCTCAGGACAAGGAATGTTTTAAACCCTGCCATCTCTTTTCTTGCTCCTAATTGCCTCCCAATCTTCGATGCAGCTGATAACCTAATTTCTTATGTCACTAAGGAGATCAAGATTACTTGGCTTTCTTGGCCCCGGGCTTCCATGCCTCAATAATTCCCAGCACCATCATCCTTCTCTCTGTTCCATCTCTAAGCCAAGATAGGAATTATACCTCCTAAGGGTGATGGCCAAATTTTAATTGTTTTCCTTACAGGTGTAATTTCATCCTCTCTCATTTTCACTAGAACTTTTTCCCAGGAGTCACATCCTTGCTCTTGTGCATCATAAAGTTTTTCCTCTATACTCATTCCTATCAGCTCAAAGTCTTTTAGTCCTGTCAGTTATTCCCCATCTATTAATTACTGCTAAACTTACTAAAAACGAAAAAAAGTTGCCACTACTCAATATCTCTAGTAACACACAATTCCTCTCCCACAATCCACTGCCAACAAAAGTTTACTCACATTACTCAACTGAAACTTTTTCTACAAGACAACCAATAAGTTCCATATCACCTTATCCAATGGTAGTTTTTTCAGCCTAAATCTAATTTAATCTCTAAAGTTGTTAACATTCTTATCTAAATTACAATTATTCTCCTAGATTTTACTTTCTCTTCCTTTCAAAAAGAATTTCCTAATTCATTTACTTCTAACTGATTTTTCTGTTTTTTTTTTATTTTCTGACCTGTTCATATATATATTCTGTCCTTACCATTCTTATCTCTTTACATGTTATCAAAGAGCAATTAGCCACAACCTCTAAGAAGATGCTTGTTAAGTAAAAATCTCTAATTTTGACTTCTACTCCAGAAACATATAGAAGGAGAAAGAAATAGCAAACTGCTCTAATATTCTTACAAAGAAAACCCCAAATGGAGTCAGAAAAGGCTGGACATGACTGAAATGACAACACAACCACCAGACGCACATCTCCTACTATAGGACATCTGCTCTACCGGAAGGACAAAATTACACTTACTATTATTTGCACCTCTATCCAAGTGGGGCTTTTCCATCAATGAATCCACCAATTCAAACTCCCATATTTCCAATCTGTCAGTCACCTATAAACTGTTTATACAACTATCCAAAAAGTGACAAAGTCCTGCAGATTTCATCTTTACACATTTCTCACATCAATACCTTTTTCTCCATTTCCTCAGTCAGCAAACAATTTGAGTCCTGAATTGCTGTCTCCATTCTACATATCATCCAGTGAATCATTTTTAACAATATCTTAATTTTTTTTATTTGAATAAATCTGGTAATAAATTTGATAAATCGTATCACTCATTTTCTGAAACACTTTCATTGGCTCCCCTCATTTTGTGAATAAATGTCAAATTCTCTTTCCTACTAGTGAAGGCCTCTGATATCTGGCAGCACACTATATTTCCAGAGTTATCGACAATTACTTTTCCCCTAATTTTAAAATTGTAGTTAAATAAAACTATTCTCTATCTCCAAATGACAATTTCTGATACTTTCTCCCAACACTTTTGCTTTCACTGCAACAATTTGGAAAAATTCACTGCCTCACAAGCCTAATCTGAGTTCCTCACATCTTTTAAAATTATTATTCACAGCCTTCATGTATACTAAAATATGTCTGAATACTCCTTCAAATGAATCACCACATACAAAAAAATAAAACATTAAGCAAAATCCAAAAGATAAAGTGACCGTATCTTATTGTATGTGCCAAAAAAATTAAATTTAAACCTAAAATTGTCATTTATATAGTATTTAAAAGCACAGAAACTTACAAAAATATACATTTGATCCTAAGCAATACAGACTCAAAACAATGCAATTTTCCATAACATTCAAGTTTTTTCTATGTATTTAATTGAATCTTACAGATGCTCTTACTATCCTCAACTCTGAGAAAATTCTTAGTGTATTTTGTTATTTTAGTTGTTTTCTTGATTCCATACAACTTGAAATAAATCCTATACTTCTTTGAATTGTTGACATTCTTCATTTCTTATTTCATCATAAGACTACGTGATATTTATATGTCATAACCTATTCAACCAAACCCAAAACACTAGATATACAACAAAAAGCTAAAAGGACAGAATGATAATAATTACAAATATAATGATTAATAATATTTTGGAACAGATACATATTTATTAATATTGTTGCTTAGTTTTGTTAATCTTTCATTTTTAAAAGTTTGTTATTTTATGCTGATTTAGTAGGTTAATTTGTTCCATTTCTAATTTTTAAACTGTGATTGCAACTCATGAATCTTCTTGCTCATTAGCAGAATATTTTAGATACGAATTTGCTCCTGAACTGCTTAAGCTCAAACCCATAAATATTTATATGTTTCATGAGTGTTGTTTTTATATTAAGTATCATATTTACTGTTTGTAAAATTTAGTCTCTGACCAAAGCAATTTTAGTATTTTATGTTTCAGGGCTCTATATAGCCCCGTATCTGTTGATCATTTTTTTTTTTAATTATGCTATGGGTCCAAAATTGAATAGGGAAAGTGTAAGTTCTATGACTTATTTTTTATAATGGCTCTAGGCTTTTTGAAAATGATTATTTCTTTTAAACCAATATTTTCCCACTGAAAATGCATGCCTACTAGGCAACATTCTCTTAAGAAGTATTGCTGATGATCACTGAAAGGGAAATGTAAAAGACCGGGGTGCAACAAAGGACCAATGAGAGACTGATATAAGGGATGCTGGAGGCAGGTCTGAGAAAAAAAAATAGAAATATAGATATAAAGATACAGAGTTCTGTGTGCTTACATATAAATTAAAAAATAAGCTGGTGGATAATCCATGTGATACATTGGGAGACATATAATGTCAAGAGAATTAAGGAAAGATACCCAGCAGTAATAGTCAACTGCAGTTAGAAAGTTTTAATAGAATATATATATTGATATACTGTTAACTAAGTAAATATTTAATAATGATGTCCTTCATTTTCAATGATATATATATATACTTTTATTTACACTGATATCTTTTTATATTCTCCAATTTGAATATAATTTTCCCATTATCATTTGTGCAATTGATGATCTACTGCATTCTGTTGAAATATAATTAATTAATTTTATTCTACCCACTTATTTTAAATATTTATGTTTATATTTTGGATGTTTCCCTCAGGCAAAATCCTATAAAAGTATATTTTCAATTTGTATCTTAATGTTTTCTTCCTTTTATATAAGAAGTGAAATCCATTGACATTGAACATCAGAACTATTCAATTTCACTTCACTTTTACAAAGGATGTTCTGTCAAAGGTTTGACAACCATTTGTTAGGAAGTCATAAAAAAGAAGCTTAGGAAGGTACAAATGTAAGTACTATATGGATTCGAAGACCCTTTAAACTCACAGATTCTCATTTTCACCTCTATCATATTGATATAACCATATTATATAATTTTCTTAAGAGCAGAGATTATTATCTTATATTATGCATAATAAATTAATATATGCCACATGTTAATAAAACATGCCTATATAATATATTCTATAGTAATGTTATATCATATACATAATTGCATTATATAATGATATATAATATTGTATGTAATAACATACTTATTGTATTAGTAATACTCAATTATCAGTCTTTCACATACTAAGAGGCCTCAGGGCAGTTGTCTAGTTTATATAGTATATAGACTCCTAACAAGATATCAGAAATACCAAAGTTCAAAATCTCTCTCACACTCTTATTATATCTGGTCACGGACAACTTACCTAACCTGTCTGAACCTCACTTTCCTCATCTTTATGGTAAGTATAACAATAGCACCTCCCTCATGAAGGAAATAACTATGTAAAGTGCTTTACAAACACAGGGGTTGTATAGCCATGAGATGGCTCAGTGGATTGAGAGCCAGGCCTAGAGAGACAGGAGGTCCTGGGTTCTGATCTGGCTTTAGACACTTCCTACCTATATGAGCCTGGACAAGCTACTTAAACCTCCATCTTCTACCTTGGAACCACTATACAATACTGATTCTATTCTAAGATGGAAAGTAAGTGTTTTGTTTGTTTGTTTGTTTTTAAGAACCAAATGAAATTATTATTGTTGTTGATTGTTTTTCTGAAGTTTTCAATTTATGTAATGTTTTTTTGAAGACATTTTAAAAGACTTGTTAAAAATTTTCCAATTCTTACATGTAATGCCCAGTGGATTTACGCGTCGGCTATGGGGGGTGGGGGGGAGGAAAAGAAAATGATCTATGTCTTTAATGAATAATGCTTGGAAATTATCAAATAAAATATAATAATAAAAAATAATAAAAAAATAAAATAAAATAAATTAAATTAAAATAAATTTTCCAATTCTTTCCCTCTGTATAATATAAAATAAGTGTTCTTCTGAGATTATCTTCATTCTTCACTTTTCCCCTTTCTCTTTTTCTTTATTTCTTATGCCAGCTTTCAAGCACCCCCTGAACCCCACATATGTGAATTACTGTAAAAAAAAAATTTCCTTGTTTCTCTCTTCAATCACCTTATAAAAAATGAAATTAAGTAATGATCAATCTTACACACTCAATTTTATCCATTTGCGCTTTCCTATGTGGATGGACAGGTCAAACTCTTTTGAGAGATTCTGAAACAAATCCAAGAAGTTCTACAAACTCTTGAAGCATGATATAATGAACAGAATCTTTAGCAGCTGGTGCTTTGGGGAAATTGCAAAGCATATTAATTGACCCAGACTTCTGATAACAGTAAAGGGCTCATATTTTCAATACAAACATTTTACTAGTGTTATCTTATGACAGGAATCCTTAAAATACCACTCCCTCTGAAGAATCCAAGATAAGTATCACACTCAAAGGAGCAATAAAAGATGTGTGGAAGGAAGTTCAAATATCTAACAAAGCAGCAACCAACAAAGAAAAAGTCAAATTGGAGGGGGGGAGGGGAGGACTACAACTAGGGACATAGAGTGAGAAAGAGAGAGAATAATAAGAGAGGAGGAGATCAAGGGAGGAATGTGTGGAGGAATGGGGGGGGGGGAGAGATAGAGACAGAGAGACAGAGAGAGAGAGAGAGAGAGAGAGAGAGAGAGAGAGAGAGAGAGACAGAGAGAGAGAGAGAGAGAGAGACAGAGAAAGAGAGAGAGAGAGAGAGAGAGACAGAGAGAGAGAGACAGAAAGAGAGAGACAGAGAGAGAGAGAGAGAGAGAGAGACAGAGAGAGAGAGAGACAGAGAGAGAGACAGAGAGAGAACGAACGAGCACAGATGGATTAATAAAATGTTCCATCAGTACCCTTCTAATATCAGGAGTAAATTGGTAAGAACTCAAGCACTAGGTGGATACTATGTGACTAACTTTTGGAAGAACACTGAAAGAGTCAAAGAGATAATTAGGCTTAAATGGGTTATGATTTGTATCTCTGAAAGTAACTTTTAAATTCAAACTACTCATAGATGTTTTCACTTTTAAATGGAATTTTTTGCATACATACTACTTTAAGTCCATTTGTGTCTTTTAATCATTACTAAAAATGTTTTGAGCTTTTCTGCAACTGCTATATGCCTTTATGGAATTTACAATACATTTCTTTTGTTTTTTTAAACTCTTACCTTCTCTTAGAATCACTATTATATATGTGGTTCCCAGGCAGAAGAACAGTACTGGCTAGGCAAAGGGAGTTAAGTGACTTGGCAAAGGTTCATACAGCCAGAAGACTGAGGTCAAATTTGAACTCAGAACCTCCAGTCTCTAGGTCTGGCTCTTAATCCACTGAGCCATGTAGCTCCCCCAATGTTAATCTACCCAAAATCTGCATATTTGTTAAACTAGCCAAAACAACTGTTGTACTGCTCTCACGTTTAATAATGACACTAGGATGGTATTGAGCAGTATATATTATCAAAACATCCACAGTCTTATCATCAATTCCCAAATTAGTAATCCAATCCAATCTATTACTGAATTGCTAGACTTAAATGAAATTCCATTGAGAGCATTCAAAACTTAAAATTTATTTAAGAGTTTAACAACCTGAAGTTCTTCATTGTTGATTTGCATATACATATCTAGAATTTTTGTGAAGTCTTAAATGACTATCTTTTATCATGATGAAATCACAGATTCCAGTATTATACAGAATAACTCACTGTAGTTTAAAACAGCTTGTACAATTCAAACTTGCAATTTTCAATGCATAATATTTTTCTTCCTTGCTGAGTGCAAACCAACTCTGATATATCTCTAACAAACAGAAAACCTATAAGAATGTGCCTGGCAGAGCTGAAATTCACATTAATCCCTACTGATTTCTTGTGTATTTCTTTCACTCAGTAAGTGTAGAAAATTTTGTCCTCTACTTTCCTAAAATACAGTGCTCAGATTCTCTTTTTGCACTTTTATTTTTCTGGCAGGGCAATATCTTTTGGATTAGCTTTCCAAGTTCTATCATTTAGCAACTTGACACTTGTTGGTAAGGTCAATAGAGGCAGCATACTGTGGTAGAAATGAAGACCTAATTAGAATCCTAACTTGCACTAATTAGAGAGAACAAGGCATTTAACCTCTTGATATCACCTCTCTGTGGTACTGGTCAATCTCTAAGATCCCTTTTACCTATAAATCTATGATCTGATCATCAAATTTTTTTCCAGCTACATATTTAAATTTCTAGCATCTATTATATTTCTGTTGTCTTGTCTTACAGCTGATCAATTTTAACTCAGTAAATACACATCTTATTAAAATTGTGCACAAAAATGCCAAGTTATTAAGCTGTATCTCCTTTTTTCCTCTCCACTCTTGTTTTCTATTGATGCCAAATTTAAAATTTCCTTAATTGTAAACCACAATAACAATTCTTTTTTTTTTTAAACCCTTACTTTCTGTGTTGGAATCAATACTGTAGGCAGAAGTGCAGTACTGGCTAGACAATGGGAATTAAGTGACTTGGCAAAGGTTCATATAACTAGAAGACTGAGGCCAAATTTGAACTGACAACCTCCAGTCTCTAGGCCTGGCTCTCAATCCACTCAGCTACCCAGCTGCCCCCCACAATAACAATCCTTATAATAAATATGTCTGAATTTTTTGGGAAACATTGCTCATGGCTGTTATTGATTTTTCTTTCTAATGTCACCACTTTAGATTTTTAATCCATGATATTAATCTGTATTAATAGAGTTTCTTTTCGTTTTCTGTGAAGTGATTTTCTTATCAGATATTGTAGAGGTTTATCTGTTTTTTTGGTCAATTGAATATGCTGCCTTGTCTTTGGGTAGATATTGGAGATCTAAATTTTTCTGATCTTTCATTCATCATCTCTGTTTGAGTCTTATTCTTTAAATGCCTCCTCAATCTAAGGTCATAGGCTTCCTTCAGTTCCATAACAACATTCTTTAAATATCATAGTATTTTTTTCCATCTCTGTAATTCAAAGTACTTCAAGGATCCATAATTTTCTGAATGTGTATAGTCCATATATATACCTCATCAATGCAGATAACAATCCCTCTGTGCTTCAGCAGTCTTTCTGAGTTCTGATTGAAAAAAGTCACAAAAGGAGGTTCCACTAATTTAATGAGCCTCAAATAAGCCTCAAGTCTATCACCTCAACTGATGGCAACATAGTCCATCAATAGTCAATGTTAAATATTCTTCCACTTTAGATGAGTTTCCACATGCATCTGCTGACAAGCCACTGAAAATCTCATCATTTCTTCACTGAAGAGGAAATAGAATAAGGCTTCAAGGGCAAAAATCATATCTAAACTTTAATTCTTCTCCAATATTCAGGTTGAATGAATAAATGAATGTAATCATATTATTGTAAGATAAGAGATGAGAGATTTTTACATAGACAAGAGATCATCTCTTGGAGGGACCTGCTGAAGGTAGAGTGGGGGAAGGGAAAGAAGAAGCTGAGAGTTCTAAAGAAGGAACAGAGGCTTGGAGAATCAACAGACAAGTCACTTCTGTCTTGGGGAAGGAGAGGAGTGAGGTGGCTTCCCAGAGGCTCAGAAGAAACCAATTGCCTTGGAGATCAACTTGTCCTTCCTGAACCCCTGAATACCTCCAACCAAACTCTTCTTGACAGCAGTCTAAAGTACTCAGAGGGGCTGTGGATTGGGCCTTTTTGAAGAGAGCCATCCACAGATCCTTTCTCTGTGTCTCTCTCTCTCCCTTACCTGTCCCTGAACTCCTATAGTCAAGTTTAATCAGCTTAATAGTAGAGACTAACAGGCATTTGCAAAAAAAAAAAGGGGGGGATCAAAGCTGAGAAGCCTTGAACCCCTAGACTTTGGAGGGTCAACTTGCCAGAGGGGGTAACTGTAGGCTTCCCCTATTTTCCCACTTTCCCATTTGATACCCGTGACTCCTCTTCTCTGCTTGAGCCCCAATAAATCACCTGTTGTTCAAGATTTAGGTCTGGGTCAGTCTCTAATCAACATAATTAAGGTGACTGAAGAGAGTCACACCTCTACCCAAAGGAGGGTTGACTTCTAGATTTCAGGGATTCAAGACTGCCCGACCCAAGGAATTGACATCTCTCCTGGACAATTGGGTAGCCCTAAGATCCTGAAAGGGGCTGACAGTTGATGTCTCTGGGGCAAGCAGAGGCATAAGAAAATCATCTCGCCTCTCAAGGCTCCTCAGAGGGGGGCATCCTGTCAACTCACTAATGCTTCCCTCTCTAGTCTCCTGTCGTCCATCTCCCAGAAACCATTCTCTGGGGAGACATACTTCCCTTTCAAGGGGACAGGATTTGGCTATCTCCCTACAGAAAGGAAGGGAGGAGGATAAGAATCTCTTCACTCTCACAACCCTATTCCCTCTTTCTCTCCATTATCTTTGTCAATTCTCCTAATCCCTGCATTACAATTATACATCACTATTAAACTCTACTAATCATGGTAACAGCATCCATTATTATAACCAGTCATGTAAATAAAGAAAAACATTAGAATGTCAGTGACTATTTCAAGGTGCTCAAGCTGCATGATCATTTCCAAGAGTCAATAAATATCACAAAGTCTCAAATACTTTTTTAAAATCAATATAAAATTTAAAACCTTTGTGATTTCCTATATTTGGCATGAATGGGAGAGATTATATTTGCCATTTGCAGTGCCTGGAAAACATTTGAACAGGGTTTTAGACAACAAAATTATAGAATATGATTTTAAAACACAAGTCCAACACTAATTCATTGTTTCAAAATCACTTCTCTAAAAGAGCATAAGCACTCTATTTATCTTCTAGTCATTGAAAATCATCCAGGCTACAAAACTGACTCTGGATCAATCCACATTTCCTTTCCACTGATCACTAAAATCTATCCTGGGCAGAAACCCTGTCTGAAGTGAATTCATTAAAAATACGCTGAACAGAAATTTCCCTTTTATAGCCTTAAAAAAGATCAAGGAAGGAACAATAAAGGTAGGAGAATAAAGTTTGTCAAGTTACCTTTGGGTGTTTAGGGTGAACAAAATTTGAAAGGTTGAGGAAAAGGCATGGCAGAAGAAAGCATGGATGAAGTGCTTGACTCAGTCAGGAAGACATATTTTAAGTACTGCAAACTTATTTGCTACGGGAGGGGAAGTCTCCGGAACTCTTTAAGTTCTAGTTAGTTGTCATATCTTTGGGAATATACTAGAAATAACTATACCTGAAGTAACTACCTTGTAAGGCTCTTATGAGGCAAAAATGAACAGATTATCTGAAAAACCCAATCATGATATGATTATTAATAAATTACTCTATTTTCTCAATTATTTACTAGAATAAATGTGAATCCTGTGAGGTAGGTTTGTTCAGATTTTTAAAAGGGTATCAAGTGAAACTTCATTCTGTGTGAGCCTTTGGATCCTGAACTCCCCCTCTCCCTGGACATTCTTTCACAAAGTTCTCTAAAACAACCCAAAAGAAGCCTACCTCAGCTTGGCAGAGCGCGTGAAGACCTTGTAATACTAAGGCTGCTGGAGTAGCCTGATCAGGCTTGGTACATTCATTCAACACCTGTGAAATAGCTGCCAACATATCTGCCCCATGCTGGTATGGTCTATTGAAAAATCATGGGGGGGAAAAAAGGGAAAACAAATCAGTGTTAATACCTTCAAGCCTTCTACATATAACAACATGGATCGATGCTACTAATACTGCTTCACCACATCTATAATTAATACACTTTGCCCTTCCTAAAAACTACCACAGACACGTTTTTCTCCTGACATCCTACCTGATCCCACCCCTAATTTTCCAAACTGACTTGCTGTGAAAATATTTTACAAAGTAGAAAAGGCAATTTAAGGATATAGTTAATTCAGGCTGAAACAAGAAAGGAAGATGGGTCCAGAGTAGGTAAAGCTATGCCTTTTTACCTGGTTTGACGTTTTAAATAAAAATCAATTTCCTGTTTGTTTTTTGGTGAGAAGGAAGCATATGAAGGAAGACAAAATATTCATGTGATCTTGCAGCCTATAACACTGCCAGGTCATGTTCTACCTCATGTACAGGAATTTACAAACAATCATGATAGCAGATTATTAAATTATAGAACTATAATTAGTTTTAAATAGTATCTAATTTATTCTCCCCCTACATACTTTTAACAGCACAGGAAAGAAAATAAGCTGTTGAAAAATGGAATGTCACTAACTAATTTTATTATGGGAGGGAAGAAGGAATGGATGTCAACCACTCATACTTTATTTAGTTATGGAGAAGAGCAGTCATCTCCCTGATTCCTGCATGTCTAATTTTAAAAGCACAGACTATCAGTATAAATTTTAGGCCATTTTCTTCTTAGTTATTAAGTCACAAACATCTTGGACTTCCTGTATTAAAAATCTCTATAATTACAAATATTTAGGTAATAAAAGAGTTTAAGGAAGAATGAGTAAAATAATTTGTGACTATAGTCTAACTCAAAAGTTTCAAGGCTCTGAGTTAGAAAAAATAAGGATGATCAATTTTGCATTTTATGTTCTGCAAACATCTGTATGCATAAAAATCTATGAAAAATTTAAATAAATGAATAAAAATCGAAAAAAACTAGGACTTGTACATAACCACAGAAACAAATGAAGGCCAGAATTTAGAAGCTGAAAATAATCTCAGATTTTTCAGTCTAAAACAATGATTCCTCAAACACCAGCAAAATATTGTTAAGCATGATGGCATATATGATTCAAATATCACTGTCACTAAACTTTAAAAGATCAAGAAAAACAATAGAATTAAGGTAAATCAAATTTCAAAGAGAGAAAAGATTAGGGTCAGCAAATTGTGGTCAATTGGCTTGACTTTGATTTCTGATAAAATTCTAGGACTCATTTTGGCAGGGGTATAATCAATACCTCAAAAATGAAGCAATAATCATGAAAGTTATTGTAGCTTCATCATGAATATTGACTTTTTTAAAAATATGGTTACACTATTGGGAGAATGGTAGAGATTTCACTGACCAAAACCTTGGTAAAGCATTATACAAAGTCTCATGTTATTTTTTCTGAAAAAGATGAAGAAAGGAAGGTTAGATTAATAGATAAGTTAGGTGAATTTTAAACCGGTTGAAGGGTTGGGCCCAAAGTGCAATCATTAACGGTTCTATGCTATGGTGAAAGGAAAGCTATCACAAAGTGCCCCAGGATCTTTCTTTAACTCTGTACTGCTAATAACAGAGATGGCAAGAGAGGTGTCATGCTATTTGGGGAAGAAATTTGGACTTCAAATCAAGAGAGATGTGAGTTCACATGCAAAGTGGAGATTTATTAACTGTGTGATCTTTGGCAAGTCACTTACCTTGAGATCAAGTTTGTCTAACTGAAAAATAGAGATGATAATATCTATGATCACTATTTTGTTGGGATTTATTAAAAGGATTGAAAGAAATAATTGACACGAAGTGCTTTGCAAACCGTGTAAGTGCTAGATAAATATTAGGTTACGTTGTTTTAGTGTTTGGCCCGGGGAATGGGAGAGGGAGAGGAAGAGTGAGTGTTAAATCCTGTAATTTCATTAGCATAGGCATCTCCCCAATAAGGAAACTCCCACCAATGAGCAGTTGTTCTGAGAAAATTATTTTTATTAGAGAGTTACCTGAGTCAATAAAAAGTAATTTGCCAGGGGTCACCCAGCCTACACATTAGACACTACACTGGAAGCCAGGCCACCCTGACTCTCAGGTGAGCCCTGGAGTCATTCCACCACTCTGCCCCTCATTCTAATGAAAAAGAAGACATGCTAATCCAATGTACAGATGACACCAGGCTAAAGGTGGGTAGCTAACAAACTGGTGACAAGAGTGGGGATGGGAAAAAAAAAATCTTCCTTTAGAATATTGGGCCGAAATAATAAAGGAAATTCAAGAAGAACAAATATAAAGTCTTAATCATTGAAAGGGGAAAAAAAAAACAAATCTAATTAAGTGGTACGAATTGGGAAAAATAAAGCTAGACAACAGTTCATGTGCAAAATATCTGGGGAGGGAAGAGCTCAGGATAATGTAACCTCCATGACTCAAGAGTGATAGCTAAGCCAAAAAGCTAATGTGATCTTTGGTTGCATCAAGGGAAGCCTCACATTCAGGACTGGGAAGGTGATAATCCCCATGGTCAGACCACACGTAGAGTGGTCCTGTGCATAGGTCTGGGTGCCATGTTTTAGGAAGGATTTCAATAAACTGGATAGGGTCCAGAGCAAGGTAACCAAAATGGTAAAGAACCTCAAGATAATGTTCTAGGATTTCTTAAAAGTGAAAGGTTATAATATTAAAATAACATTAAAAATATAGGCATAGAAATATTGATTATATTTGTGTTACTTATTTTATACATATATACATATATTATAATTAATCTATAAGTAAGAAAATTTAAAGACATGTGAGAGGTGTATTTAAAGTCTTGAACAGCTAAATATAGGAGAGGTATGAGGCATATCTTCTTAAAGAGGGAAAAAATTAAAATACAAATAGGGCACAGATTTAGGTACAATATAAGGATAAATGTCCTAATAATTATGTATAACGAGGAGAATAGGGTACTTCAGGAAACAGTGGGTTCTCCCTGCCCAGAAGTCTTTCAAAACAGGCTGGATGACCATTTGAAAGATATTGTCTGATGGGTCCTTAAATATTTTTTGGATCACATCAAGGGTTCTTTTACTCCTCTTTGAGAATACCATATCTTAAATGAAATAGATAGGATGGAAGAGGAAACCAATAATCTCTGAATGCAGCACTCAAAGTAGTTTTTTAATGCCTGGATTAACAGTCTCTGGGCTAAGTGATCGAGGTCTACTTCAACTGAGATTCCATGATTCTAGAATTCCTAGCACCAAGAAGCTAAAACCAGAACTGGGTGTAAGTGTGTACAAGAATACACATTGTACAGACACTCCATATTACCTCTGTCTGCAGATGTCCCTGATGGAGGCTGCTTTGGCAATCAGCTTCTCCCACTGTGTCTCTTTGCCCACAGATAAAGATGGGACGTCAGACAATGCCATGAACCGCTGCAGTTCTGGGTACACACGATCCTATGAAGAATGACACATATTAAAAAGATTTACTTTCCAAATCAGATAGTAATGAGCATTACCAAATATATTACGGCTATAAATTTGTCCCAAAATTCACTCTTATTGACATTAGAAAAGATATTCCATCAAATGAATTCAGAGGAAAGCTAAGCTGTGATTGTATCCTCTTCCTTAACAAATGTTCCTTCATCAGAGATCTTTGGCTCTTGTACAGTCATCTCTCTTCTAGCACCCACAGAGAATTAGATTCCCAAATATGGCACTGCATCCATGGGGAACTAACCTTGAGCAGACTAGTCATGACTGGGACTCTGCAATACTCTTTGTTCATCAAAGACAATTATTTCCCACCATAATTTAATAGCTGCTTTCTCCTTGGACGTTCATTCAATCAAATTTATTACCGAGTCCCATCCTCGGGCCATTTTCCTTGATTTCTCAATGCCCTGAGTACCTGGCTCACTATCTTCTCTCACCCAACTCCTTCCATTACAGTCATGGATGTTAATATCTATGGCAATGGTCTCTCAAGCTCCTCAGCATCAAAGTGCCTCGTCTCCTCACATCCCATAACCATTGCCTAGAACCATAACTTACCCTTGACCTCAGCCACACACAGGGATGAGAATATCGTAGATCTAATGATCTCCCAAAAGCGGTCCACTTCTGGATCAAGACCTGACGTGTTGGGGGCAGCTGGGTGGCTCAGTGGATTGAGAGCCAGGCCTAGAGATGGGGGGTCTTGGGTTCAAATCTGGTCTCAGACACTTCCTAGCTGTGTGACCCTGGGCAAGTCACTTGACCCCCATTATTGCCCTTCTGCGATGGAACCAATACACAGTATTGACTCCAAGATGGAAGGTGAGAGTTAAAAAAAAACAAAAAACCGTGATATTCCTCTAACTGACCATAAACGTCAACCAAGCCATCTCTGCTCATGCCTTAGCTGTCCCTAAACTATTCACTCTCCTCACTATGACCTTTCATCCATCAACTACTTAGCACCAGAAGGCATGTTCTGCTCTCACTATCCATCCCTCTCAATCCGGAAGCCAGACAGAACCACTGGCACTACAAAGGTTCTTTAATCTTGCCTGGTTCCGCCCTGACCTCTCTGCATTCGTGTCAGGCCAAACAACAACTAGATTATCTGCATGATCTGGCCTACAGCTCCTATTCACAGGCTCCTGCAGTAAGCTAGAGAAAATCCTATGAACAAAATGGTCGGGTCCACTCTCAACGCCAACTGGGCCCCTGCTACCAGGAAAACCTTTGACTCTGCCCTCACGGATTCCCTGGGGCAGGTGGGTGGTGATAGTGGGCAGAGACCCAGGTTTAGAGTTGGGAAAAACTGGATTAAAATGCAGCCTCAGACACTCATCATCCCTGTGACCCTGGGGAGTCAGTTCATCCTCTTGGCCTCTGTTTCCTCAGTTAGAGGAGGATATGTCAAACCACTCCAACATTTTTGCCAAGAAAAGGCCAAAGAGGATCACAGAGTCAGACATGAATGAACAAGACTGACTGTGAATATACCATCTACAAAAAGTCGTTCCAAACTTCCGAATTCTCTCTTCAAACCCCATGCACTACTCTCAACTGAGAATCTTTCCTCCATTTTTAATTTAATGTTTAAAGTTAAGACTATTTGTCATAAGATTGCTCATCACTGTTCCTCCTCTGAAACACCCCCTCTTAAGACACTCACTCTCAGTGTCTGTCTGTCTGTCTCTCTCCCCTCCATCCCCCCAACGACCCCCCCAGTCTATATTCCACTCTCTGATAATGAAGTGACTCTCTCCTGCCAAGGACAATCACTCTTAACTGTTCACCTGAGCACAAACCTTGCCTATCTTCTGCCTGCCATCATCCTTTCTCTGTTTAATATTCCAACGTTCTCCAATTACCCCTTTTACTGCTGACAAAGCGCATGCCCAAGCCTCCGTCATTCTTAAAAAATCATAAGACACGTCCATGCCATCAAGTTATAATCCTGAATTACCCTTTTTTTTAAACATCTAGAAAAAAGTTACATATTCACTCCCTCGACTTCTCACTCACTTTTCAATTTCTTGCCAAAAAGATTTTGATTTCATCACTCTAAAAAAAAGTATTGCTCAAAAATTACTCTTCATAGCAAAATCTAATGGGCTTCTTTTCTGAAATAGTTAAGTCCTCTGTCTTCCTGGGCTCTCTCTTCTCTGGGTATTTATGACCCTATTTTACCTGGTTCTCATCATAGCTATCTGACAGATGTTTCTAAACGAACGTGGCTAGGGCATGACGATGAAAGCCCTCTGAGAGCCGGGACCGTTTCCCTTTTGTCTATGTATTCCTAATGCTTAGTAAAATTCTGGGCACAATTAAAGAGCCTAATAAAACATTTTTAAAAGTAAATTGAATAATAATTTATAGTGACAAAACATTCCATTTATGAAACAAAAGACTTGCAGAACAACTTATCTGGGACTCACCTGTTTCTCCCACAAAGATGTCATTAAGCGTAAAGTGACAGCTCTAAGTTGTGGAGTATTTCCCAGAACCTGGATCACGCGCAGTATTTGTGCAACACAAACCTGGAAAATATGGCAGGAATGTCAGAGGCAATTCTCAGCCTGATAACTTTAAAGTAACCATCACAATATAGAGCGTTGAGGTTTATACGGTGCTATGCAAATATCATATGAATTATGTTGAATCATATAAAATCCATATATTAATTATAAATACATTACATATAATACATATACAAATTATAATTTTATAATTAGTATTGTTTGTACTATGAGTTGTAACATATACAAATATTAATATGTAATTATAAAATTATTGCACAATTTTAATATGTTTATTTTATGTTTTATTATATTATGGCATTCGAGTATTATATAAGTATACAATATTGTTCTACCTGAATAAAGTAGTACAAAGCTTCGAGTCAGGAAGACTGAGATCAAATCCAGCCCCCAAACACTCACTAGCTATGTGATTCCTGGCAAGTCACTCCAGTATCTTCAAGAAAATCTTTGCCTGTATGAATTGTATTTTCCTAACAGTGGGAGACATTTTTAGAAAAGGTAATTCTGTTAATATACTAACCTTATGGACTCCCAAAGAAGGGAGAGTATACAAAATGTCATTATACAAAATAGGTTCCAGTGGTCTTCCAAGTTTGAACATCAACACAGGGACAAGATTTGGTACCTAGAAGACATGTTAAGAATAGTGTAACTATTCTATTTACCTAGATACATCGAGTTAGTACTGATGTTCTTTTTCTTATCCCCAACAATGTGCAAGACAGAAATTACATTCTAGGCAGACGCATATTTCCACAAAATTTGGGGGTATAACTGAATATTACATAAGAATGCTTCCAGCTCTAAAACCAATAGGTCTATTATTAAAAGGAAACAGCATGTAATAAAATGCAAAAACAGTATGGCACAAACTGTAATCATAACAGTTCAGAAAAGCAAGTGATGAAGCCCCTCGTTCCCCCCCTGAACCCATGATGACATTCAAACATTAAAAGAGGAGAAAAGTGACCAAATGATATATTTCTAAAAGTTTATGGGCATTCTATTTTCCAAGTTTTGCCCTCTACAAGAACATTGTTGCCTACTTGTTAAATTATTGTATTGCTTTTCTTCTCTGTTTCAGTCATAGCAATCTCTACTAGTGGAAAGTACTGCAAGTACTTGCATTGATTCATTCATTCTTAAAGACCAAAGAGAATGCTAAACCTTGAGCATTCAGTAAGCATTTCTTAATGAAGAAGATATATCACAGAAGAGTTTGATGCCATGCATTTAATGGCTACAACCTCAGAAAGTTTAAATTTGGAAAGGATTGATGTTTTTCACATTCTGTGGAGTGACTATTGGAATAGGACTTAAACCATCTTCACTTTCCGTAATAGAAATGAGACAAATTTTTTGTGTTGGCTTCTCAATCCTCGTTTTAATTAAAAACAAAGGTTATCCTAGATTGCCTTCCCTGCCCCTCAATGAATTATCCCTTCTGGAAACTGCTTTTACCAAGACATGTTGACAGACTCCTAATTCCAGAAAGGATGTTCAGGAAATTTACTGGCATCTAATAAAACAATATGTTGTCTTGTGGCCTTTAAGCAAATAATTTAATTTACTTGGGGGGATGAAACAGCAGATATCGCTCCTTAATGTATTCATTTGAGAATATAGCTGGTGTTTCCCTTCTTTTGGATAAGTTTTCGGGATGGGGGTTGGGGGTGGGAAGGTTTGGTAAACATGAGGAAAGGTGGATCTAGGCTATATACAAATATTAAAGAGATTGTCCCCACTCTCAAAGGATTTCTGTTCTATTGGGGGGGAAAGGGAATTGACAGATAAGGAACTATGTGATGTATAAAAAATAAACACATGATAATTTGGCTAAAGGGGGTGAAAGGAATTAACAACTAGAAGAATCAGTAATTTTTTAAAAATAACATGTAGAAATAATTTTTTACAATTCTTTTCTGACATTTTACAATTCAGATTCTTCCCATCTGTCCAACCCTTGCTACCCCCTGGTCTATAGCAGGTTATTTTGGAACTTTGAAAAGACACCTATCCCACGAATAATAAAAAACTCATGAAGGAAATGAAGTGAAAGATGGCATGCTTTGATTAAGAATCAGTAAACTATTGAAGACCACCAGATAGCTAGGAGGACAGAGATGTGAGCCTCAATCCAGTCTCAGATATTTGCTAGTTGGCGGTCACTGAGGCAAGGCACTTAACATCTATCTGCTTCAGTTTCCTCAATTGTAAAATAGATGATAATAAACTCTACCCAAGACTGTTGTGAAGATTAGAGACAATACTTATAAGTGTTTAGCACCAAGTCTATCACAGAGCATGAGCTATATGGATGCTCATTTCCCGCCTTCTCTCCTTGAAGGAGAGGATACTCAAGGTGAGTGTGGAAGGGAATTTGGCATTTCACGAATGATATAGTGTTGAAGGCATGGGGGCGAACTTCTGAAAAAGCAAGAGGCCAAGAGAAGAAATGCTGCCTGCAAAAAAGAGACAGTAGTAAGGAGGAGCTGGATTGAACATTTCAAAGATGATGTGAAATAGAGAGAAATTAAAGTTTACCAAGCAATGGCAAGGATGCGGAGTAAGGAAGAGAGAGGGTAACTGAGGTCATAACCTTGGTGACTAGAAGGAGAGTAGGGGGAGTCAGAGAAAGGCAACAGTATATTAAGACAGTAAGCTCCGGCCATCAAACAGTATTCAGCATTGCAGCAATCAAAAGGGATGCAAAAATAACTAAATATAAAGAAAACTTGAATGTGGAGTACAAAAAAAAAAAGAGTACAAAACACTATGAAATAAGATTGATTAAAACTATGACAAAAAACATTACACAAATATATATCTAAAAATAATTGTGAATATTGAAACAAGCAAACCAAACTGTCTGAACACAAATAATAGCATTCATAACCACAAATCCTACTATGTAAGTTATGGTGATCAAATATGTCAATTGACACCACAAAAGAAAACAAACTAAAAGGCGGTCGAGTTCAGATTAACTGCTATGAAAATCATTGTTCTGGTGAAAAAAGGATGTAGCATCCATTGCCTCAACTGAGAGGTCTATTTACCTTATAAAAGGTACCATAGGTGTCCAGGCAGATGCCATGTGAGTAAGCTATGTTTAACTATTTTTATTTCCAATAAGGGAAATATTTTTTTTAATTAATTAAATTTTTTTTTTAAAGAAAGTACTATTCAGCTCCAGAGCCACAATATCCTTCACTAATAATAAATTTAATAAATAGAAAAGATAACATGAATATTTGAAATGTATGAATACTTTTTAAATAACCTCCCAGTATGTATTCTATGATGAAACTTGACTGGGAGAGAAATATGTCGTGGAAAAAAGCACATTATTATGGGCCAATAAAAGGGCTATGGAACACAAGGAGGAGAAACCATCTGTCCTACCACTAGCATTCAGAGCAAATCAGCAGGCTATTTCTTTCCAAAATCACATCTCTTTAATATCTTCCCAACTCTCTGAATGAAAACTTTTTACATTTAATTTTGACAAATTGTTTCTGAGGTAAATATGTTGAACACAGCATGGCCAGAAAAAGTCGCCTGCAGAGTAATGGATGGCTAACAAGAATATCAATCTGCAGGAAAATAAAATATTTAATTCCAGGGCAGAGAAAAACCCCACAGCAGGCTTCTCCCAAACCAGTCAATGAATTGAGTAATTATTGTTGAAAATACAACTAACTGGCTGAGTGTTCTCTGTATAAGAGCTGACTCATAAGCTATTAGTATAATAGTGGAAGGGAGCCTACTATGCAGTGAGGCTATGAGGAAGACTTTGCCTTTCTCTAGGACTCAGTTTCCTCATTAGAAAAATGAAGAATATCAGAGATTTTGACTTAATTTCTCTCTCTCTCTCTCTCATCTCATTTGGTACTTATTAAATAACAATAAAATATAGCCTTATTAAGTGAGCAATAAACAAACCTGGCTAGATAACTCTATTAATAGGAAGACAATAGCTCATTGAGTTGAGAGGAAATATCAAAACAAGTTTACAAAAGGTTTTCTTAAACATTTAATGTCATAGTCTATTTTGAAATGTAGTGAAATCTCAATTATTCCAAGTGCTTAGTGCAGTCATTGGCACATAGTAGACAATAATGGTTGACCACTCATTAGCAAGAATTCAACCAGGCAAAAGTACTAATTAATTGAAAACAATTTATTCCTATAAATAGCTATCAAGAAAATAAAACAATTTATGGAGAGAGAGAGAGAGAGAGAGAGAGAGAGAGAGAGAGAGAGAGAGAGAGAGAGAGAGAGAGAGAGAGAGAGAGAGAGAGAGAGAAAGGTGGTGGGGAAAAGAATGAGGAATGAGGAATTTTTTTTTTATTTTGATATATTTGGTTCTTATATTACTTTTATTTCTGAAAATATTCCTTCTCTCTCCTGTCCCTAGTAAATCATCACTCATGACAAACATTGAGTAAAAAAATTAAGAGTCAACTACATAGCACAGTAGATAAAGTGCCAGGTGTTGAGAAAAACTAGATTCAAATCTGGTATGAGATACTTCCAGACTGCAATTCTAAGCAACTCAATGAACCTCGATGGCTTGGCCTTTGCCATTCTTCGTTCCTAGAAAGGATACTAAGACAGAAGATAAGGATTTAAGGGGAGAAATAATGAAAAGAAAAATATTTCAGCAAAACCAATCACATGTGTCTAAACCTTCTCTCACACCTCTATTCCTCCATTTCTGACCAAGAGGAGAGACAGATGTATTTTCCCAACTTTCCTCTGGGGATGAGCTCAGTCATAATCAGAGATTTATTTGTTTTGCAAATATGACGACTTCAAGGATGGTCAAATCAAAAGCAATCTAATTGCCTATGCTTAGAGGAATGTATGATTGCAGATCGCACACTATTAAGTTTAAGAATAGATTTGAATCCAGGTCATCTCAATCTAATTTCTGTGTGCTCCCTGCTACTCCAAAATAGTTTCTTAGATATTTTAGATCTAAAATTCGGTGAAACTATTTTGGACAACAGGCTATGGAAACCTTAGCACTCTGACCAGCCAGGGGAGCTGGTAGCTCAGTGGATGGAGAGCCAGGTCTAGAGACAGGAGGCCCTGGGTTCAAATCTGGGCTCAGACACTTCCTAGCTGTGTGACTCTGGGCAAGTCACTTGACCCCCATTGCCTAGCCCTTACCACTCTTCTGCCTTGAAGCCAATACACAGTATTGATTCTAAGACAGAAGGTAATGATTAAAAAAAAAAAGTGATGAGAAAAACATTAATAATGCAAGTAAACCTAAGAGTACCATTTCAGAAATATAAATATTAAAAGTTTATCAGTACATCCCTGATAACTAACTAAAAAAAAAATCCTTCCTTGCAAACAGAATAAGATTATATATTAAGTTTGCCTCGTCCTACACATAGTTCACCATCCTACACATGTCACCACATAGCAAAGAGGTGAGAAGCATGTTTGATCAACAGCTGTCATTAACTGGTTACCTTTTTAATCAAAGTTAAGTATTTCAAAGTTATTTCCTTTACAATTTTGTGGTCAACGGATAAACTATTTTCCTATTTCTTCTTTTTCCACTGTGAAGATTCATTAAATGAATCAATTCATATAATTCTTCTTAGGATTCTCTGAATCCATCTTTTTTTAATTATAGTAGAAAACATATCATTTTATTCATATAATTTGATCAAGTATTCCTCACTTTTCAATTCTTTGCTACAAAAGTGCTAGAATATTTTTGTACATATTAGTCTTTTCCCTTCTTTGCATCATTAGTTCTTATTATCTATACTAACATTCCAAATGTTTTTTTCAACAATATATGCCTTTAAAAATATCTTTTATGCCACGTATTTCATGGATTCATGTTGCTATTTTGTAATATGCTAAAGCAATGGAAGGACCTATGGTGGGTGTCAATAGTACCAAAGATAACTTGAATGAAATATAATATAAAAGGAATCACAAAAGAAAGATATTACTAGAATAAATATTATAAAACAAAAGGGACTGTGGGCTGTTCACTGAATGGCAGCCATATGGCATCAACAAAAGAATATCAATATTAAAATATATGTGGTAGGCTTTGGGTACAGGAAACAGCTTGAGCTGATTAAAAGTGATGCATAATTTCCCACATGGAATCTAGTTCCCTCTCTTCCTCCTATTAAATTCTAGGTCCAACTCAGTGACTACGTGCAGTATCTGTCCAAGATACATGTACTAACAAGCTATTACAATGGACAAGAGTACCAACTATCTGTGTTAATTTGAAAAATATGCATTCTTCCTAAAACGGGTTTGTCCTAGGTAGATTACTAATCCAATCTCTGTGGAGCAGCCAAAGATATCATTGTGGGATAACTAAAGGCCTCATGAGTTGGTTAACAAAATGTTTATGCCATATCTAGGTCTGTCCATAAGTTAACCCATAATGAAGGGGAAAGAAACTTAGACCGGAAATGAAGTGAACTGGGTTCTAGTCCTAACACTGAAAGTAATTGAGCAAATCACTGGTCCTCTTTGGACAATATTACTCTTCAAAAAATAAAAAGATTGGACTAGAGGATCTCTATTAAAGTTCCCAAATCTAATCTTCTAGCTCAAAGTTTTCCTATAGACATGGGAATATTGAAAAGATCTTTAAAACTGTTTTATATGTGGCCTCTTCCAGGACTCATTTTGGAGGGAATAAAAAGGAACCTATTTGTGATTTTATTATAATAAACACCCAGTGAGCAAACTCCCACTATTAATTCAGACTGGAAACTACTCCATAACTTTTGAAATTACATACAAACCATCACCTCAGAGTTTAAAGGTTTGTTTACTCTATCTTATAAACTAGAAATAGAACAGAGGGATTATTGTTATTATATTATCATCATTAATTATGAGAAGGTTTAAAAACAACAAACATTTTAAAGAGCATATATTTCTGTGAAACATTTGTTCAATAAAACGAACACCTCCTCCTAGAGGAAACTAAGCTAGCAAAATTCTAAAAAAATTGATACAGATAAAATTCTGTTACAAGAAATACTATGATATAGAAAATATAACAGTAATTTCAGCATTCCTCAAATAATAGCTAACTCAGTTTGGGCAATGTTCAATATAGCAAAATAATAAAGGTTACTCTTTTTAAATCATTGCCATGATTCCAATACAGATCTCAGTCTGATCTTAGCATTCAATATCACACCTTTTCAGCATCCTATTCACATAACGTAGGAGTATATTTTTCAGTTTGCTTTATGATATTCAACCATAGGGATTGACTACTTCAGAAAGGGGGGGTAAATCAGGTCAAGAGTTAAGCTCTTTTCAGGATGCATATTTCTTCAGCTCTCAAAATAGATTTCCGTTAGCAGAACAAGGAATACACAAGGTTCAACGGAGATCTGCCTGCAGAGGAAGACTGTAACAAGTTATCATTCAAGCTGAAAGGCATAAATATTTAAACTAAAGATTTATAAAAAATTGTTTCATTTGTACAATAGAGAGCAGCTAAAATATACTGCTTGCTGCTCATTACTGAGAACTTTATTATGCTTTCAATCCTGGCCCACTTTGCAGAATAAACCAAAGCTCAATACAGCCTAATTTGATGGGCAAATAATGGCAGAACTGGTCCAGGTACTTACAAATGCTAACTGTTTGGGTAAATCTTGCATTGGCTTTTGAACAATTTCAAAAAGCCGACATGAAGATTCATTAGCTCTTAGCACATAGGAACCAGCTCAGAAGGCAGCCAAGTGAGTTGCCTAGCAACAGTGCATTTTGCATCTCTCCTTCTCCCCAAAGATGCAGCAGCAGCAGCTAGGTCAAGCCTCTCATTAGCAACCTGACAAAGGGCTTCTTGCTCCTCTCATTTTATAAAATTATTTGTATTTCTAAATGAAGCTCAAGAATCTCAGCATTATTAACAACAATTACTATCATTGCTCCATTCCTTCCTCCTCTCAGGACCCACTTCAGTAAATAAGTTTTAATGTATACATCAAACTGTTTACCTGTAACAAAAGCAGCCTCTGCCAAACCCAGCAGGAGTTATATGCCTATTCACATTTCTCTGTTTTGTGTCTTTTCAGGTATACAATAATGTCGGGGGGGGGGGGGGGGGGGGGGGGGAATTGGAGGGGGCAGGGAAGAGGAATAGGAAATACAGGAATTAAATAACAATAAGAAAAAAAATCAGGTGTTTAAAAAAAAACCCAAACTCAAAAATATTAATTCAAATCGTACTAGAATTTTTTTCCAAATTAGTTGTTATTTAATGACTAATCTCTCCCCTCCTCCAATCAAAAAAAAAAAAGGGAGGATGGGGGAAAAATAACAGGAGAGACTCAATCAAGAGGCAGACAAGACACTAGAGAGGTAATAGACTGCAGCCAAATAGGTTTGCAGTTTATAATGAAAGTAATCTATTGGCAAGGAAATTCAGTTCCCAATTTAATAACCATGTTACAGAGCTGCAAGTCAGATCAATACCAATTCATTCACCTCTGTAAAGATTCCTTCAAGTATGCACTCTGTGGAAAGCTTGCATTCTGTTAGATATAAAATATTTAATACAATAATCCCCCTTAACCAGAACCCAAACACTCTTAAAAGATACATACAAAAATTACAAAGAAAAATACTTTTAATTTCATAATATAGAAGTGTTTAAGATGAGGATTGACCCAATACCCTGGTGTAACAACAAAACAAAATGCAGTAATAAGAACAACATCCAAATTCTCCCAAGAGGATATACTACAACAAAACACCCCAGCCAGTAATAGCACTAGGAGAAGCAGATAAGGATGGTATCATGAGAAACATTTCAAGGCAGTTTTCATCAAATCAAATCAAATGTGATAGATTTTTCCTAACTTGACTTCAACCTGAAGAGAACAATGCAAACAATTAGTTCCTTTTTTCCCCTTCTTCACTCTTTTCAAACTGAAAAATAACAGTGAAAGAATCTTCAGCAGGATTTTCCAGAAGGGTGTCATTTACCACTGAAATATTTCATTTCAGCATTTAAAGACTATAAAAGGGGTGAATGTCCTCCAGAGCCTCTAGTAATGGTAATATATCTCCTGTTACTATTCATAAGTGACCTCTCAGTGAGATGATTTAATTCATACAGAGAGAGAGAGAGAGAGAGAGAGAGAGAGAGAGAGAGAGAGAGAGAGAGAGAGAGAGAGAGAGAGAGAGAGGAGAACCCCCCCCCCAGCCCCAGAACTCCTGCTTATATCAGGGTTGCTTTCACACACAATGTAATAACAGGTTTTGCAAAACAAGACAATTCATTTGCTTAAAGGGACAGTGGAACTGTATGAAAGATTTTGTGAGCAGCGGTCACCACTGTCTCTTTAGAAAGTTTGATTTAAACTATATTAATAAATGTATGCACAATCGTGTACATATTTCCATTAAAAAAATAATTCCCACACATTCTTCTAGGTTGTTGCTGCCTGGGACTTCCCTGTCCCTTAAGCCAAAAGGATAACTAAGAGCTGTGTAGGGACCATCACATGCAGTGAGACATGATCAGTCTCCGCTAGACAACAGAGACAGGTATATTACACACACTCCCAAATGGTTTAAATGAAATCCCATTAGTGTCTTGAGGGGGAAAAATGAAGAGGGACAAAATAGACCAAACTGGTTATTGCGATTAGTTTTCTGCCTCACAACGTTTCAACAATGCACCATTAATTATCAAGACAGTCTAGTGTCTGCCTAGAAAGGCTTTTCCTCGTATTGAAATATACACTGCCATTTAGAAAGCCAAGGAAGACTCAAAGACAATTTGAGGAGGGAAAACAATACAAAAGGTGTGAAATAATCTGAGTCCACCTAGACACAGTGTCCATGGCTAATAATAATTATAATAAGAATAACAATATTAACCATGGGAAGCAGCTTAGTTCAGTGGGGAAAACACTATTTTTGGAATGCTAGATTCAAATCTCACCTCTGAGATTAGGACCCAGGAGACCTGGAATAAGGCACTAAAGCCATACTTTCCACATCTGTCATATGAAGGAAATGGACAAGATGGCCAGAGGTGTTTTCCAGGACTAAAGTTATGATGCTATAATCTACTGTCATGTATATATAGCACTTGAAGGTTTGCAAAGTGCTTTACATTTGAGTCTCACAACCCAAGTCTCAGTGAGATTATTGATGCTTCAACTGTTATCTTCCTCAATTTATAGATGAAGAAGCTGACTAATAGTCTTTCTCAGATTTAGGCACAAAGGGAGTAAATGCATAAAGTCAGATTCAAAACCACAGATCCCGGATTCTATCCATTACGCTGCTGATGATTGAAATAACAATGTGCCAATCAATACCCACAAAAACCATCAATTTCCCAGTACTTGTCCCTTTCCTGTAACAATTACCTTCTTAGTTAATAAGAGTAGAATGTTAGATGGTACCAAATTCCTGTGCTTCATAGGAGTTATGAGACTGAACTTGGGAACTCTTAACATCTTGTGCCTGGAACCATCTATATCTCTGATCCTCTGGGAATCCCTAGCTAATCGATCCATAAAACCTTAAATTACTGTAGAAATTTGACTCTTCCCTTCACTATGAAACACTGCCAAAACCCCCATCTATACAGTGAAATGCCAATAGCCAAAGGGGCTTCAGAGAACCCTTTCGGGACACCAGGGGTAGAAACTCTGTTGTCATCCCACACATTCCTTCTACAAGGACTTCTTTTTCTTTATCCTAGGAAGGTGTTCCACAGAGAGTAGCTTCTCATTAAACACTAGCTAAAGAGGATTGGTTAGCACCAAACATTCCTGAAGGACCACAGAGCTTTGGGATGAAGGGATTTCAATAATCTTCTTTGCAACAAGTGGGCAAGGAAGCATGCCTCTTGGATTCCATCATATTCATGAGATTCTAATATTGCTATGCTTTAAGATACATACATCTTAAACCCAAGGATCCAAACACATAACTAATCAGAAGACATACCAAAATCTTTTTTGCCAGGGAAAAGGGGAAGGGAGAGAGGTTAGGGAGGTCATCCACTCAGAAAGGGGATGGATAATGACAGGAAAATGATTGCATAGCTATAAGGAAAAAAGAAAATGTCCTCTACTGTTGCAAATTGGAAATTTCTCTAAAACTTAAAGGTCTTTGATGCAGGAACTGTTAATTTTTTTTAATGGACCCTTCTGAGCCCCTTAATAGAAAAATGCTTTTTAAATATATAAAATGCATGTTTACAAAGGAACTCAAATATACTGAAATACAGTATGGCTATCAAAATATTATTTGAAAATTTTATTTAGTCAATTTAGAACATTATTCCATGGTTATAAGAATCATATTCTTTCCCTCCCTCCCCTCCCCTAACCCTTCCCATAGCTGACGCACAATTCCACTGGGTGTCCTTGATCAGAACCTATTTCCAAGTTGTTGGTGTTTGCACTGGGGTGATTGACCCCCAGCCATGTCCCCTCAACCCATGTAATCAAGAAGTTGTTCTTCTTTGGTGTTTCTACTCCCACAGTGTTTCCTCTGAATGTGGATAGTGGTTTTCCTCATAGATCCCTCCAAGTTGTTCAGGATCACTGCATTGCCACTAATGGAGAAGTTCATTACATTCGATTGTACCACAGTGTATTAGTCTCTGTGTACAATGTTCTCCTGGTTCTGCTCCTCTCGCTCTGCATCACTTCCTGGAGGTCGTTCCAGTTCACATGGAATTCCTCCAGTTTATTATTCCTTTGAGCACAATAATATTCCATCACCAACAGATACCACAATGTGTTCAGCCATTCCCCAATTGATGGGCATCCCCTCGTTTTCCAGTTTTGGGCCACCACAAAGAGCGCAGCTATGAATATTCTTGTACAAGTCTTTTTCCTTATTATCTCTTTGGGGTACAAACCCAGCAGTGCTATAGCTGGATCAAAGGGGAGACAGTCTTTTATCGCCCTTTGCACACAGTTCCAGATTGCCCTCCAGAATGGTTGGATCCATTCACAACTCCACCAGCAGTGTAATAGTGTCCCAGCTTTGCCACATCCCCTCCAGCATCATGGTTCAGAAACCATTTCTGAAGCAATTCATGGGCTGTGCCTTTAGCATCTCAGAGGAATAGAGTACACAAACTATTGCCATTTTCTTAAAGTGCAAAGAGTTCCGAATTTGAAGTTGGGGAGATCCCAATATTGCCTACGGTATCTTCTAAGGATATTACTAGGAGTCTCTCAGTCTCAGAAATCCCTTTAAAAGTCTCTAGTTGAGAAGCAGCATGGTGTAAAAGAAAAATTACTGATGATTTCAGTAGGCCGGTGCTTAACATTGTGCCTGGCACACATTAAGTGCTTAATAAATGTTGCTGGACTGATTGACTTCATGAACAGTTGGAGAAGAGCCTAGTTTTCTCACATTTACTCCAAAACAAACAAACAAACAAGAAGATCTAAAACAAAGATCAAACCAAATAATAGTCACAAAATCAAAATAAAACTGTAGTAAAGGCCTATCCTATCCAGCTCTGTACTGCCAGAAAGAGAGTAAGAAACCTGTGAGCACTGGGGAAAGGACTCCATTCAGAAAAGTCAGTGGCAATAGTGGCTTAAAACAAAACAAAAAACAAAACAAAACAAAACAAAACAAAACAAAACAAAACAAAACAAAACAAAACAAAACAAAACAAAACAAAACAAAACAAAACAAGAATAAAGAAAGACCAGTAGAAGCACTAGTAAGCTTCCCAGTGCATGAACCAGAGACTCTCCAGGGGCGCAAGATGCCTGAAGTACTTATTAACATGGGCAAAAAGCCCAGAGTGCTCTGATGGAGAAGCTCCAGAGGAGTCAGTATTTCTTCTTCTTAAGATTGCTTTCAGCTACAGAAGTGGGTCCAGGAGTCTGCAGGGCTCAAAACAGGATACCCAAAGGACAGAAAAAGTCCACAGTACTCTAACCTGGACTACTACAAGACAAATCCCTGATGATCCAACAGTAGTTGTAATATGTGAAGCTATGTACACACAAAATAGAGAAAATGGAAGGCAATGGGATAAGAATAAGGCAAAGTAACATAAGAGTTCTGGGAATAATAAAAAAAAAATGGAAGAATAACAACTTAGAATGGTAGGTAGAAAACCTTGCCCAAGTAACAAACTCCCTGATGATATGATTGTACTGAAAAGAAATCAGTGCTTCTGAGAGTCAAGAAGAAATAATATTTAAATAAAATGAAAAAAATGGAAATAAGGAAAAGATCAGGAACAAAATATAGAGACCACAAAAAAAATGAGAAAATAAAAAATGTGATCCCAGATTCAAAGACCAATGTAACAAAATCTGATCAAACAAGACAAAAAAAATTAAGCATAATAAATACAACAAATGGCAGCACATTTCAAAAGTGATACATTCAGATATTGGCATAAATACTTCAGAGCAGTATATTAATTACTAGCATGACACTTGGTTAGCTTCCCCTCAGACTCCACTTTTATTATAATAGAAGATATATTTATTATCAAAGGGTAAAAACACAAGTAACTCTTCTAACTATAAGAAAATTCAGTATTCCTCTATGTATACATATATGTGTGTGTGTGTATGTGTGTGTGTGTGTGTGTGTGTGTGTGTGTGTGTATATATATATATATATATATATATATATATATATATATATATATAGAGAGAGAGAGAGAGAGAGAGAGAGAGAATTCAGAGCATAGAACACTCAAAATAAGTCTGAACATATGCAAGGAAAAAATATATAGCATAATGACCTAAAAGTAGAAAACAACTCACCTGGAATTATGCCCAGAGAATTATACAACTGTGTATATCCTTAGATAATACCACTATCATGTCTGTTTCCCAAAGAGGTCAGGTAAAAAAATGAAAAAATAAATCATATGTTCATTTTTTCTTTTTAAAATAATACTTATCTTCCATCATGGAATCAATGTTAAGTATCAGTTCCAAGGTAAAAAACACTAAGGGCTAGGCAATTATGGTTAAGTGACTTGATCAGGTTCACATAGCTCAGAAGTATTTGAGGTCATATTTGAACCCAGATCTCCCATCTCAAAACTTATATGTTCTAAAATATTTACAACAGTTCTATTTGCGATGGCAAAGAATTGGATACTATGGGGAATATCCATCAATTAGGGAATGGATAAAGAAATTTTAGTATATGACTGTGATAGAATATGATATATAGTATATATAATGTATCTATATTTATCTATATCTGTCTACATATCTATAGATAGATGGATGGATAGACAGAGAGATAGAGATAGACAGATGGATAGATAGATAGATAGATAGATAGATAGATAGATAGATAGATAGATAGATAGATAGATAGATAGATGGATAGATATCTTCTCTCCATTCAAAAAGTCATAAACCTTATATCATGTCTTCATCATTTCTCTCCTAGACTATCACAATAAGCTTTTAACTAATTTCCCCACCTAATATTTATGCTATACATCTTCTATTCTGCTTTAAAAGTGATTTTCTGAAAACATTGATCTTACCATGTCATCTCCCTTCTCAATAAACTTCAAAGGCTCCCTATTACTTCCAGGATCAAACATAAAATGATCTTTTGGGAATTTAAAGCCCCTCAAAACCTAGCACCATTAAATCCTTTTTTTTCCATTCTCTTCTTTATTTTCTACAATCTGGCTTGTGATAGCATCATTCAATTGAAACTACTCTCTTCAAATTTACCAATGGTTTCTTAAATTGGCAGACTTAATGGCTTTTTCTCAAACCTTATCTTTCTTGACTTCTAAGTGGTATTTGACACTGGAAGATGCTATGAAAATATAGGGTCAATTAGGAAAGGATAAAAGTTGGGTTTCAAGATGTGGAGACTGGGAAGATCGTGGTATTTTTAACAACAACAAAGGGAAGTTGAGAAAAGAAAAAGATTTGTCAAGAAACATAATAAGCTCAGTTTTGAACTTATGAGGTTAAGAATGTTATAGTCCAGCTATTTCAAAGTGCCAAAAAAGCAGCTGGTCAGTTTTGCTCAATATTTTTTTGAAAAGTCTCAACCCCAAATTTAGGTGGCACAGACAGCATCTTCACCCTGGCCAGAAGGAAGTTGGTATGCCCCTTGGTAGTTCTTAACAGGAAGTGAATAAAGTTAGAGAGTTAGAGCCTTTTGGTTAAAAACAAGTGTGTAAGGGAATGCAATTCAAAAAATTCTTATGGATAAAACTGGAGAAGAGGAAAAGAGGAGAGGATTTCTTTCTTGTCCTTCCTGGGCACGGCAAGCAGGCAGTCGCACTGTGGACTCAAACATAGATATCTAATCCAGCAATTGCAGAGTCACTTTGAGAACCCCAGAAAAAGAGTGGAGGGTACAAGACTCATATTCTAGGCAGGAAGGAATAGAGAGGGGCAGTAGCTTGAGGCCAGAACCAGTTTCCTTTCCGTGGGCATGTAGCTCTCCTCCCTTTCACAGCCAAATTAAAAAAAAAGACCATCTATATTTATAACCTCTATTTCTTCTCTTCTCAGAGCTTAAACCATTGGAATCTATATTTTTGCCTCATTACATGACTTGAGAGTTACCATCATACTCTAAGGTTATTCCAACAACTCTCACAGATGCTGGGTATATTAGAAAATCTACCTCAGGTTTATGGGAAGGAGATATATATATTGGGGGGGGGGGGACAGCTACTGTTCTTACTATTCCATCTTAGCAAATGTCTTTGTTAAGAGGTAGCCTGCCACCTGGGAAGCTAATGGGAAGCACAACAATGGGAATTTATGAATAATCAACCAGTCAAATCTATAAGCATTCCTCAAATACTGACATGTCAAGCACAGAGCGAAGTACTGAAGATACCAAAAGAGGCAAAAGATATTTCTTGCCCTCAAGTAGCTCACAATGTAATGGGGGTAAAAAGGAAATCATCAATAGATTAGAAAACACTAGAAATAATAGGGGTTGGGGAAGCATTAGCTGGGGACTTCAAGAAAGCCAGGGAAGTCAGGGGTCAGAAGAGAGCACACTTCAGGCACAACCAAAGGAAATCCCTGGAGATAGGAGATGGAGGGTTTGTTATTGTGGTTAAAGTATGCTCCACCTTTGCAAGGGTAATGCTGTTTTGCTACTATTCTTTCAAAGGTATCTCAATAAGTGCTTTTATTTTTAGCTAATTGCTTCTACTGGCTCACTGATAAAGGTAAGCCTATCAGTAGGAGCTCAGGAGCCTTTACAATCACAAAGAAAGTCCTGAACCTGACAGAGCCTCATCCAGGGGCACAACCCATGAGTAAAGTAGGCGGGTAACTCCAAGCTGGTGGGACATATACAATGTCTTGATATGCCTCATATTATATTTATATTTATATTTATTTATTTTATTTATATTTAAAGTATCTTCAATTGGAACTCAAGAAGCAACTCTTTTTATTCTAATTACTTCTTCATAGTGCTTTAAAATATTTTGATTTATGTTCTTCCTAAAAGAAATTACTCCTTTGTAAAAATATATTTTACTGATTCTCAGTAAATAGTTCCAGGAATAACTTAGAAAACAGAAATATAGACAGTAAGTGAACCATCAATCTAAAGTGATTTTTACTTAATGCAAATTTGCCCATGGATTGGAGAAGAGGTATGGAGAACGCTGGCACAGAGTTCAAGAATATCTGGGGGCCAGGACCAAGAAACTAGAGCAGAAGGATAGGGGAGAGTTGGCCAGGTGGGTAGTTCAATGGATAGAGAACAAGGTCTGGAGATGGGAGGTCCTGGGTTCAAATATGATCTCAAACACTCTGTAGCTAAATGACCCTTAAATTGCCTGGTTCTTACTCTTCTTCTGCCTTGGAACTCATACTTAGTATCTATTCTAAGACAGAAGGGCTTTTATAGTAAAAAATAATAATAAAGAATAAAAGAATAGGGGAGAGACACAGGTGCCCAAAAAAGAGGAAGAGCAGACAGGTGGGGTCTGGACAGAGACAGAGACAGGAGAGGAGGGGGAACCCTGGAGGCCCCAGACAGACACACAGGTACCACAACAGAAGCTGCCAAGTGAGCAGAGAAGAGCAAAGGTCTCCACCCTGAGAGCCAGAGATCTCAAACTAAGCCTCATTCTAGGCGCCTCACATGGGTTCTTGTGCTCTCACTAAGAAGAAGTTTTTTAGGTTTTTGGTTTTGGTTTTCTGATGGTGGGATGGGAGGCTACATCGCCCAGCCAATAAGCAGGAGCTGAGAGAGAAGCACAGTAAACATCTGTGGGATTTCTTTTTGAAAGCAGATTTCTTTCAGAATTCTTTACATAAAGTCTTTTTACTTAATGCAAATTAATGTAAAACAGGAGCTGTCTCTAAACAATCTTATTTCTGTATCCTTAATAAGATGAAGATTCCTCTCCTGGCTGTCTCAGCTTCTTATATCTGAGATGGCTTCTCATTCTAGTCTCCCTGATCATTTATCTATTCCTAAAGAAACATTATTCTTTCTGCAACCATGGCTTCTTTTTTCATGGGAACTTTCTGAGTAAAAAAGAAAGCTATCTTTGCTTTTATCATCTTTCTTAAATGCCAGGGCAAGCTTTTTACTCAAGCCAGGTCAGTACTCTCCTCAATACCACTGGTTAACTTTTTAAAATAATTATCTGAAACTCTGTGTGTGTGTGTGTGTGTGTGTGTGTGTGTGTGTGTGTGTGTGTGTGGTTTCTCTCTCAAGATTAATTAAAATTAAAATAAGTTGTTTTTAAATGATTAATTGAAGCTTTATATGTATGTATATATATATATATATAGTTTTCTCAAGATTAATTAAAATAAGTTTTTAAATGATTAACTGAAACTTTATATATATTTTTTCTCAAGATTAATTAAAATTAAAATAAGTTGTTTTTAAATGATTAATTGAAATTTTATATGTGTATATGTATATAGTTTTCTCAAGATTAATTAAAATTAAAATAAGTTTTTAAATGATTAACTGAAACTTTATATATATATATATATTTTAAAATAAGTTGTTTTTACTAATACCTGGTTTCAGAGCACATCTAAATCTGGGCAAGCAATCACAGATTAATAGTTAACTAGAAGAGTCAGTCTAGTGTTCATGTAATGTACATAATTCAAAAATCATAATGCTGTCACAAAATGATTTCAATTTGAAGAACATGACAGCACTGATTCATAGTAAATTCAAACTGAACAACGAAGTGCCTGAGTACATTTAATCCAGAACAGTGATAACAAACATGGGCATATCCTGTTTCATGATTATGCTAACAATGCATATGAGAGTCAGTTGCCTGCATGGAATCCAAAGCAATTGCCTTTTTTATCTATTTTCCTATGCCACGGCCACAAAAGCAAATTTGTTTTGTTTTGTTTTGTTTTTCATCTCAATGAAGACCTCAAGCAAAGGCATGTAAAAGGAATAGAAGATGGAATTGTTCCAAATTCCCAAGACACCCATTCCTGCCAAAAGGGTTCACAGATATCTGTTTTAAATTAATACCCTATAAGACCTTTCAAAAACATCTGCCAAAAGCAGATTCCAGGGAGAGCAGAGGCCCCATTTTGAGGAATTATTTAGTTACTATCGTCACTTAAAATTGTATGTGTTACAAACTGGTTTTATATTTCAGGGGGAAGGGGGGACAGCAACTACATTAGGAACCAGATGTAAGATATTAAAGTTCTATGTTTTTGTTCTCCTTGTACTATGGGAATTCAAAGTTGCTACTTTGATATTTCATCTTTCCTAAGCCCTATGAATGAAGAAAGATAAAAAAAAAAACACAAAATCAGTTGGTTGACAATCTAAATCTAACAAAGACAAGTTAGATTTAATTAATTCATACGAACATACATAAAGTAGGATCACACAAAAGGGAATACTGGTTGCTGATTTAACATGAGGGTTTAGGAGTTCTTAATCTTCATAATGTCATGGATCCCATTGGCAGTCTAGTGAATGTACAAAATCAGATGGGCAGGATTTCAAAGGAAATAAAATTGTGCTCTTTTCTTCCCCATGCAATGGGTCATAAACACATTAAAATCTAACTACAATCCATAGCCCTCTGAGTTAATCAAATGCTGACATCATGAGATGGAGATATCAATAGATAGCTTACAAGAAGTCACGGGAAATCCATTTTAGGAGAACAACTGAGGAATCCCAGCACTCCCCTCAAGTCTTTCAAATTGAGAAAAGAGAGGCTCCAAATCTTCATTTATTTATGATTTTTTCAGGATGGGCATTACCACAAACAAGGTATATACAATTCAAGGTGGTGGTGTTGCCACTGAATGTGTTTTACTTGGCCAATATTACTGCACACTCTGGAGATTTTTCCTTTCCATGACATATGTAGCATATTGTAACAGTGAAATCCATTTCCATTTGATTAAAAAAAAGTGCCGTAGTATCTTCAAATTGATACTAATTATCAGTTCCAAGACAGAAGAGCAGTAAAAAGGCTAAGCAAGGAGGCTGAAGCGACTTGCCCAGAGTCACACAGCTAAGAAGTGCCTGAAGCCACATCTGAATCCAAAACCTCCCATCTCTAGGCCTGGTTCTCTATCCACTGAGTCACCCAACTGTCCCACAAATGAAGTTTTTAATAGATCAGAGACCAGAGAGTGTCCTTGAAGCCCAAATGTCCGGCTCTGACAGCTAGTCCTCCCTGCTGCTAGTGCTCTCCCTACTCTGAGATTACCATCAAACTTTGCTGTGTATGTATACCTTTGTAAGGACGAAGTTATTTTCATGCTTGTTTCTCATGAAAATGGGAGCTTCCTGAAAGCAGAGACTATTTCCCCCCCATTCTCTTATCCTCAGCCCTGTGCCTGTTTCAATAGTAAACAAATAGCACATCGTACCTGTATTATTACCCTGGGCAAGTCATTTAACCTCAAACTGTTCTGGGTAAATCTCTAAAACTATAAATTATAGGAAAAGAAACTCTCTCACGGACAGAAATTTTCTTAAATTGAACAATGAAATCACAGATCTAGTCCCTATTTCTGTAATTTGGTCATTTATCTACTCATTTTTTAACCAATTACATGTCATAACAAATGGCCACATCAGTTTTCCAAAGGTATGTGACCCAAACTGTCTCTCTCACTCCTGTCTATGCCTCCTCTCAGAGCTGGCAACCAATCAACCTGGATTATACGTGTTATCACACAAAACCTATTTCCATATTGTTCATTTTCTAATTTTGAACCAAAATATCCAGTCAACTCCATGAAGAAGTCATCAAGAGCCCACCATGTATGAGAAGCTGGCAACACAAACCCAAGAGCTGAAGTTCACTCACACATTAAGATTATTATGATTTTTATAAAGGGATAAAGAGAAACCTGAGGAGACAAGAGAATCCCCAAATGGATCTATCATCTCAGCTGTAGGTGTTCCCTTCAACAAAATAAATCATAATCCATAAATACCAGTGTATCCTCTTTGGCTCTTCTCCCAGTTTTCCAATACATCAACAGAAAGATTTCATCCAAACTGTTAGGAATCTTCCCCAATTTCTCCTGATACGGAGAAGGTACCCAGAACGCTGTGTTCCACATTCACTTCCCAGACCACTTGCTTGTAGTCCCAACCCGCTTAGACTAGCATCTTTCAAGGACGATGTGGAACTCCCCATACCATAAGACCAGGGGGGGTCAATCCACTCAATTTAGTCAATCCCCAGTTAGGGACTGACCTAGTTAACTGGTGATTAAGTGAGAGTGAACCCACTCCCTTGGCCCATTACGCCACCTGGCAGACACTAGCCCTGGCTCTAAATTCACGTCTCACCAGTAATCTGCAGGCCGCCATGTACACTCTGGCCCTTGAACACATTCCAGCCCACACTCGGAGGACAGAAGTACTGATGACACACATCAATTAATAATCTGTGACTTCCAGGAAGAAAGCCACATGCACCAGCCACCACTACTTTATGTTCTCCTCCTAAGATACCAATTATTGGAGGGAAGGCGCTGTCTTTCGTTTTATAGTTCTATCTCAGTCCCTGACACATAGTAGGTTGAAAAGCATTTTTTTTCATTTATTCATTCGCCTCTCCGTTGTCCAGCCTGCTTACAAACAAACATTTATTAACTGTTTACTACTGAACCAGACACTGTGCTAACTAAGCACTGCGGATTAAAAGAAGGGAAAAAAGGGTCTCTGCTTTCAGGAAGCTCACATTTTTGTGAGAGACAAGCATGAAAATAACTACATGCCTACAAAGGTAGATGCACACAGTGCAGATGGATGGTAATCTCAGAGTGAGGAAAGTACAAGCAGCAGGGAGGACCAGCTGTCAGAGCTGGACTTTGGGTTTTCAAGGACACTCTCAGGTCTTCCTGATTTCAAGGACTCTCTTTATTCATTAAAAACTTGAGTTTTGGGGCAGCTAGGTAGTTCAGTGGATAGAGAGTCAGGCCTACAGATGGGAGGTCTTGGGTTCAAATCTGAACTCAAGCTCTTCCTAACTTCTCTGGCCTTATGCAAGTCCCTTCAGTCCCCTTACTTAGCCCTTACTGTTCTGCCTTGGAACTGATAATTAGTTTGAAGGCAAATGGTAAAGGTTTAAAAAAAAAAACCTTAAGCTAAAAGGCATCTCTTCATTTTCTATAGGGTGACCCATACTTTTAATTTTTCTTCAGCTACACAACAATAGCAAAACAATGTTAAAAGGTCGAGCCTTTGAAACTGGAACCAAAGCTGAGTTTTGTAATTCCTCTTGATGTTGCCACAGTTCCCAAAATCTTTTTATTCCATCTTAATGGTTTTCTCACTAGATTGATAAACCCATTTTTTTTTCTCTTTACTGTGATACCTTGGGCCTTCCCTTCACTCAGTGCTTCTCCTTGCTAATGTCCTTGTTTGTTCTGACCTCATTTCTCCTCATTCCACCACTGACATAAGAGTTAACCAGTTCAATGTTATACTGCTCTCTTTGCCTTCTTGACCACTCGGTCTTCTCATTCTGTTGATGCTTAGAAGCCCAATGCTGGAATATTCCAAACTCCTGTATTCTGTCTTACTCAAGAACTACTGAAGTGAGCTGAAGGAAATCCCCTCACCAAAACAACTGGGATTCAGTAACAGTCTCAATCACGCCTTCATTGCAATAAAATAATCTTTTAAATCCTTTTTTTAAATAAAGGTAACTTTTAAAAATATTTCATCATTTATAATATTTATAATTTTATTTTAATAACAAATAAATAACAAACAAATAAATTTTAAAAAATGTAACTTTTAAAAATATTTTATCATTTATAATGATATTTATAATTTTATTTTAATAACAAAATTCCACATAAGTTTTATAGTTATAAGATTCATTTTGTCTCCCTCTGTTCTTCCCTCTTCTCTCCCTTAACTCTTTTTTAAATAATCCTAACCCTTCGCACAGAGGCTGGTCTAGATATTCTCTCCTCATGCCTAACCAAACCATTCCTCTGAAGATCATATCTCATACTTTCCTGGAAAACAGAGATCAATTCAAACTCCCTAACATGCCTTCTCTGTCCCTCTCAAATGCCTTAGACATGTCATTGTTTAAAGTGTGGAAGCAAAACTCTAATGCATTCCAATATGCAAGATAGGCTAATAGTTCCATAAAGGGTATTGGAGACAGCCTCAATACTAGACGGAGTATTCAAGGAAAAGCTCAAGGTACTGACATGACTTTCTGATCATATCAACAACAACAACAAAAAAAAAATTACTAAGAGCCCCAGGTGCTCTGATAATTGGCTAAGTACAAAAAAAAAATGGACACCTTGGGCAAAAAAATGTTGTTCTGCTGAATCAACCTGACATAACCTCAATATCCTTGCTGACTATCCGTCACCTGCTATAGCTAAACAAATCTTCATTTTGTTCTAAACTGTTCAATGACCTACATGTGTCTCATTTAGTTCTAATAACAAACGAAATTATAAGTTTAGTCTAGGTCAAGTCCAGATTATTTTACTCCACTTATGCTCATAAAGGCTATATGTGCTTTATATATATATATATATATATATATATATATATATATTTATTGATCCTATTCCCTTGCAACTCCTCCAACTGACTGCTCCCTACAATCATCTCCTCTTATTCTCTCATCCTCAGTACTTAATCTTGTACTGGTTCCTTTCCTGATGCTGATTCCCACTCCTAAGTCTCTCCTGGGGTGAGAAAGTCCTCACCAAATATAGTAAGCTTCTTGAGGGCAAAAGCTGTTTTTCTGATGCTTCTATAGAAAAGACTACTCCTCCCTTATATACCCAATGCACCCCCACAATGCTGAGCACATAGTAAGCAATTAATGAATGCATGTTGATTAATAATTAATAAAAAATCATTACCTTGGTCCATATTTTTTTACCTATCTGCTGTATATGATCTTGTCAATAACCCTCGCCTCCTAGACCAAAACATCTCTCTGGGGGACACTATTCTTCCAATCTAATCACTCCATCATTATCCATATTGTGTCTTCTAACTAGGATTATATCTCAAAGCTCTGTCCTGAGGAGTTGTTTTTTTGGCTTCACCTCTTTCTCTGCACTAGCTTATTATATCTGCTCATCAATTCACAGGGGTTTAAAACCAACATGCAAAAGAATCATGCATTTATATATTCAGTCTATATATTTCCTTCTTTCTCCTGTGCACCAGTTGCAAATCTCCAGATGCCCAATGAAACAGAAACTCAAAAAATTCCAATGATTTGCCATTACCTCTACAATCAAAAGAAGCTTCTCTTCTGGCTTTCAAACGCTTTCACACTCTGACCCCGACCTACCTAGACAATTTTATTTTACATTACTTCCTTTCCCCAAAACTGGTCCAGCCTCACTAGCTATCTTGCTCTTACTCACACAAGCCACTACACCTCCTCCGTCCATGATTTTATAGTCATCCATGATTGAAATTCATTCCAATTCTCCCATACCTTTCTCCATTTACCTTGTTCTCTCCAAAACTTTATTTAAGCTCTAAATTCTCCAAGAAGGCTTTCCTAATGCCAGTAGATCCTAGTAATATGCTTTTCTCACTCATCCATTTATTTATGAATAAATTAAAAACCCTGGATTTATTTTTTTATATTTATTTATGTTTATAGATGTATGTGTGTTTCGCATACATGACACTATTGTTCCTATCTCATCACTCCGTCATTATGTACATATATGTACACACACAGTCTTCCATTCTAGAATGATGTTCTCTGAGCGTCAGGGACGTTTTGTTTTTGCTCTTATATATCTAGCACATAGTAGAGAAGTGTTTGTTATTGGACTGAATGCAACACAACTCGCTCTCCTTTTGAATTCTGGACCCTAATTCATTGCATTGTTCATCACCCAATTCTCCTTAATGCCATCTTCTCTCTAGTCTTTCAGGACCCTACTCTCTGGGCTCCCCTCCTGCCTATCACATTGTTCCTTCTCCATCTCTTTTGCTCAAATCGCAACCAAATATTGCTCTGTCCTAAGTCCCTTCCTCACCTTCCCACATACTAGGACACTTAGTGATCTCATCACCCCCTGCAGATGTAATGATGACCACTATACTGGTGATGATTCTCTCTCAAGCAAGCTTATCTTGCCCTAACCTCTTGGCTAACCTGCCTTTCAGATAACTCCAACTAAATGTCCTATAGACGTCTTAAACTCAACCCATTCAAAACAGAATTTGTTACCTTCTATAAAGCTTGTTCAGATCCACTTTCTTTTACCATCTTTGTTCTATTCAGTGACATTTTTACCTCCTCTATAGCTACTGTTGGGGCTTTGATATCAAAGTAAAACAGTAGAAGCTCTAATATCTTAGTAAGATTGGGGGGTTTTTTGGTTCTTTTTTTTTTAATTGCTTTTTATTTTTAATTTTGAGGTTTATTCTTTTGCTCATCCATAAAGCTATATGTTCCAGATCAAATAATCATGACCACTCACTTAACTGAATAAAAAAGTACTGAAAATCTAGAACTTTCAGGCATAAATTATGATTGCTTGACCCTAGATGAAAGTACTGTAGATTGAGTGGAATGAACAAAAATATAAATATTAAGTTCCTATTTTAAATATTTGTAAAGTTTTACATTTTTTCTGTTCATTGTTATCCTCCTACTTGCATCTTTTAAGTTATTCAGGATGACTTTGTTTAGTTGTATATCCTGCCAAGCTTTTTAAAAACTGATGTTATTCTCCACTACTTCTGTTTAATCAGGCAGTGCTACTCATAATCTTCCATTATCTTTGTCCATAAGATTAAAAAAAAGTTTATGATATATGAGTGTTGGCTTTGGCTGCTACCTCTCTCCACATGCCAAGTAAGTTTACTGCTTTGTTTGCTTTCTCAAATATTTTTGGTTGCTTTGTTATGGCAAATGATTTCCATCAGTTAAAATTTCAGTATAAAACTATTACAAACTGTGTCTATAATTTCTTTCTCCCATTCATTATCCAGCATTCATTTCAACAACTCGTTTGAATACGTTAAGACTGAGTTTCAAATGAATTAATTACATTCGTAGACTTTTTTTTGAAAGCTTTACTTTCCCTCTTACAATCAATGCTATGTATTGGTTCTAAGGCAGGAAAATGGTGAGAGCTAGGTAATGGGAGTTAAGTGACTTGCCCAGGGTCATTTATATTATCTTTTCAATTACAGTTTTGCTAGTTGCTCTAACAAGTCAGTATTCTAGCTGTACAAACATGATTGAGGAGTAAACCATAGTTATTTCCTGTTTAGAAAAATAATTTCACTTTTTATACTACTATTCATTATTCACAATGTTGAGTATCTGTACAGTTTTTCCTCAAAGAAAGTATTTAATTTATAGTCATGTAATTTGTATCGAAATATCGTTGGAGGGTCTCAGTCCACTGAGACAGTTTTTTTCCATCTAAAATTAGGATCCTCATCTTTTTTCCCCACCTTTATTTTGAGGAAATCAGAAAGTATCAAAAGATATGCCAATTTAATTTTGAGAATATTATCAAATTCTTGCCAGAAATTCTCTACTTCTATATCCACTGCAAGAAATATTAATGCATTATCATCTATTGTTATTTGGCAGATACTAATCAGAAGCAATGTAACAGAGACAACCAAATGTCCCATAAAAGAAATGTTCTTAATGCCTTGGGACATACAAGAAAAACAACTCCCCTCATTCCTTTTTATGGCTTTCCAAAGGAAAGCTGTGGGTTATCCTTCCCCTTACTTGCAACGTCCTTTTGATTTTTATAGCAAAAATGGCCAGGTTCATCCCTAGGTCAGCTGTTAGCAACTGGGCAAAGATCTCTGATTGAGGGTGCCAACACTCTGATTTAGGGTCAAGTGTACAAAGAGGCTAAAAACTAACGGATTCCTAGCAATCTTGACCATTGGCCACAACTCTGCTAATGTAACGACAAAACTAGAAGGCACAGACATAGGCCTGGGGAACATTTTGAATTTTTTTTTTTATTTCATAGCTGTCCAAGACCAAGGCCATAATACAGGTGATTAGCATCTCCACACTGCACAGAATAAGCTTAAGTAAATGATTTGCATACATATCTAGTATGGTTTTGGTGAAGAATCCACAAATTTACATACTGGAAAACACAGGTGGCCAGCCTAAATTTCCCAAAACAGCTTTCTTACTCAGTGATGAATGACTCCTAATAGCCTCTTAACAAATAACTATCTTCTAAGCAGTTACAGACGGCTCAAAATGTCACTAGTTTTCTAATGCCAGCCCAATAAAGTTCGGACTCCTTTTCCTAGGATTCAAGAATCTTTATAACTTAACCATACCCTACTGTGCCAGCCTGCTTTCATAAACTCTATGACATCCTCTGCCCTCCCAACGTTGCCCTACTCATCACCTTACTCCAGCATTTTACACATAGAATATTCTTCCTAGGTAGGGTGTCTCTCATCTCTTGTCTTCAGTAATTAAATTTCTAACGCCCTTTTAAAACCTATTCAGTGTCACCACCTTCACAAAACCCTCCCAGATGCCAGTTGCCAGTAATGAATTTGCCCCGTGAATTTCACATTTTGTTTTTATCTCAAAAAATGTACTTGTCATAAAATATCGTATATTGTATATTGTAATTGTGTTTCTATCGTACTATTAGATGAAAAATTCTAACCTTTTGGACAGCTGGATGGTGCCAAAGTACACAGAGTATTAAACCAGGAGTCAAATCTGTGTTCAAATTTACTCACTAGCTGCAGAGGGAGGGAGGGAGGGAGGGAGGGAGGGAGGGAGGGAGGGAGGGAGGGAGGGAGGGAGGGAGGGAGGAAGGAAGGCAGGAAGGAAGGCAGGAAGGAAGGCAGGAAGGAAGGCAGGAAGGAAGGCAGGAAGGCAGGAAGGAAGGAAGGAAGGAAGGAAGGAAGGAAGGAAGGAAGGAAGGAAGGAAGGGAGGGAGGGAGGGAGGGAGGGAGGGAGGGAGGGAGGGAGGGAGGGAGGGAGAGGCACATCATGCCAATTAAGTGGGTTGCCAAATGGGGTGTATGTACCATTACCCTGACACCTGGGAGTTTTTCTGCTTACTTGGCTTATGCTAACACATTCTTCTGAAGCTTACTAACCTGGAATAACTGATGCAAGAACTTGAGAAAATAATAGCAAAGCATTATAGACAATGGAGTTCTCCATTTTTGTGTCCTCTTTATGGAAGTGTTAAGAAAACAGAAAAAAGGATGGATTTACTTCAGGGGGTAAGAATTCACTTATAACAGAATAGAGAACAATCAAACCAAGGTCTCTGTCATTTCTCTTTTACATAATGTATTTTCTCATTTTCTCACAGCAGTTATTCAGAGCCCATTAAAGTTCACATATTCTAAAGGTTCCCTAAGCTAAAAAATTACTTATGACCCTGCAGAATAGCCAAGCAGGAATCTACAATTTTAAAAGATTGAGAACTCTCTTTTCACCTTTGATGAAATATAGGCATAAAACCAGCCAACAGGACATTAGTCATGAACCCAATTGCACAAATGGTTTGAATTCAACCAAAAATATGAATGTTTTAACAAAGTGGAAAAAAGCAGACAAATGAAAAAGTTACAGAGGATAAAATGAATTAGAGAAGATTTCTAAGGTTTCTATCATCCCAGGCACATGAACACACAGCAATCAAAACAAAATACAAAAAGGACAGATGAAACACTTCAAATTTTAAAAAGAAAAAAAGGACAAAGAAGGGGGCATGGGGGGCTGCCTAGCAATTTAAGGAAAATTTTAAGAAAATATGACAGGTTGACATTTTCAATTTCTAATTTTATGGAAAATATACATGGACTTTATGAACCCATTTCACACCAAAAAAAGTACAGAACATTTACCCTTCACACAGAATATCTATCCATTTGTCAAATTTATCCATTGTGTCACATAGCTACTTCAAGTTCTCGATTCTCATATGAAATACTTGAAATTAATCTTTTAAATGATCTCCTCCACCTCAAGTTTCCTCACTCTTCACTCCATTGTACAATGTAGTGCCAAGATAATGTTTATGAACAGGAGGTCTGACAAAGCCACCAATAGGTGCTCCCTATTCTTCTGAAATTAAAAGTTAAGTGCCCCCTTCCTCCTTCTCCAGTCTTCTCGCATTCTACACCTTTCCAAGCATTCTATGATCCAATAAGACTGGCCTGTATGCATTTCACCAAACTTAATACTTTATCTCCTATCTCCTTGGCTTTACCTATATCACACACACACACACACACACACAAACACACACACACACACACACACACACACACACACACACACACACACACATGTTCCATCAGCTCTCCTTTTCCTCTTAGGGTTTCGTCAAAACCAGCTCAAATCCCACCTTCTGTAGGAAGACCTTAACTGCTAGTACTTCATTCTAAAACTTTATTTTATGTGTATCTAGGTCTTTAGATATTGTCTCTTCAATTTGAATATAAGCCCTTTAAGAATAAGAACGGTTTATTGGAATTACCTTTGTATACCCAGAGCCTATAACAGTGCATGGCAAACAGGAAGTGTTTAATAAATGCATTCACTGATACTTCACATAACTAGTCCTCAATTCTCATACATGAACTTGAAATTAGTTCTCTCACAGAATGCCACAGGAATCTGTGTTTGCCCTTGATTTGTCTTTATCAATAAATCAGATAAAGACACGGAGAGAAACGCTCATCAGAATTTGAGATGACATCAAATTTGGAAAGACAACTAATCTGTTGAGTTAGGGTGTAAAAATGGGGTAAAATACAAAGTCAAATCTGAAAAGACTTAATAGAAATAAATGTAAAGATATATATTTGGTTGAAAAAAACAGGGAAAGTTAAGGCTAAAAACCAATTTATCTGAAAAAGATATCAGGATTTTACTAAAATGGAAACTCAAAATAAACCAATACAATATGACCAACAAAAGAAGCAAAGTATCTACACAGGATCTTTTATCATATCCAAATCTATTCAGAGAAATTTAAAACTAGAAATCACCATGAAGAGGAATGTTAAGGATGAGTGGCCTCAAGACCACGCCATCGGAGTTGAGGAAATTGAAAGCATTTACCTCCAATTAGATAAAAAGGAGACAAGATAGCTATTTTGAAGTGTTTTTATAGAGTTGTCATGAGAGCAAGGGATCAAGCAAGGTAACATATGGCAACAAGCAATATATTATTACTATTAAATTATAATTATTACATTAAATAATTTATAATATTAATGGAATTTATAAAGTACTTTATAGTATGAAAAGTGCTTTGCAATATTACCTTACTGTATTCTCACAAAAACTCTGGGATGTCAGTACCATTATTATCCTTATTTACCAAATGAGGAAAATGAAGCAGAAAGAGTTTATGACTTGGCCAGAGTCACACAACTAAGAAGTATGTGCGGCTAGAATTTAACTTGTCTTCCTGACTCCAGGTACAATAATCTACTAAGCTACCGAGCCGCCCTTTGACTATGTCACAGGCATTATTCTAAGCATTGGAAATATAAATATAAGCAAGAAGAAACACAGTCCCTGCCAAAGGAATAGTATTGCCTGCTTGGCACTGGATGGAGCTAAGAGCAAAGGGCAGAAATTATATAGAATCAACGTTTGGCTCAACAGAAGGAAAAAACGTCCTAAAATTTAGATCTATACAAAAGTAAGAACAGGCTGCCTTGGGAGGCAGGAGGGTCGTCCTCACTGAAGCTCTTCAAGCAAAAGCCCTTCAATAGCTCTTCCCTGGAATCTTGAGGCTCTCTCCTATTTTCTTCATTCCCTTCCCCAGAAAGGGAAAGGAATAACCCAACTCAACCCACTCCAGCCCCAGGAGCAACACCATTAAAATGTTCTTGCTCGAGCCCTATCAGCTCTCACAAAAAGAATAAACAGATTTTAAAGAATATAGTTGGATGGCAACAGAATCCGAGTCCCATGGAGGCAAATAATCAGAAAAAATTTGACAAGACAACAAACAAAATAACCATTAAGGCTCCAACTGCTTCTGCTGCTGCCATCAAAGGAAAGGCTCCAGGCAGTAAGGGTGGTTTATAAGCATCAGAATGGAGAAAAAGTACCTATCACATTGCTCATAGTTTCTGAAAGGCAGAAATTATATTTGAAACATAAATACTAAAAACAGATGCATCTCTCAACTACTACTCCCAGATAAAATACAACGGGTACTAACTTAAGAAAATAGACAGAGATCCCGTTAACCAAGGCATAGTGTATTTATGATTTTCAAAACCCCTTTTCTAAATAAAATTAAGGCTTTTAAAACTTTCAAGTCTACCACAGGAATTCACACAGGAAGCTCAGTTCTTGGATCACTAACCCAGAATGCTCTCATATGAACTCCCCTCCAAGAAAACAAAAAGTCTTTGAACTTTTGCCAAGAGCTTGTGTCTGGGCTTGTGTCATCCACAAAGTAAATCCAATGTGGTGTGGGAGTGAAGTTTTTGTCATGCCTGTTAACGTTTCTAGGAATGAACAATGAGTTTCTTCACATAAAAATAATTTTTCAAGTATCCTCATTGCATTAGCATTGTTTTACATTTTACCTACCTAGCATTATTAATACTTGTTTCTGGCTGATTTCTAGCACATCAGAAAAACATGATGACAGTGTTCCCAAAACCTCAAGAGACCTTAAAGATGAATGTTTGCTAAATCTTGAATGAATCGACATCATCCAAAATTTATTTTTAAAAGTATTTACCTCTTGGAAACTTGTTATATTTTGTTTTTCCTCGAGTCCTTTCCCAAATATATCACAAACCCCTGGTTATCTCCTGAAACAAATTCGATTTCAAAGTTTACTGAACGCTTACTATGTGCCAGGCATTGTGCTAAGTACCAGGCATAAAAAGGAAGGCAAAAGAAAGAGCTAAACGACGCATTACATTTTTCTGGTCCTATATCAACAGATTAGACCATGCTTCCATTTGTTCATCCATTTGTTCACTGCATCCCCCCCCACAAAGGGGGAGTCAATTCTAGCTGAATAAAGGGTATATGAACGGAAAGAGGGAAAGACAAAGTTACAGACGGAGACTGAATCCCTTTTTCTGAAGGTCCTTAAAACAAGGCTAAAGAACCTGAAATTTATTCAGTTAGCAAAGGGGAGCAGGGAAAGGTTTGAGTAAAATAATGACCTGAGAAGCGATACATAGAGGAAGACTAACATGATAGCATATGCAAGATGCACTAGGAGAAAGGAGTAGAATAATAGTCAGTCTGAAAAGGTAGTACTTTGCGGTAATCCATAGTTGAGTAAAATAATGACCTGAGAAGCGATACACAGAGGAAGACTAACATGATAGCATATGCAAGATGCACTAGGAGAAAGGAGTAGAATAATAGTCAGTCTGAAAAGGTAGTACTTTGCGGTAATCCAGAGTTGCAAAGAAGTAGCCCCAGAAAGGAGATGACAGCTACAAATGACACCATAAAGGTAGAATGAACAGAACCAGGTGAATAAGAAAGGGAAATCTGTGACAACACTAGGATCTGGAGCATGAAAGACTGAATAAAAAACTGTTACAAATAAGCAAAATGAGTAAATCCCTAAGAAAACCATTTTTGGGGAATAAGAGAAGTTCATTTTGAGACACAAAGAGTTTGAGTTGGCCACAAGCAATCTAGGGGGAAATGTGGCTGGTATGCAGAGTAATTACCAATTTAAAAGGCGGAAAGATGAATTTTGGGAGTTATCTGCACAGATAAAATCCAAGACAGAGGGGAAATTGCCAACAGAGACTAGGTAGTGAAAAGAGAAAAAGGACCGAGGCCAGAATCATAAGAAAAATTTAAATTAAGGGATAAAAAAAGAAAAAAGAAGAATCAACAAAAGATAGAGAAGGGAATTGAGGAGGCAGGACAGGAATTAGGAGACTGATATGTCCAGAAGCATGTAAGATGACATAGAGATCCAAGAAGATAAGAAATCTTGAAGGGGCTGAAGGGTCTTTAGATTTGACTACTAATATATCCCTAGAGACAATAGAATGAATGAAAAAGTCTTCATTTAGTAATTACTAATATGCCAGGTATATTAGTAATTACTAATATACTATGTTCAAAACACAAATACAAATGTGAGACAATAACTGCCCTCAAAGAGTTTAGTTCTAAAAGTGAAAGAAAATTCATGCCTGGGAGTGATGACCAGAGAAGGGAATGAATGGGAAAGGATGGTGAATTGATTCAAAAGGCACTAAACCAACTCATCCTTTCTAGAAACAATGAAAATATCGGCTTGATCACAGAGCTAAGCACAAGTCCTGGAAATCAGGGTAGAATGCAATAAACCAATGGATGTGAAGCGATGGTATGAGGGCAGACAAATGTAGTAAGTTTTTTGGATTCATTCACTCAATCTATCAAGATGGCCCCATGTAGAAGTTCCAAAAAGCAGAGTGTAAACTGCCCCCATCAACCAGGCATATTTTTCTGCTGTTTCTGGTAGAGAGAAGCAGGGTAGTTGACAAGATGGCCAGGGAAGATAGAAGGATAGAATAGCAAGCAAGCAGAGTCAGGTTCAGTGGTCTGGAGCTGTCTGCCTTTAGTGGACTGTGTTCATTCACTACAATCTAATCCAATCAGCATGTATTCCTTATCTATAACATCCCAGGAACTAAGCAAGGCAGATACCTGAACTAAAAAGAAAGACAATCCCAACTCTCAATGAGCTTACAATGTAAAGGGAAAAGACACAAAAGGAGGCAAGAGAGTGAGACACCAGACAATCTTCCTGTGTCCTGGAGATGAAAGTAGGAAGGGCACCATACAGAAAGTGGACTTTAGTATGCTGCTCTCCAGCTCTCCAACCAAAGGGAAGAAGAGGCTGAGAGAAGTGGTATCAATCGAGGCTTGAGTATAGAAATATAGAGTTTATCCTAGAAGAAACTTCTTACTCCAAATAAGTTGGTGCAGCTAAATGGTGAATAGTTTAGAGTGCCTGGTGTCACAAAGACTCATCTCCCTGAGTTCAAATCCAGCCTCAGACATGTATTAGCTGACACTTAAACCTGTTTGTCTCAGTTTCCACATCTATAAAATGAACTAGAGAAGGAAATAGTAAAACAATGTAGTATTTCTACCAAGAAAATACAAAGTGGAGACACAAAGATATGGACACAACTGAACAATGAAAAGCAACTGCAAAGTGAAGTGTATGCACTCACAAATCAAGACAAAATTAATTAAAGTTATTTAACTACTATAGACAAAAGAAATAAAAATAGCAGTCCATGATCTCAAGAAGCTTATTTTCTGTATGAGTTATTCACTTTACAACAATGACCAATATATGGAAGCATGTTTTGCATGATAATACTTGTGTAACTGTGAATTTTTTATTTACTACACCCTGCTTAGTCTAACAAAACAGGAATGTCTACACCCCTACTTAAGGATTAAGTATTGAGAAGGATGGCCTATGACAGACATGTGCTAGCAAATGACAAATCAGAAACAACTGATAGACCCCTTGGCTGTCCTAAGTCAAGCTTAAGCTACCATTGGTACATGGGAAACTCGGTAAAGTAATGTAAAAACAGTCTATATATTTGGCATCACTTCCTCTCTCTGACCTCTTTGCGTGGAGAGGTTGCTGGCAGCAGCATGCTGAGCTTCTAAGCATGGCAGCAGCTATTGTCCTGGTTTGGCAGTGAGTGTCCTTGATACAATACTGGGGAAAGCTTAGTAACTTAGTTCAGGTGAGGTGTCTTCTCTGAGCTCTCTCAGAGTTTAGGCTGATTCCTTTTCCTTTACCTTCCAAAACACTATCTTCTTAGGAAGCCCCTAATCTTCTGAGAAGACCTCGGGGCGGAGGTCTTTGGACTCCCCCTGGCACAGGCTAGGCCGGAGAAATCCTATGCCCTTTCCCTCTCTCTTCTTCTTAATTCCTTCCCTCTATATTAATTAAACCACCATAAAATTTCCAAACTTACTTGGGTATTTTATTTGGGATTTCCTTGGCGACCAATTAAATTTAGATTAAGTCACAACCCTAAAATTTACCTTTACATAACCCAGAACAAACTGCTTACCAACTTTGGAAGGAACTTGGATCTTATTTTTTTAGGAACCATGTTGAAAATAATTATTACATGCAATTGGAAAAAATAAAAATAAAAAAATTTTTAAGAAGCTTGTATTTTATGAAAATAAACAACAAGTAAATATACAAGTACAGTACAGAAAAAATGAGTACAAAAATAAATAAAAGATAATTTGTGCACAAGGCAACTGGGATTAATTTAGAGTTCTCATGGAGAAGGTTTCAATTAATTCAGAGGCAGAATTAAGGACTGAAAATAGCCACGCAAAGGCAGAGACAAGCAACCATAGTCCTATAGAATCCCATATAATGCTGGTAGGTATCAATCTCATTCAACCCTCCTTTTTTACATATGAAAAAGCAAAATCCCACAGGAATTAGTGACTTCCTCAAAGTTACACAGGTAAAGAGCAGAAAAGCTGTTATTCAAACCATGATCTTATGACTCCAAATTGTGTTCTTTCCATTAGCAATTGGAACACAGACTCCTTTAGAGCAAAGACAGTCTTGGACCTAACTTTATATCTCCAATAGCTTATGGACAACCTGACTAGTCAAACCACAATCATGCAGAGGAGAGGGTGAGGCTGGTCACTATAAAACAAGAACTCAAGGAGAGTTGTATTGGGGTTGAGCAAGGGGTAGGGGATGGGAGAAACAGCCTCAGGAGTTTTCCTTCCCTCTACCTGCTTAGTGCCAATATTACCACCTCACACTCCATCCCTGTGTGGGGATGGGAAGGGGAAGGGAATAGACAGGGGTGAGGTAGGGGAGAGAGAAGAGAACTTAGTAATAGTAGGCATGGCAGACCAAGGGTAAAGGCAGAAAAAAAAGAAGTCAAATTTCTGTGATGGCCTGATGGGTGGTTCTTCATAAGTAAGAGACTTGCGTAATTTCAGGTCTACCTCTACAGCCAAATTCTAGGTGAGAAAATAAAGTTGCAGAAGTCAAATGAATGTCAAAGTGAAACACTAGGGGGTAGAATGGTCCAATACTTCAATTATCATACCTGTACACTAGACCATTATGACTTTTGTTTACTCTAGTTTTAGCTTTTCATGTTTTATCACCTTCCAAAATTAATTTAATAAGAAGGTACTTTAGGATTGGGGCAACTAAGCAGCATAATGCAAATCTGTCCTCAAACACTTAATAGCTGTGTGATCCAGAAGAAGTCACTTCCTGCAGTTTGCCTCAGTTTCCTCATCTATAAATGAGCTTAAAAAGGAAATGGCAAAATACTGCAGTATCTTACCCAAGAAAACACCAAATAGGATCATGAAAAATCAGATACAACTAAAAGGACTGAATAGCAGGAACAATTTCAGGATTACCCCCTCTGTTAAGATAAGAAAGAAGAGGGGATAGTTAAGTGGCTCGGTAGATAGAGCCAGGACTAGAAACAAGATATCCTGAGTTCAAATCTGGTCTGAAACATTTCCCAACTGTGTGACTCGGAAAGTCACCTAAGCCCAGCTGCCTAGCCCTTACCACTATTCTGCCTTGAAACCAATATACATTATTGATTCTTTTTTAAATTAATTTATTTTAAAATATTTTCCAATAGTTACATGATTCATGTTGTCTCCCTCCCCTCTTCTCTCCCCCGCTCCTGGAGCTGACAATCAATTTCCCTGGGTTATACATATGTTATCATTTGATACCTATA